>NC_134478.1:1734473-1897830 GCF_964194025.1 Convolutriloba macropyga | reverse complement strand
TTTTTGTGCTCCAAAAAAACATTCAGACCGAATTTGAGAGTAATTTTGTCCCTCATCTGACCAGCTATTTTCCATAACAATAAATAGCCAAGGCGCGTCAACTATTCCACTATTGCAGAGTTAGTCCAGAGGAAATCCTACTGACCAGAAAAACGGAAATTGAAACTGATATTGGAGAAACCCTAACAATTAAAAAACTCTAAAACAAATCCAACTAATAATGTGTTCATTTTGCAGGAAAATTTGAGCGGCGAATGCAACGCTGTTCCTCCCTAGGAAAAAAGGCATTTAACATGGGTCAGTAGTTTGTCAACTATAATCATTTTCTCCCTCTTTTTTAGGTTAGACTTTATGGCATAGTAATTTTAACATATTCAACGCCTCTAGTTTGTTGGATTTATATTTGTCTTTCGTCCTAGTTTAGTGGGTCCAATCAATTATCGGAGTTATAATGAGTGTTGTGGCTCCGTCCCCCCTATCAGCTGCATCTTAAACTGATATTGGGTCTTCGTGTGATTGGTTAACTTATTTAGAACTGATGCAGGCTCGCTCTCAGATGCTGAAAAAAAAAGTTATTGGCGGTTCGGTGCTTTTTATTCTGATGGTGCATTCCGCAGCGCAGGAGTATTTGGTCTTGAACCGTGCATTGTCGTAATTTCAAACAATTTGATTGGCGGGTCCTTGGATGCTGGATATTCTCAACGTCTTGAGGTTGTTGGCGTTGCTTTTGTTGGTGGTCTAAACTTAGTAAGAGTTTTCATGATAAATGGTGCTCCGTCCCGCTCATCCGCTGCATCCTAATTTCACATGGGGTCATCCCGTGATGGGCCACTTATTGTAGAACTGATGCACACTCGCTTTCAGATGCTGGAATAAAAATTGTTGGCAGTTCGGGAGGTTCTTCTGTTTCCATCGTGCAACTAACAGCGTAGGTAAATGCAGTATTTTCGGTAGACGATTTTGTATTGCACGCATTATATATATATATATATATATATATATATATATATATATATATAAATATGGATACATATATATATATATATAAACATGTAATTACATTCATATATATATATATAAACATGTAATTACATTCATATATATATATATATATATATATATATATATATATACGTACATATATATATATATATATATATATATATATATATATATATAGAGTTATATGTTTATAAATATATTTTTTTTGTATATATATGTATATATACGTACATATATATATATATATATATATATATATATATATAAATATATATTTATATATATATATATATACATATATATATATATTTATATATATTTGTATATATATATATATATATATATATATATATATATATATATGGTATATGTTTATAAATATATTTATATATATTTATAAATATATACATATGTGTGTGTGTGTGTGGAAAACTTCCCTTTCAGCAAAATTACTTCAAGCTTGGAAGAGTCTACTCATTTTTGTGCTCCAAAAAAAAAACATTCAGACCGAATTTGACAGTAATTTTGTCCCTCATCTCACCAGCTATTTTCCATAACAATAAATAGCCAAGGCGCGTCAACTATTCCAATATTGCAGAGTTAGTCCAGAGGAAATCCTACTGACCAGAAAAACGGAAATTGAAACTGATATTGGAGAAACCCTAACAATTAAAAAACACTAAAACAAATCGAACTAATAATGTGTTCATTTTGCAGGGAAATTTGAGCGGCGAATGCAACGCTGTTCCTCCCGAGGAAAAAAGGCTTTTAACATGGGTCAGTAGCTTGTCAACTATAATCATTTTCTCCCTCTTTTTTAAGTTCGACTTAATGGCATAGTAATTTTCACGTTTTTTGTAGCTTTAGAAATACCGCATAATAAAATGAACCCGAATGAATTCTTTTTTCTTTTCACAATCTTGAAAACAATCTTTGTCAGGTATACGTTATATCCACGGATATCACATCAGATTTTACTGATCACCACGGACATCGCCTGAAATCAAAAACTAAGTCGATTGTAAATTATTTTTCACAAATTGAAATTATTCACAAAAGTGTTGTTTGTATGCCGCACCATCAAATTAAAACGCAAATTAAAGTTATTCGTCTACTAACCAAACAATTTCAATTGATTTATGAAAAGTAATTAAGAAACATAAAATGTCTTTATTGGAATATTATTTTTCGTTTATACAAAACTTTTTGAAATTTTGTTTTTGTTACATTTTATTCTTGAATTTGACAATTAGATTTTAAAAATAATTTCTGTGACTGCCTACCGTTTCGGCAACAGTTTGGAACTCAACGTCTTATTTTGCTAAAAACTAAATTTCGAACAAAACAACATGAGTACTGCTGACTAAGATCATCTACTGTTGAACAATGACATGTCCATTGTTGACTAATCACATTCCTACTGTTGGCTGCTTGATTTTGCAGCTACATATATACTTCAAAGCAGCAAATTTAAGTTGATTTTGAAGCTATATATGAGAGAATAGTGACTAATAATTAACATAGAAGATCAAAAAATGAACGAGGAGTAGCCCTTCGGCTTTTGTTTGAAGGAACTAAACTACACTCTGACGCCTCAGAGGTTATTAATGGAGTCTTCTTTTGCAAACATTGGCAAATGTTCTCCCGTTATTCAGCTTTCTCCTTTTTAGTGTTAGGAACTTGTAGGCTGTTTTTGGTTTCATACATCTACATGAAAACCTATGCAGGCTTCTCTTACTTACCTTACTCTCCAGCTTTTTTGAAAATGGGCTTAGTCAACTAAAATCACTGAGACAATTTGTTTACCAGCCTTCAAAACTTCGGCCTAAATCACGTACAGAACTAAAGACACATAATTAGTAGGTACAAGACACGATTTAAAAACGAAAAAACAATACTACAACAATCAAGATTGCGTGTATGAGCGACATATAGCTCTCAAAGGCTTGGCTCAAAATTGGTTTCAGGTGATTCAATTGAGTAGCAATTGGCTCTGAAAATTCAGGAGTGATTTCGGTTTTCCTCCTTTACGGTATTCAAATTACATTTTCTATTTGTCAAATAAGAGTGAGATTTGCCTAATCGATTTTGTTGTAGTTGTTCTACACCTCTGTCAGAAGTTTTGTAAAAGGTCAGACACATCTTCTGTAAGGGAAAATAATCGGATCTTGGCTCAGCTTCTTAGGTCAAACCTATTTTTCAGATAAGGGGTTGTAAATGGTTTAGCACGCTCCAAAGTAAAACTCAATTGGCAATTCAGGTAGGTTCCAACTCAGGGAGCGTTTGAAACATCCCATGAAAACTCTTGCCTCTTAAATGTGTCTGTAGCTACAGAGAATAACAAAGTAGACAACCTAGATTTTCTGCGGTCCCTATTACTGGGTGAACAGAATAATCACGAGGAGATGTTACTTATGCATACATTTTTGTTGCAAAAAAGATCGTGGCATGAAGAGTCCCCCACTTTCATTGAAGTTGGCTCATAACTAAATTGGTGGTTTGAAGATCCTAGAGATTTTTCTAGTTGTTCATGACTTTGTAGCACTAATGTTTCTGCAAAGTCTTCTGATACAGCTATTTTGAGCTTTCTATTTTAAATCTGAGTGCACTACCAGTGACTTTTTGTGAAAGGGGTACACAACTGGCCAAAAAAACGAAAAGCTAGCGGGGTTGCGTGGCTTAGAGGGATCTCTTTTATAATCAAAACAGTATCCCTCAAGTGCTGGGTTTTGTACTATAACAACAGATTATTTTTGATACGGTAAGCGTTCACCTCTGGGCTTGCAAATTAGTCTAGAGTTTTCATGCCAAAATCCCGAGTTACAATATCATAGGGTAATTTTTCTCTAAAAATATGAAATAAGGTTTGACGAAGTTCTCAAATTATATCTTAACATTGAGCCAAAAAGAAAATAAATTATTTGAGTTTTTGCAGATACTTTTCTTCCCCGTTGAAAAGTAAGAACAAAATCTTTACCCGTTAAAATGGCTATTAGTGAATAACTTTTCTAGAAATTTAATTTTCGTGCACTTCAATAAGAGTCCTTCATCAATTTTATTTTTTCAAATTTGCTTCATATGCAGAGAGGGATAAGAGGTCCTCCAGTTTCCTGTGACGGGAATGGGAATTATGTCTGATTCTTGGATGAGATTTGGAACCTATAATTGGCAAATTATTAGCTTGCTCTGAAACTTGTAGTGCCATAATTTGAATTAAATTGATCACTGTCATTGGCGGATATACGGAGGCTGTATATTCTCAACGCCTCTAGTTTGTTGGAGTTGTTTTTTTCTTTCGTCCAAGTTTAGTGGCTCCAATCAATTATCAGAGTTATAATGAGACTTGGGGCTCAGTCCCACCTATCAGCTGCATCCTAAACTGATATTCGGTCTTCCCGTGATTGGTTAACTTATTGTAGAACTGATGCAGGCTCGCTTTCAGATGCTGAAATAAAAGTTATTGGTGGTTCGGTGATTTTGTTTCTGATCGTGCATTCTACAGCGCAGGTGTATTTAGTCTTTTCGGCAGATTTTGAACTGAACGTAATTTTTGTTACTTGTTAAATAAATGTACCTCTTGGTGGTTTCCATTGAAGCGGTTTTTTTTTATTTTACGCGTAGCGTCAATAATGTACGCGTGAAACTTTTTGTTTATTTTTGTTGTTCTGGTTCAACAATTACTAGAGTTTATGCTCACTTTAATGATGTGCTCCAATCGTAGCAAAGGCCGAAAATTAATAATCAGATTTGTAACAGGTTTTTTCCCGTTTCAAGTTGTTTGCTGTCGTTAAACTAGTTTTGAAACTTGATGAGCTTGGGGCCGAAAACCTAACAACTAATAAACACAAAAAGAAATTCAAAAAATATGCCCATTTTTGCAGGAAAATTTGAGCAGTGAATGCGACGATGTTTGTCCCCAGGACAAAAGCAATTAACACGAGTCAAAGTCTCGTCAACAATAATCATTTTCTCCCTCCTTTTTTGAGTTCTAGCTTAGTTACAGATTATGGCATAGTAATTTTAACAATTTTCGTAATTTTAGAAAAAACCGAATAAGAAAATGAACTCAGTTAGGTTTTCTCAATTTTTCACAATCTTGAGAACAGGTATGCACAGTTTTTATTAGGTATATGTGATATCCACGGTTATCACATCACATTTTACGCCTGAAATCAAAAATTAAGTCGATTGTAAATTACTATTTACACTAATTTTCTTTGTATCCCGGATCGTTAAGGTAAAACGCAACTTATAGTTATTTGCCTACCAACGAAAAAATTTCAGTTGAATTATGAAATTTATTTAAGAAGCACAAAATGTGCTTCTTGGAATAAGGTTTTTCGTTAAAACAAAATTTCCTAAATCATTGTTGTTAGTTACGTTTTGTCCATGAATTTTACGTGTGCAACCTTCTCACATTTTCTTTTTCCTCCATCACTTTTGAAAACCAGCCTGGTCAACTACAACCATCGGGACCTTTTGTTTGCCAATCTTTGAAAAATTTTGGCCTAATTGAAATACAGAACTGAATATGTGATAAAGATGCATAATTAGTAGGTGCAGGGCAAAAAGCACAAACGAAAAAACAATACCACTTTCATTAAGGCTGCGTGTTTGAGCAACATATAGCTCTCAAAGGCTAGGCTCAAAACTGGTTTCAGGTGAGTCAATAGAGTAGTGATTGGCTCTGAAATCTCGGGAGTGATTACGGTTTTCCGCATTGACGGTATTCAGATTACCTGAGTTTTCATGCCAAAATCCCGAGGTACAATGTCTTAGGGTAATTTTACTCAAAAAATGAAATTAGTTACGACGTAATTCTACATTTATGTCTTCTCATTGAGCAGAATTGAAAATAAATTAATAGAGTTTCTGCAGATACTTTTCGCCCCCGTTGAAAAGTAAGAGCAAAATCTTTCCCGTTGAAATCTCTAGTAATGAATAACTTTTGTAGAAGTTTCCTTTTTCTGCACTTCAATAAGGGTCCTTCATCAATTTCAATTTTTCAAATTTGCTTCATATGGAGAGAGGGATAAGAGGCCCTCCAGTTGTTAGTGACGGGATTGGGAATTATGTCTGATTCTTGGATGAGATTTGGAACCTATAATTGGCAAATTATTAGCCTGCTCTGAAACTTGTGCCGTTATTTGCATTAACTTGATCACTGTCATTGGCGGATATACGGAGGCTGTATATTCTCAACGCCTCTAATTTGTTGGAGTTGTTTTTTTTCTTTCGTCCAAGTTTAGTGGCTCCAATCAATTATCAGAGTTATAATGAGACTTGGGGCTCAGTCCCACCTATCAGCGGCATCTTAAACTGATATTGGGTCTTCCCGTGATTGGTTAACTTATTGTAGAACTGGCTCGCTTTCAGATGCTGAAATAAAGTTATTGGTGGTTCGGTGCTTTTGTTTCTGATCGTGCATTCTGCAGCGCAGGTGTATTTAGTCTTTTCGGCAGATTTTGAATTGAACGTAATTTTTGTTACTTGTTAAATAAATGTACCCCTTGGTGGTTTCCATTGAAGCGGTTTTTTTTATTTTACGCGTAGCGTCAATAATGTAAGCGTGACACTTTTTGTTTATTTTTGTTGTTCTGGTTCAACAAGTACCAGAGTTTATGCTCACTTTAATGATGTGCTCCAATCGTAGCAAAGGCCGAAAATTAATAATCAGATTTGTAACAGGTTTTTTCCCGTTTCAAGTTGTTTGCTGTCGTTGAACTAGTTTTTAAACTTGATGAGCTTGGGGCCGAAACCCTAACAATTAATAAACACAAAAACAAATTCAAAAAATGTGCCCATTTTGCAGGAAATTTTGAGCAGTGAATGCGACGATGTTCATCCCCAGGACAAAAGCAATTAACACGAGTCAGTTTCTCGTCAACAATAATCATTTTCTCCCTCCCTTTTTATGTTCTAGCTTATTTACAGATTATGGCATAGTAATTTTTAACAATTTTCGTAATTTTAAAAAAACCGCATAAGAAAATGAAGTCAGTTAAGTTTTTTCAACTTTTCACAATCGTGAGAACAGATATGCACAGTTTTTATTAGGTATAAATGATATCCACGGTTATCACATCAGATTTTACGCCTGAAATCAAAAATTAAGTTGATTGTAATTTATTTTTTACACAAATTTTCTTTGTATCCCGCATCGTCAAGGTAAAACGCAACTTATAGTTATTTGCCTACCAACGAAACAATTTCAATTGAATTATGAAAATTATTTAAGAAACACAAAATGTGTTTCTTGGAATATTGTTTTTCGTTGAAACAAAACTTCCTAAACTTTGTTTTTAGTTTCGTTACGTTCTGATCAAGAATTTGACATTTAGATTTTAAATACTTTCTGTGATTGTCTACCATTTTGGCAACAGTTTGGAATTCAATGTCTTAATTTGCTAAAAACTAAATTTTGAATAAAACAATATGCCTACTGATTACTAAAGTCACCTACTCTTGACCAATTACATGTCTATTGTTGGCAAATGACATTTCTACTGTTGACTGCTTGATTTTGCAGCTACATAAATAAATATAAGTTTCAAAACAGCATATTTAAGTTGATATTGAAGCTTTTTTTTAAGGAACTCAACCACATTCTGACTCCTTAGAGGTTATTAATGGAGTCTTCTTTTGCAAACACTGACAAAAGTTCGCCTCTCTTTCAGCTTCCTCCCTTTCAGTGAGAGGAAATCTTAGGCTATTTTCAGATTTAGACTGCTAAATGGGAACGTGTGCAGCCTTATCACATTTACTTTACCCTCCAGCTCTTTTGAAAACCAGCCTGGTCAACTACAACCATCGGGACATTTTGTTTGCTATTCCTCAAAAAGTTTCGGCCTAAATGAAATACAGACCTAACTCTGTGATGAAGATACATAATTAGTAGATGCAGGGCAAAAAACAAAAAGGAAAATACAATACAAAACGCATTAAGTTTGCGTGTTTGAGCAACATAGAGCTCTCAAAGGCTAGGCTCAAAACTGGTTTCAGGTGAGTCAATAGAGTAGTGATTGGCTCTGAAATCTCGGGAGTGATTACGGTTTTCCGCATTGACGGTATTCAGATTACCTGAGTTTTCAAGCCAAAACCCGAGGTACAGTGTCTTAGGTTAATTTTACTCAAAAAAATGAAATTAGTTACAACGTAGTTCTACATTTATTTCTTCTCATTGGGCAGAAATGAAAATAAATTAATAGAGTTTTTGCAGGTACTTTTTGCCCCCGTTGAAAAGTAAGAACAAAATCTTTCCCGTTGAAATCGCTAGTAATGAATAGATTTTGTAGAAATTTCATTTTTCTGCACTTCATTAAGAGTCCTTAATCAATTTTATTTTTTCAAATTTGCTTCATATGCAGAGAGGGATAAGAGGTCCTCCAGTTTCCAGTGACGGGAATGGGAATTATGTCTGATTCTTGGATGAGATTTGGAACCTATAATTGGCAAATTATTAGCTTGCTCTGAAACTTGTAGTGCCGTAATTTGAATTAAATTGATCACTGTCATTGGCGGATATACGGAGGCTGTATATTCTCAACGCCTCTA
The DNA here is from genome assembly GCF_964194025.1 of Convolutriloba macropyga. Classification (NCBI taxonomy): domain Eukaryota; kingdom Metazoa; phylum Xenacoelomorpha; order Acoela; family Convolutidae; genus Convolutriloba; species Convolutriloba macropyga. The sequence continues at coordinate 1,889,274 of NC_134478.1, read as the reverse complement.
GTTTGGTAGAGTTGTTTTTTTCTTTCGTTCAAGTTTAGTGGGTCCAATCAATTATCAGAGTTATAATGAGACTTGGGGCTCAATCCCACCTATAAGCCTCATCTAAAACTGATATTGGATCTTCCCGTGATTGGTTAACTTATTGTAGAACTGATGCAGGCTCGCTTTCAGATGCTGAAATAAAAGTTATTGGTGGTTCGGTGCTTTTGTTTCTGATCGTGCAATCTGCAGCGCAGGTGTATTTAGTCTTTCCAGCAGATTTTGAATTGAACGTATTCTTTGTTACTTGTTAAAAAAATGTACCTCTTGGTGGTTTCTATTGAAGCGGTTTTTTTAGTTTACGCGTAGCGTCAATAATTTACGCGTGAAACTTTTGTTTTTTTTGTTGTTCTGGTTCAACGATTACCAGAGTTTTTGTTCACTTTAATGATGTGCTCCAATCGTAGCAAAGTCCGAAAATTAATAATGAGATTTGTAACAGGTTTTTTCCCGTTTCAAATTGTTTGATGTCGTTGAACTAGTTTAGAAACTTGATGAGCTTAGGGCAAAAACCCTAACAATTAAAAAACATAAAAAAATTCAAAAAATGTTCTCATTTTGAAGGAAAATATGAGCAGTGAATGCGACGATGTTCGTCACCAGGACAAAAGCAATTAAAACGAGTCGGTGTCTCGTCAACAATAATCATTTTCTCCCTCTCTTTTTGAGTTCTATCTTAGTTACAGATTATGGCATAGTAATTTTAACAATTTTCGTAATTTTAAAAAAACCGAATAAGAAAATGAACTCAGTTGGGTTTTTTCAACTTTTCATAATCTTGAGAACAGTTATGCACAGTTGTTATTAGGTATACGTGATATCCACGGTTATCACGTCAGATTTTAAGCCTGAAATCAAAAATTAGGTCAATTGTAAATTATTATTTACACAAATTTACTTTGTATCCCGCATCGTCAAGTTAATACGCAACTTATAGTTTTTTGCCTGCCAAGGAAAAAATTTCAGTTGAGTTATGAAATTTATTTAAGAAACACAAAATGTGTTTCTTGGAATATTGCTTTTCGTTGAAACAAAAATTCCTAAACTTTGTTTTTAGTTTCGTTACGTTCTGATCAAGAATTTGACATTTAGATTTTAAATACTTTCTGTGATTGTCTACCATTTTGGCAACAGTTTGGAATTCAATGTCTTAATTTGCTAAAAACTAAATTTTGAATAAAACAATATGCCTACTGATTACTAAAGTCACCTACTCTTGACCAATTACATGTCTATTGTTGGCAAATGACATTTCTACTGTTGACTGCTTGATTTTGCAGCTACATAAATAAATATAAGTTTCAAAACAGCATATTTAAGTTGATATTGAAGCTTTTTTTTAAGGAACTCAACCACATTCTGACTCCTTAGAGGTTATTAATGGAGTCTTCTTTTGCAAACACTGACAAAAGTTCGCCTCTCTTTCAGCTTCCTCCCTTTCAGCGTGAGGAAATCATACGCTTTTTTTTGGATTTAGACAGCTACATGGGAACGTGTGCAGCCTTCTCACATTTACTTTACCCTCCAGCTCTTTTGAAAACCAGCCTGGTCAACTACAACCATCGGGACATTTTGTTTGCTATTCCTCAAAACTTTCGGCCTAAATGAACTACAGACCTAAATCTGTGATAAAGATACCTAATTAGTAGGTGCAGGGCAAAAAGCACAAACGAAAAAACAATACCACTCTCATTAAGATTGCGTGTTTGAGCAACATATAGCTCTCAAAGGCTAGGCTCAAAACTGGTTTCAGGTGAGTCAATAGAGTAGTGATTGGCTCTGAAATCTCGGGAGTGATTACGGTTTTCCGCATTGACGGTTTTCAGATTACCTTTTTCTATTTGTCTAATAAGAATGAGGTCGGCCTGATCGATTTTATTGCAGTTATTGCTGTTGTTCGTGGCTTTGTAGCACTCATGTTTCTGCAAAGTCCTCTCATACAGCTATTATGAGTTTTTTATTTTAAATCTGAGTGCAATTCCCTTGGTTTTTTGTGAAAGTGGTACTCAATTGGCCAAAAAAAACAGTTGTTTAACGAAAAGCTAGAGGGGTTGCGTGGGTTAGAATGATCTCTTTTATAAACAAAATAGTATCTGTTAAGAGGTGGGTATTGTATTATAACAACAGATTTTCTTTGATACGGTTAGCGTACATCTGTGGGCTTGCAATTTAGTCTAGAGTTTATATGCCAAAATCCTGAGGAACAATGTCATAGTTTAATTTTTCTCTAAAAATGAAATTAGGTATGACGTAGTTCTCAATTTATATCTTAACATTTAGCCAAAATAAAAATAAATTAATAGAGTTTTTAAAGATAATTTTTTCCCCCGTTGAAAAAAAAAACAACTTCTTTACCCGTTAAAATGGCTAGGAATGAATAACCTTTAGAGAAATTTAATTTTTCTGCACTTTAATAGGAGTCCTTCATCAATTTTAATTTTTCAAATTTGCTTCATATGCAGAGAGGGATAAGAGGCCATTCAGTTTCCAATGCCGGGAATCGAAATTATGCCTGATTCTTGAAGGTTATTTGAAATCTATAATTAGCAAATTTCCCGTTTCACATTATTTGATGTTGAACTAGTTTTGAATCTTGATGAGCTTGGGGCCGAAACCCTAACAATTATCAAACTCTAAAACAAATCCAACCAAAAATATGCTCATTTTGCAGGAAAATTTGAGAAGTGAATGCGACGATGGATGTTCCTCTCCAGGAGAAAACAATTACCACAAGTCAGTTGCTCCCCAACGATAATCATTTTCTCCATCTCTTTTTAAGTTATAGCTTAGTTAGAGTTTACGGCATAGTAATTTTAACAACTTTCGTAATTTTAAAAAACAGCATAAGAAATTGAATTCAGTTAGGTTTTTTCAACTTTTCACAATCGTGGAAACAGGTATACACAGTCTTTATTAGATATACGTGATATCCACGGATATCACATCAGATTTTATGCCTGAAATAAAATACTAATTCGATTTCAAATAATTATTTACAAAAGTTTTCTTTGTATCCCGCATTATCAAGGTAAAACGCAACTTATAGTTATTTGCCTACCACGGAAACAATTTCAGTTGAATTATGAAACTTAATTAAGAGACACAATATGTGCTTCTTGGAATAATGTTTTTCGTTAAAACAAAATTTCCTAAATCATTGTTTTTAGTTTTCGTTTTGTCCATGAATTTTACAATCAGATTTTAAATACTTTCTGTGTCTGTCTACCATTTTGGAATACAATGTCTTGATTAGCTAAAAGCTAAATTTCTAGTAAAACAATATGCCTACTGATTACTAAAGTCACCTACTGTTGACCAATGATATGTCTGTTGTTGACTAATTACACTCCTACTGTTGACTGCTTGATTTTGCAGCTACATATATAAATATATGTTTCAAAACAGCATATTTAAGTTGAAATTGAAGCTTTTTTTTGAAGGAACGCAACAACATTCTGACTCCTTAGAGGTTATTAATGGAGTCTTCTTTTGCAAACACTGACAAAAGTTCGCCTCTCTTTCAGCGTCCTCCCTTTCAGTGTGAGGAAATCTTAGACTGTTTTCGGATTTAGACTGCTACATGAGAACGTGTGCAACCTTCTATCATTTTTTTTCCTCCAGCACTTTTGAAAACAAGCCTGGTCAACTACAAACATCGGGACCTTTTGTTTGCCATTCTTCAAAAAGTTTTCGCCTAAATGAAATACAGAACTAAATATGTGATAAAGATCCATAATTAGTAGGTGCAGGGCACAAAGCAAAAACAAAAAAAATACCACTCTCATTAAGATTGCGTGTATGAGCGACATTTAGCTCTCAAAGGCTTAGCTCAAAATTGGTTCAGATGAGTCAATTGAGTAGCGATTGGCTCTGAGATCTCGGGAGTGATTTCGGTTTTCCGCATTGATGGTATTCAGATTACCTTTTTCTATTTGTCTAATAAGAGTGAGATTGGCCTGATTGACTTTGTTGCAGTTGTTCTACACCTCTGTCAAAAGTTTTGTAAAAGGTCAGACACATCTTCTGTAAGGGAAAATAATCGAATCTTCGCTCAGCTTCCTAGGTCAAACCTATTTTTCAGATATGGGGTTGTAATTGTTTTAGCCAACTCCAAAGTGAAAATCCACTGGCAATTGGGGTAGGTTCCGACTCAGAGAGTGTTTGAAACATCCCATGAAGACCCTTGCTTCTTAAATGTGTCTGTCGCTACAGAGAATAACAAATTAGAAAACCTAGGTTTTCTGTGGCCCCTATTACCAGTAAAACAAAGTAATCACAAGGAGGCGTTACTTATGCATCCATTTTTGTTGCAAAAAAGGGCGTGGCATAAAGAATCTACCAATTTTGTTGAAATTGTATCCTTACAAATTTGGTAGTTGGAATATCCTAGTGATTTTCCTAGTTATTCATGGATTAGTAGCACTAATGTTTCTGCAAAGTCCTCTGATACAGCTACTATGAGGTTTCTGTTTTCACTCTGAGTGCCCTTCGAGTGCCTTTTTGTTGAATTAAGTGCCTATTGTAGAACTAATTCAAGCTCGCTTTCAGATGCTGGAATAAATGTTATTGGCGGTTCGGGAGGTGCGTCTGTTTCCGATCGTGCATTCCGCAGCGAAGGTGTATTCAGTTTTTTCGGAACATTTTGCATTCCACGTAATATATGTTACTTGCTAAATAATTATACCGTTTCGTGCTTTCCATTGAAGCGTTTTTCTTGTTTACGCGTAGGGTCAATAATGTGCGCGTGATTTTTTTGTCTCTTTTCTGTCCTGGCTCAACATTTATCAGTGTTTATCTTCACTTTAATGATGTGCTCTGCTAGTAGGAAACGCGAAATTGATAATCAGATTTGTAACAGCTATTTTGTCGTTTCACGACATTTGATGTCGTTGAACTAGTTTTGAATCTTGATGATCATGGGGCCAAAACTGCATGAAAACCGTCTAACTTTTTTTTTCATACCCTTTGTAACCCTATATGTTCCCAGCTAGATTAATTTGTTTTGCTTTTTAGTAAGGAAAATTCAGATTCAAGCCGTTGATAAACGCGGAAATTGAAGCGCCTTCTCCTTGTTATTAACATTGTCAGTAGAGCTCTCAACAACCCGTTTTGAGGTACGGTTTTACCAAATTAAGGTCATATTCTGTTGATTAATACTAAATTGTTTTAAGTTTGCCCTTGTCTGATTAAATGTCATAGTTCACTTATGTTAAGTTTACCGCCGACTTCTAAGTCAACTTTTCAGTTTGTTCATATCTCCCACTTTGATAATATTTCATTCTGCTAAACTTTCTCATTCAATTCCGTTGTTCTCAATCTTAGTAGTTTTGCAGTCATAAGAATCCCATTTGGAGTTGAGGAGGATTTCCACATCATTGAATTATAACAACATTCGTAACTCTATTGCATAGTAAAACTAAAAGTGGTAATTCCACCATTTAGTGAAACATTGGATTCGAGCCTCGAATCCAACTGATAATCTTAAAAGCGTATTCGTGGCTCATATACATACCTCAGCACTCAGAGGTATCACATGGCGCAGTCAGCAGTCAAAGAACTTGCGTTTTTTTGGAATCGAACCCTTTTGGAAGAAACCAACACTTAAACCACCTGTGAGATGGGATCGCTGGCAGATAATGCTGAAGTTGGCTATCCTGGCAAAAGAGGGTATTTCGATCGACACTCTATGCGACGATCCTCCGGACAAAGTCAGCTTCCCTCCAGAACCTATATACGTGAATAATGTTGAGAATGGTACAGATCAGAGCGAAAAAGATCGAAAAACTCCAAAACGATCTACTTAAGAATGCGTGGTTGAATCGTTGTCAAAATATAGAACTTGCAGGTATATTTTGTGGCGACAAAACTCGGAAGTTTTGCGACAACAAATCTGTTTCTTCGACCTATCTCAGCGTGGGGATGGAAGATCGAGGAATATTTGGTTCCCAAGAACCGAATATCCAAATTGATCGTGTAACAACAAAGGACCTTTGGGAGGGCCTTGATCAGGTATTTACCAAACAGCGAAACATCTCTTTTGACCGGTATACTTTCCTCGCCAGGAAACAATTGAAAAGAGAACCTGTAGTAAAGTTCTAAGGTTGTCTTCAGGAACTGTCTTTGAACTGCCAATTAGGAAGTCATGTGGAGTCAATCATTCGTGACGTTTTCATAGCTAACAGGCAAGACGGCGAGATCCAGAGGGAACTACTAAAAGAAACGAGAACGGCTAAAAAGGCATTGGAAGTTGCCATGAACATTGAGATGGGAATTCAGAACCAGTTAGAGATATCTGGAACCACTGTTCATTCGACTAAAAATGAGATTACAACTACATCAGTAAACAATATACAAGGATCTTGGAATAGATCGCGACCGCCATTGAATCAATTCGTAAAACCTACAGTCTGCTCAAACGATGGCTATGGGTGGTCAGCTGCACATCGTCAAAACTGTCCTGCCCGTGAAAGAATTGTAAAAATTGCAGTTTTGCTAACCACTTCGCGAAGGTTTGCCGAAAACTTAAACATTCATACAAGCCGAAACCCAGAGTAAACAATGTAGACGACTCTATCTCCGCGGCGGCCAAAGTTGGAGAGCAAGTTAATCATATAGATAGATTGTTCCAAAACCAAAGTATCTATGACGCTAATTACGATTCGGGTTCTGATGACTATAATGACAACTGCATCGCAACAATCTCTATTAATAGTGACACTCGCGAAGTGGAGCCGGTGAACTAAGACATTTGCATCGGGAATACTCAGACAAAAGCCTTGGTGGATTCGGGAAGCGTGTGCACTACAATCAGTAAAAGTCTTGCGAATAGTGTGGTGTCAAAGTGTAAAGGAAGTTTCTGGGTACAAACACCAGAAATACACGATCTAAAAAATTTTTCTAATGTTTTAATCAAAATAATTGGAGTGATCAAGACATCTATCAAATGCAATGGTTGGGTAGCTACGGATGTTAATGTGACAGTAGTAGAAGATGGCCACAGACCCATCATCGGACGAGATCTCTTGCCAAAGCTAGGCTTTTCCCTAACTCAAACAAAACAAGTTGCAAATGTTGATCAAAACCAATGTTTAATCAAGAAACAGATAGCATTTGAATTTTCAGGTCTTATCTCAAGAAACGGTAAATCATTAAAACATTCTGTTAAATTAACGTTTCATAAACACCTACAAACCAAAAGGACTCTGAGTTCCAATTAATTTACAACCACTAGTTAATGACGAACTTAAAAAACTACCGGCAGAAAAACACATCATAAAATTAAATAGTTGTTCAGATAAAAATTTCATGAATTCAAATGAGGAAAGTAACAGCATTAATGAATTAAAATTGTTAAGGGTTGTGTGTTCCTAGAATACTTTAAATATTATTTATTTGGCAAGTCCTTCACAATCATCACAGATCATCGAGCACTACTATCTATCATGAAAGAACACCGATCTAACAAATTATATAATAGTTGTTTAACCCGTTGGGTAGATCGTCTTTTATCTTTTGATTTTAATATCGAACATACACCAGGCGCAAAAATGGTAGATTACATTTTCCTCCAACCAAATCAGGACGCAAAAGTTACAAACAAAACGACGAGAAATTTGCGGTAGCAACAATTACCCGCATTCGTGACGCTATTGCAGCAGTTTATGTAAATACCACACAGCAAAACTGTCAATCACAGCACTTTAGCAGCGTCGATCACAAACATTCCACACGTGCCTCATATCCTCACTCAACAAACTATTCCAATTTGCTTTCAGTCATTAATCGTAAAACAACTCAGTTGCTTCTTAAAAATTCTGCAAACGCAGCTCAAATCCACTTAATTTCCAGTCAACATAAAAAGTCAACTCAAATCCAACATCATTCTAAATTAAACTCAAGCATATCACAAATACATACAATCTCTCAAAGAATGATGAGCAGTCCGAGATCAATTCCACAAACCCCTACTATTCACAGCAGAGTCACTTTTCAGTACACCAAACTCGGCAGTGAATTCGACCCACTCCTCCAATGAAGGCCCCATTTCCCCAAATCTTGAATTGTTTAAAGAAGAGGTGTTTGAAAATAACTTGAGGCAGCTATTTACAAAAGAGTTCCTCGCTGTGCTAACAAGCAGGGACGCAGTCCTTAAGGAGGTGCGCGATTGCATCCTCCAGAATTATGCACAAAGGTGTAAGGAGGTGAACCTTACCTCTTCTCCTATTGGAGGGATCTTCACGTACGGTCAGCTAAGTCTGCGTGGACGAACGTGTGGCAATACCACATTCAATCCAAGACGCCGTGTTAGAGAACCTACATCTCACTCACACCAGCAGCTGGGGAAAGATAACTATTGGGCAGTATGCGTTCTGGCCGTATGTGCACCGCGGGGTTCTTAACAGGTCGGCCACGTGCAAGCGTTGTACTGATTTTTGTAAGAACCTCAAACCGGTTGTTCTGGCATCGAAATGGAAGCCTTTATTAAATTGTTCTGAACCTAATGAAGAAATACAAATTGATTTCGGCAGCCCCATTACAAATGAAAAAGATCAAGATATACATTTTCTCGCATGTATTGACCGTTTTTACAAATATCCTACTTTCGAAGTCTTTGATAAAGCTAATGGACCTAATGTAATTAAATTTTTAGATGAATATATTCAAACCCGGTGTCCCCCAAAACATTAGGTTAGATCAAGCACGTTGTTTAATTGGATATAAAGTAAAAAATTTCTCTAAACAACATAATGTTAACATTATCACTGCCCCTGGTATTGACCAAAGAGCTGTTGGATTAGTGGAGCGTTTGATACAAACAATTAAAAGACGTATAAGCTGCATGAAATTAGATAATAGAAATAACACATTCACAATTAAAGAGGCAATAAGGTATATCAATTTCTTATATGCAAACAAAAGACAACAAATGTAATACTTTTCCAAGCACATTTTGGAAGAAAACCCACACACACCACTAAGTAACATTAGTACGATACCAAATTCATCAAATTTATCATATGAAAACATTCTCTACCACTATTGGACTTCCTTGACGATAACGGATGGGTGACCAGTGATCGCAGCGACATTTTGATAGAAGAGGCAATGCAAAAGGCCCAGGTGGATGCAGGACGCAGATACAATGGGGACAAAAACAAATAGGTATCCCGATTTATAATACACCCCATACTAAACAACCCGATACAACGAACGGAGAAATCTTTGGACATCAAGCTAGCCCGCAAAGTGTCCAAATAATCAAAGAGGGATCTCCGTGGCCTCTCGGAAACATTAGCCCCGGGTAGTACGGTCGTCAGAATTTCGCCTACGACAACGGTTATTAAGGAACCCGGAGTCCCTGAAGTCCGATTGCGAAACAGTGAGGTTGCCAAATTCGGCACCAGTGCTGAGCGCAATACGGATCTTTGGCAGTACGCCCAACGACGTCCACTTCCCTATGAGAAGACAGCAGAAGAGAAGATAGCGCAACATACGAAGGACCTTAAGAAGAAATATCGAGGGGAGACTAAAATTCGCCACAGACCCACCAAGACCGATGCTGCTTCAGGAGTTTCGAGTGCCAATAGCAATATTTTTAAGGCAATGTCTTCTCGTAAACCCAAGAAGCCTCAAACGGGAAGAACTGGATCGCGACAATCCTCGACTACGTTGAATACGTCCAATGCATCCTCAGTTGCTGCGTCATCGGTCACCTCGTCAACCGCCTCGCCTTCCACGTCAAGATCCAAAAAAAAATTGAAGGGCCCCAGACTATTTCGGATTTCAAAGCTCAGTGTGTTAGATTAGTGAAGACTCTGCCCCTGCAACCAATAAAGCTAGTAACCTAGTCAAAGAAACAGTAATTCAGGAAGAGGCACTCCAACCGCCTGCTATTGAAACGTCATTCGAGCTGCCGGTTGTAAGCCCTCCTCCACCTACCCCAGTTGGAACGTGGTCTCCAGAAGAATACGACTACAATGAGTATGCAAGGGAAAAAACATGACCGTCTTTGACGCCGAAAATCAAATTTAATACTAAGAAAAACTGTCATTTAAAACTGATTAACTAATTGCTTACATTCAATTTTAGTTTAGAAATGATTCATTCAATTGTAGGTTTTTAAATCCAGATTTGGATTTGTGCCACTACTGCGCAATGTTTTCTGTTAACTGTCAATAATTTTTTGTGAACGTGTTTAGTTTGCAGCTGTTAAATTCAATTTGGTTTTCATTGCAGTAAACCCTAATCATTAAATTCATTGCATTCGCACTACAATGTTGCATCAATCTGTGTTTTACGTTTACGATTGAATGTAAATGTAATGAGTTTCCATTAAGGTAATTTCTCTTGCATAAGTCTCGCATTTCCACTATGATTATTGTAACGGTTGCTTCCCTATCAATGACAAGGAAAGTTTTATACCGCCCAGTTCGTTATTAGCGATTTACAAGCTGTCGGGATACTAAGTTGTGCAGTTCGCTTTTGTAACTTTATATCCACTATTCTGTAAATTACCGTTGCTTTAAACGTTGTTTTATTAGTGCAAATAACTAATTGTTCAGTTTTGCTGAATAATAAAATTAATTGCTGGAACTACTCTGTAAGTTCCAATTAAATAATCAAATAATTTTCCTGAGTTTTGGTTAACAACTGAATAATTCAAGGTGGTACTTTTCAAACCAAAACTTGTGTCCCTATAGGTTGCTCACTGTTTATATTTACAAACGAATCTAAGAGGGTACTTTCGGTTTCAGAATAAAACACAATTCACAAAATTCACAGAGGTGAAACCGTCTTTTGCCGTAAGCGGACTTGAATTGTTGGTCACAACAGAGTTCCTTCGTTAGTCACTGGGGCCGAAGCCTTAGAGACGACGGAGGATCTAGGTTTTTGTTTTGAAAAACTCAAGTCTGTGAACTGAAAATTTATCTTTCACCGCCTATTACTTTCAACGAACTGATTATAAGTCGTTCGTCTGGTCAAAGAAGAGGAATTTTTGTCACCCTAATGTTCAGCTATCATAGGTTCTTTAATTTCCTTTCTCTCAAGTCACTCAAACTTTCAAGACCAAATCGATGACCAGATAATTACAAGTTTCACGTTAGCAAGACACAGTATTTTACTGCTCCATTGAGATTGATAGACAGACTGGATTTCCTTGTGAAAATAGTTTTCTTAGTTCTTTCGAAGCCAACCTGACTTCAACTAATAAATTTTGTGTTCTAATGAAGCTAGAGCTCTCATTTTTCCACAAAACTGAACCCAGTTTCTATGATCACAACAAAGCTCAGGCTTATTTCTCTGATTGTTCACAGCAATCTGCGACACACACACACTTACTTTTATTAAGCTTTGAAGTGAGTGGAATCAGATCTATGCGGAATTTCACGAGTCTTAGTTCTTTCACTTCACTTCTGTATAAGTGGCAGCAGCTGTGATTTTTTAGAAAAGTCAAACTAACACCTTGTTTTTACCAGGTGTAAAACGCAGTTTTGGTATACAGAAGTTTTCGTGACCTCGTTTCTCGTTTTGTTAAGACTTTAACCCGGTCAGCCTGTTCGCTCGTTTGGGGGCTCTTTTTACACGTGTACAAATGTATGAAATCAAGAAACAAAATATGTCGACATAAGAATTTGTTTTAATGAAATGAACGTTTGAGGAATTTATCAATGCTCGGCCTTCACATCGCCGGCCCTTTTTTCCATCACGAAAACATCTTTACTGTTTGGTAACACCGGAGTGAGCTTCACCACTGGTCTCTTGTAAACTCCGTCGTTCGTTCGAACTTTCGCTGATCGAATCACTTCGTCGGACCCTTCGATGGTCTCCGTGACTCGACCCAGATTATAAAATCCTCGCTTGTCACTGTCTTCGATCAACCAAACGAGATGGCCTTAGGTAAGGTTTTCGTTCGCTGTAGATCGCCACTTTTGCCGGTTGTTCAACGTTGGCAGATACTTTTTTCGAAATCTGTCCCAATTGAGATTTGCATAAGCCTGAGTTTGTCGAAAGAGCTTTCGATGATCGATAAATTCTTCTGCGCATGGTAGGTAGGGTAAACAAACATTCGTGTTGCCAAGCAAGAAATGATTGGGTTCAGTGCCTCTAGGTCATCAACATCTGAACTTACGGGAGTCAACGGTCTCGCATTCAATTTTTGCTCCACAATACACATCGTTGTTGCAAGAACGTCCCCTGTGACTGCCCTGTTCCCCAAGACTACATACATTGCCATCTTGCAACTTCTGACCAATCGCTCCCATACCCCTCCAAAGTGTGGTGCTGCGGGTGGGCTGAACTTCCATCTGATTCCTTGCTGAATTAGATGTTCCTCGATCCGTTCTTTGTTTCATGCGGCAACGTACTCTGCAAACTCTCGTTCAGCTCCAACAAAGTTTTTCCCGTTGCCGCTGATGATTGTACTCGTTTCACCTCTTCGTGCAATAAATCGCAAGATTGCATTGAGACAGCTATCCGTGTCTAATTTGTGTACCACTTCTATGTGCACGGCTCTCACAGTTAGACATGTGAACAGACAACACCTTCTCTTTTCGTTTCTTCGCCCAATCTTCACAGTGAAAGGGCCAAAGTAGTCAACTCCAACATTTGTAAAAGCTGTTGAAGCATCTAACCGCTCTTCGGGTAGATCTGCCATCACTAGACTTATCGTTTGTTCTCTGCTTTTTCTGCAGGTAACACACTTGTTCTTGATTGATCGTAAGGCGTTTCGTATGCCTAGGATCCACATGTTCTGCTGAACAATGTTTTTGACGTGCTGATTGTTCTTGTGCTCGTTTCGCAAGATCAGTTCAACCGCATGATGTTTCCAATTTAGCAATATTGGATGTTTCGCGTTGAAGTCCAAATGACTTTTACCTATTCTGCCTTTGGCACAAATAATTCCTTCCTCATCCAGGAAAGGTGAGAATTGTAGAAAGATGCTGCTTTTTGGGAGTTCCTTTTCAACTTTCAGAGAATTCATCTCTTCAACAAACTGTTCTCGCTGTAGTAACTTGAAGATGATTGCTTTTGCTTTTTCCTTTTCTTCAACACTGGCTAATAGTGTTGCTGGTTTGTATATGCTGAATGCCCGCCCTACGTATGCCATTGTATTCACTAGTCTGTTACAATTGCTGAATCGTTCCCACTGAATAACCGCTTTCTTTTCATCAGCCTGTGTCATGAAGACTGATGGAGGTATGTTCTCTTCATCTGAGGCAAAGACAAGGTTAACTTGCTTTGGCCATTAACTCTGTGGTCGTTATAACCAGGTCGGCCCAATGAGCCACTCACTTCTCCTCAGTTCTTCAATGTTGATCGCTCTCGTGCCAATGTCCAGTGGGTTGTTGATACCACTCACATGTCTCCACTGAGAAACATTAGTTGTATCCAATATCTCAGCTACTCGAGCGGCCACAAACACTTGATGTTTACGATGGGAGCTGTGTATCCACTGCAGTACTGTTGTTGAGTCCGACCAAAAACTGCAGCCTTGTACCTTCATTTCGTGTTCCTTGACTTTCTATTCCTTCAATCGAACTGCTCTGACTGCCGCTTGCAATTCCAGCCGTGGTATTGAAAGATGCCTCATCTGTGCCACTCTGCATTTTCCATTTACAAATGCTAAGTCGGCTGAGTATTCCTTTGTTTCGGATCTTAGATTATCCACTGCACACCTTGTGTCTTCAGATGCATCAGCAAACACATGAAGTTCGGTTTCATCCCTCTCTCTGGTGAAGTATCTTCTATCAATGCTTGTTTCGGCTATAATTGGAAGTTGTTTCTTCCACCTCAAGAACTCTGCTTCTTCACCAGGCCACCTCAAGAACTCTGCTTCTTCCACCTCAAGAACTCTGCTTCTTCACCAGAACTCTGCTCCTTGGTTGTCCCAATGTTGACCATTTTTAGTCCAGATGCCTTTGAGAAGTCGTCTCATGGAAACGTTGAACGGATCAAACAACCCGATCGGGTCAAATACAGAAGAAACCAGTGACAGAATCTTCCTTTGGTTTATAGGGGCTTCAACTTCCTTGTTCGTACCTCGGCAGACTTGAAGACTATCATCAGTAACAGTCCATTGTAGTCCAAGCACCGAAGATCCCTCTGCATTGGGTTCCACTTCGACTTGCTTCGTGTTGCTGATTGATTTCAAGTCGACTGGGATTGCTTTCCAAACCTCATTGCTGTTGCTTACCCACTTTGTAAGTTGGAATCCATGCTGCCAAAGCAGATGTCGCAACTGGCTGAAGACTTCGTTTGCCTCTTCAGGGGTTTCTACTGATTTGATGAAATCGTCCATGTAAAAGTTGTTTAGTATTGCTTTTGATGCGATTGGATACATTTCTTCGTTTTCGAGTCCCACTCGTTTGAGAGCCTAGTTTGCGCAAGTTGGAGAACTCTTAGCTCCAAACACGCGACGCTGACATTCATATATTTGAACAGGTTCATTATTTCTTGGGCGCCATAAAAACCTCAAGCAACTTTTTTCCTGCTCGGGAACTTGCACTTGCAGAAACAACGTTTCGATATCTGCTGTTAGGGCTACTGGCCTTTCACGAAATCTGAAAATCGTTCCAATCAAACCATGCAGTAGATCGAGCCATGCTAGTAGCTTGTCCTTTAGGCATACCGCTTTGTACTTTGATGCCTTGCAAACACGTCTCACTTTGCCAGGCTTGTTCGGGTTCAGAACTGGATGGTAAGGCAATTACCATTCTTTCGCGAAGGTGCCTTTCATTTCGGACTCGTCCAATATCTTTACTAATCCCTTCTCTACGTTTGTACCTATCGAATGTTGGTACAAACTTTTAAGATTTGGGTCCCTTTGGAATCTTCGCTCCAATGAGTGAAGCTGACCCAAGGCTGAGCTGTAGTTGTTCGGCAGGTTGGGCTCTGCTTCACTCCAAAGCATTCCCACTTCGTACCACTCGCCTGTGAACTTCGTCGTACTCTCTAGCATCTTTTGTGCCTGCAGCTCCTTCTTTGACTGACTGACGACGTTTAATTTTGGAAGCATAGGTTTCTATGTCCCACCATTTTTGGATATTCTCAGCCACATTCACATCTTCTGTGAAGGCGAAATGACAAACATTTTGTCTTCTCTTGCCCGCCATGGGTCCACTGACTACCCACCCTAATTCTGTTGGAACGGCGAAAGGTTCACTTCGTGTTCCTATCCTGTAGTTCAATGGTCTCTGTAGCTCGTAAGCATCTTGACCGAGAATGATGCCGACGTCCGTCAAGTTGAACGTTTTGTTTGGGAGAACGTTCAAATGGTTGAAGCTTTGCTTCAGCTTGTGGTAGTCGTATTTTGTGGTTCCCAATGAAATTGACGGGTGCACAAACGCTTCTATCGAATGTACTTTTGAATGCGGTCCCTCTATTTTTATGGACACCTTTTCTGTCTTCAAATCTTTCCTTCTGTGTATGCCAGCTATGTTGAGCGTAACATCGGTGCCTTTGGCTCGCAACTTCTCATTAACGCTTCGGTCGACGAATGATACCGATGATCCACTATCAAGGAAAAAATATGTGTTTAACTTGTTGCTGCCACTCTGAATCGAGACTGGAACTATATGAAGAAAACTCGTAACTTCGTTACTTTGACTGATTGTTGCTGCACTTACGTTGACTGCGTGATTGCCCTCGTCCATTTGGTTTTTCGAGTGTAGCAATCGGTTGTGTTTTTGGTTCATCCATTGGTACCACAAGCGTTGACTTTACAATCTTTGATTGCGTGTCCTTTTCCCAGACGTCCGTAACATAAGCGTTGCTTCCTTACAGCTGCATAACGATCGTTCACGTTCATGTTCTTAAACAAAAGACAATTCCAAAATTGGTGCGTTCCATCGGCTAATGGGCAGTGATCGCTAATCGTTGCCTGCGCTTCCTTTACGTTTGAACTCGCACTAAAATTCGAGGATTTAGAGAACTGCTTGGTTTTGTTCGCATTTCGTCGATGATCCTCCTCACGTTCCCCTGTGGGTTGCGACATGCCTTCGTAAACGAATGACATTCTTGATAGCCAGTTCTCTGGGAGACAGAGATCTGGTCGACCCTCTTTGGTTTCTTCTACATAGAACCACCATTTCTCCTTCAGATTAGGTGGCAACTTTTCAATCGCGATTTGCAGTGTTGCACTAGATCCCAAGTCGCCTTCATAATTATAGTGCTTCAGAACACTGATTGCGTTACTGATGGTTGTTGAATAACTAAATAAAGCTTTTGAATCATGTATTCAGATTGCCTGTTGATTTCACAAAGTATTGAGTTGTGCTTCAACAATTACGTAAGGTCGGCCAAACCTCCGTTCCAACAAAGCCCAAGCTTCACCATATAGATCTCCAGAGTAGCCCATAATTGTTATAGCCGCTCTTGCTTTGGCAGTTAACAATGTTTTCAAGTGGCTCATTTTCTCTGAGCTAGGTAATTCACGGTTATGAACGGTTGCTACAAACATGTTCGACCATTCCGGCCACTTGAGTTGGTTGCCGTCGAAAGAATTTAACTTCAAATTTGGTAGCTGATTACTACTGCTTAGTACATTGCACTCAGACCGGTCGGGTAAACGGTTGAGTTTGAAACGCTCGCCGCTTGGGGATCTGGATTTAAGTAAACTTTCTGGATCGACTCGATAGTTTTCGTGACCGTTCTTTGTATGATCAAAACTACAGTGTTTAAAGTTTTTAAACTTATCTGATTGGTCGAGCCAGCCTAAGACGTCCTTGCTCTTTGGACTTTTCCAATTGAAAAGCGATTGGCCTCTTATACTAGGCGCGGCACCATCATCAGAACCAGAATCTCTGGCATCAAGGGCTTTCTTTTCGTATTGCAGTTTGAGCGCACTTTATTCTTCCGAACGGTGCAGTTCCATCTCAAGCTCCTTCTGCTTCATTTCATATTCAATTTTTCTCAGACGCATTTTGGTGTTAAATTCTTTGTCTAGAGCTGTCTTTGTCTACTTCTTTGCCTTTTTGTCGGAAGACGCTTTGGACTCGTCGTCCTGGTTTTCCTTTTGTTGATTCTTAACTGAAACTTGAGAGGTTTCTCCCATAGATCTTTGAAGTTTATCATTTGGCTCTGCAGCCCTGCTTTGGAGAGGGGTTTGATTCTGCTGATCCGCCATGCTTCTCTGGTGGTGGATATATGGCAACCAATCGGGTTCTGAGTTGATGGAAAAATCGCGTTGTTGGATTTTGTGTCGTCGGTAGAATTCCAATTTGTTAAAGATATCACCCCTCTTGTCAAGCCCTCTTGTCATCACCCCTCTAGGCTAATATCAAATTGCAAAATGTGGTTATATACCGTTTTAACTTTGCTAGGCCGATCCTTATTTTTGATCAGTTCGTAGCCTTCCTTCTCCTTCAGCACAATCTGCTTTGCGCAGTGCTTGATTTGTCTCTCAAGGTTGCTGTGACTACCTGACCGAGTCACAATTTGTTTACTTTGACGCTGCAGTTTGACGCTTTTCTGTCCCGTGGCTTTGGTTTTGTTGGCACCTCAACGCCATTTGACTGTGCAACTCGAATTGCATCGTTCGCTTTTTGTTTTGCTCGAGACTAGACAGCGGTTTGTATTCCACTGTCCGCGGACCAAATGTAACGGCTGTTTTCCTAACAATGACAAGGAAAGATTTATACCGCCCAGTTCGTTATTAGCGGTTTACAAGCTGTCGGAATACTAAGTTGTGCAATTCACTTTTGTAACTTTATATCCGCTATTCTGTAAATTATCGTTGCATTAAATGTTGTTTTATTAGTCCAAATAACTAATTGTTCAGCTTCGCTGAATAATAAAATCAATTGCTGGAACTACTCAGTAAGTTCCAATTAAATAATCAAATAATTTTTCTGAGTTTTGGTTAACAATTTAATAATTCAATGTGGTACTTTTCAAACCAAAATTTGTGTCCCTATAGGTTGCTCACTGTTTATATTTACAAAAGAATCTAAGAGGGTACATTCGGTTTCAGAATAGAACACAGTTCACAGAGGTGAACCCGTCTTTTGCCGTAAGCGGACTTGAATTGTTGGTCGCAACAGAGTTCCTCCGTTAGTCACTGGGGCCGAAGCCATAGAGACGACGGAGGATCTAGGTTTTTGTTTTGAAAAACTCAAGTCTGTGAACTGAAAATATATCTTTCACCGCCTATTACTTTCAACGAACTGATTATAAGTCGTTCGTCTGGTCAAAGAAGAGGAATTTTTGTCACCCTAATGTTCAGCTATCATAGGTTCTTTAATTTCCTTTCTCTCAAGTCACTCAAACTTTCAAGACCAAATCACAAGTTATTACAAGTCATAAGTTATCACAAGATAATTACAAGTTTCACGTCAGCAAGACACAGTATTTTACTGCTCCAGTGAGATTGTTAGGCAGACTGGATTTCCTTGTGAAAATAGTTTTCTTAAATCTTTCGCAGCCAACCTGCCAGCCTTTTTTACACCTTTGCAAATGTATGAAATTTAGAAGCAAAATTTGTCGACATAAGAAATGTTTTAATGAAATGAGTCTTTGAGGAATTTATTAAAGCTCGGCCTTCACAATTATCTGTTGGCTTGCTGTTCTTCACATTTGTCTACTATTTATAATAACCAGTACATTAATATCATAAATTTTATACTGATGCAGTTTAAAATTTTTATTAGAGCCGAGGATATGTGGTACCGTTGTACCATATTAAGTTCAAATTCTGTTGATTAGTACTAAATTGTTTTAAATCTGCCCTTGTCTGATTAAATATCATAGTTCACCTATGTTAAGTTTACCGCCGACTTCTAAGTCAACTTTTCAGTTTTCATATCTCCCACTTTGATAATATTTCATTCTGCTAAACTTTCTCATTCAATTCAGTTGTTCTCAATCTTAGTAGTTTTGCAGTCATAAGAATCCCATTTTGATTTGAGGAGGATTTCCACATCATTGAATTATAACTACATTTGTAACTCTATTGCATAGTAAAACTAAAAGTGGTAATTCCACCATTTAGTGAAACATTGGATTCGCGCCTCGAATCCAACTGATAAGCTTAAAAGCGTATTCGTGGCTCATATACATACCTCAGCAGTCAGAGGTATCACACCTTTCTTACTTTGATATTGCTAGGATAGCCCCATTTCCAATCCCCATCTGGCGAGATTGACCACGGGATCAAATTTTTTACAGGCAAAAAGTGGTTAGAGGGTTGTTTAGTCTTTTTGGCTTTATTCGCATTTGAAATTTGATAGATTTGAACTCAGCTTTCATGTGGAACGTTGTAGTATACTTTTTTTGTACTTTTAAAGCGACGTTGAATTGTTTTAATTAGACAGTCTACAAAACCAATCGCACAATCATTAAAAGCGGGTTCCATGGTTTTAATACTGTAAGCAAAACAAATTTACTCGATTGGCGATTAGACAGCTTTCTTGGTCAAGTTTAATTGCTTGTGGGACACAATTTATAATGTATATGACTAGAAAGTTTTGCATATGGCCCGTTTGTTTTCTCAAGTTCGGCAGTTGGATAAATTGAAAAACGAACTACTGCGTCTGGGGAACAAATTTTGTGATAATTTTCATCCATCTCAGCTCACCAGAATCTAAGAATTTCTTGCTTTAGTTACCTAGATGTTTTATGGGGTATGAAAGGCTTTGTGGGTTTAATCGGTTGGTTTAAGATTCTTACCTATTGCCGCACAATGTTTACAATGACTTGATTCAACAATCAGTTCACAATTCTTGAACGGCCATCTGCAGCGTGTGGCAACACATATCCTTCCTCACGTTCCCGAGTGGCCTCTGCGAGGTTGTCTATCAGAATTTCCCGCAGAGCGATTGTGATCACTACTTTTTCGTCAACTCAAAGACAACCCGATCATACAGGCAAATTTTCCTGCACAAGGGATGTACACGTTTATGACGCTTAACCCGCTTTAACTCACTGTCGAGCGCCATTTTTGCAAAATTTTTACTCTTTAGAGATGCAATCTCTAAAAGGATTTAGAGACTAAGAATTTAGTTAGTGTTTTGCGTGTCATATTGTTGATTGTAGGGTTTCTTGGTTCGTCTGTAATCAACAATTCCCTCTGAACTGAGAATATAACTGGCCAATTAGTAAAACGCATTGAAGATTGTTGTTGTGAGGTTGATGCAACTTCGAAAGTGAACTATATTTAGTTGATTCGACAGTTTTGGTTTTGGGTTATTCGAAGCTGTCGGCATAGCTATTTTGTTTATCATGATGTAATTACTGCTGACAGAAATCAACTCATAGGCGGACGAATTTTAGTCAAAATCACTGTTGGACAGAGTTATAACTGGAATGGTTCCCAACTGCTGCGAAAATGTCAGATTTGTTGGGAGTATATTTTGTCGTGGAATCATTAGGTTCATTGGTATGGTGCGGAGTGTTCAATTGCAATTGCTTTTGATGAGCGAGCAGTTTGTTTACTGGTATCTGCGGCGTGAGCTGTACATATTTTATAGTAATTGAGTTATAAGTATCAAATGGTAGTCGCCTGATGAGTGGTTGACCTACAATTTTGCAAGCATACTCGCTGCGGAAAATTTTCAGTTGAATTAAATGAACTTTGTTTTATACCATTTAGAAGTGCAATTTGCAGTTCGGGTGTTTGTGTTAAAAAGAAAGAAAGAAACTGAAACGCATATCTGTATGAGCCTATATTTTCTGAATTTACACTGAATAAAAAATTCTAAATTTAAAACAAGAAAAAAACACAGACCAAAAGAAATCGGAAATCTTTTAATATATTCTTCATTTATCATTTTGTTCTTTGGCTATTGAACTTTTCTGGTAAATTGATTGGAATTTGTTTTCTTTTCGGTGTTTCAGAAAATTTGAACATACATCATGTGTCTATATCGAGCAAGGAGAAAAAGGAAACCCTTTGCGACGTTCATTTCAATTGGATTTTGGGTTGTAATTTTGTTGAACATAATTTTTTATGGAAAAGAAGTAAATTCCGCTTTGGGTATATGCAATCCAGTGCTGAATAAGATCAAGGTAAGATCTCTAACTTGATTGTGAATTGGCTAATTTGAAAGAAAAAAATTGTTGTGGTTAACTCAGATCGTTCTGCCAGGCCAGTCCCGATGAAATTCTTACAATTCTTGTCCCAGGTGACTTTTCCAAAATGTAGTGTAAATGTTACATTTTCGATTGTAATGGGAAAGTCAAGGATTCAATCTTTTGACACAATCATTAATTGCACCTGTCAGACTGTTGTGGGAACTGCTGTATTCTGACCCATATAATTTATAATTGGAACCTTTCTGGACGAATGTCAAGGAATTCAAAGTTCAGGTTTCTTGCTGTCCTTCAATGTTTTTCTGATAATAGTGGGTTCAGTATTAGACATGCACAGTGAATGCTTCTGAAATTGCTGCACTGTTTGTGTCGTGCAATTCATATTTTGATAACCGGGAGACTACATTAAAAAAAACTTTCTTTGGACAATAATAGTCCACCAATTCTGGCAGTTGATCCGGGGGTGCAAGAAGCTGATTTCAGCATAAAATTTTTTGATAGCTGATCTGGTGAGCGGAAAATCGATTGAAAATTGATAGCGTTTGCTTTGGTCGAAATTTAGATTAGTCCCAGTTTTCAAAATTGATAGCGTGTCGTTGTTTGCCTGAATCTAATTATGGTCTCTCATACATTATTTCATACTTATTGCCAACTCAATTGCTTTGCGAAGTTCCATAGCTTCTTTGAGTAGTTGCTTTTAATTTTCTGGGTTGATCAGACTTCTGATAAACATGTCAATGAAGAGTGTTTCCTCTGTGTTTTCAAACAGACAATTTTTCGTTCACTCCTGGTGTTTGCTGTGCATGTGCTTCACCATTTCATGTTTCAATTTTCTATTGATTAAGATTACATACCTGTCAAAATTGATTTTGCGGGGCGGACGAATGATTTTGCCTCGAGGTTCCAGAAATCCAGTGCGTTAAAGTTGTTTACCGACGTAAGAGGAATTTTGCAATTGAAGTCGTGTCCAAATTTGAATCAAATGATTAGACAAAGCAAAAAGGCTGACTTTACATTCTCAGTCTGTTGTTCAAAAACACAGTATCTAATTTTGAGAATTCTAATAAATCCATTTTTAGCGTCACTGCTATCCAGAAACTGCTTAACTGTTATTCAGAGTTAAATTGCTTAATTGTTCCGACCCTCTTGAGGGGGGAGGAACTATATACTCAAATGGGTTTTTTTTTGTTCCGTGAATTTTCGCCGCTCGATATATTCATCGTAGAGAGTTGAGACTGGTATCATTAGAAAACTCGTCCAGCGTAGAATATGGAATTAAAAAGATTTTTTATATTTTCGTTTTCTACAGGGAGTTATCGAGGTTTAAACTTCTGAGAAAAGAAGAGTGAATTCACGTTGTTTTTATTCACATTTTCCGGAAATTTTACCTAAATTTTGCTAAAATTTGTTATAATTTTTAAGAATAATGTCGTTGATTTTTCTTTGAAGACGAACAAGCATTGTTGATTGCTTTGATTTAATTTTTTTGGTCAAAAAATCTGGATAAACATTTCAAAATTTAGCCTTTTTCATCAAAAACAGCACGAAATAAGCTACTTTAGTCCACTTTGATTAAATTTGCCGACAGTACACCCCCAAACAACACTCATACAATCTTTGTAGACTCAGAGGGGGGCTATTTCTACTTCAGAGTCCGCTGAGAGTACACTGTAGTTAAAACTTTGCCTTTTTTGCTAACTTTACTCGTTGATTATCAAATATGCAGAATTTATTTTGAGTTTTCAACTAACAAATTATCTATATCTACAACATTCGAAAAATCAATTGTCCCTAATTGACAATAAGTATTAGCAGGGCTAGTTTTGGGCCATTCTTGGATTGTTACAATCCAAAAGAAATCGGGTTGTAATCAGTCGGTCTATTTTAAAAAAAAGACTATTTTTAATAATAAAGAACAGAACATATCAAATCAAAGCTCAGGAGTGATAGGTCCAACCAATTCGCTTGCTAAGCAGATTCAAGTTAATGCATTTAGTTTTTTAATTGAAAGTTTATGGTTGTTTCTTTTTTTAAAAATAATTGACTTTTCGATAAATATTGGCTTAATTAACTTTTCCTCTAATTTTTTCTTAATTTGTTCAACTTCCAGCTTAGTGTCAGCAAAGAAAGACCGCTTCTTCTCTCTACTGATTTAACATTTATTCTCTGTTGCAGTTTTAAGCCTGATGTTATTGTTTTCTGGCTTTGATACTACAAGATTTCAGATTTTTTTGTTTGGATATTTGCTAGTTTTTCACGTTTTCTAATTTTGTCGCATTATCACATTATTCACAGTTCTCATGTCATCTTATTAGCATTCAAATTAAGACACAATGGAACATATCAAAATCCTGAAAGATATACATCATCGTTTTAACGGCCTCGACGCTTCTTTCTTGAAGAAATCAATTGAATTTTTTAATTTTGTCTCTAACTGTCATTCATACTTTGTCGTTTCGGTCGTATGAAATTTCCTGTATAGTGATAGCTTTCAATGGCTTTTCATTGAAAAACAGAAGAACCGATATTCTGATATTAGTAGATAGCTGACGGCTTTCATGACTTTGAAAACAATCGTTTTCCAAAATTTAAAAAAAAAACTTTTTAACTTCGTAATTTTGTTCTTTTTGTTTCTTTTTGTTACCCAATCTCGTTAGTTAATTACAGGTCAAATATGACATTATGGGTGTTAAGGGAATAAAAAGGATTGGTGTCCCAAAATCTTTTTTTTAAAGAATTTGTTATGACCTTACTCGCTTCGACACAGGTTTTTCAGAAAAAAAAAGTAAATTATTTTGATTTTTGTCATATTTGACGTTCTTTTTGTAGATGCAAGAAATATTCTGGATAATTACAGGTCTCGAGGGCTTCCTTTTTATGATTAATCGACCCTGTTTAAATAGCTCTTTTTGTAATTAATGCCTTTCATGACATTGAATGTAATTTTGTTTCGAAAAAAAAATTAAAAGTATTACATACTTTAGCACTTCGCTTTTTTGTCTACTCGTTACCTAGTCTAACTAATGAATGGCCACGTACTACATTATAGCTGTTTGAAGAAGGCGCAATAAAATATATTTTGAGTGCCAAAATTTGGCTTGACGGTTTTGACAGCGTTTTCTGGCAAGTTTCAATTGAAATTTTGTTTGTTCTTTGTTGTTCTTTTTAGCCGCTTTAAAAAATTATTAAGGACAGGTCCTAAAGCTCTTCTATAGAAGCAGTGGTAATTGTAAATTTGTGGTAATATTAATTGATTCCTAATGGTATTTATTACTTTGAAGTTAACTGTTTCAAAAAAATAAGTTAGTTTTTTTACTTTACTGTTTTTGTTCTTTTTTGTATAATTGTTACCAAACCTTTTTATGGACTGGTCGCATATGTTTTCTGGTGCTTTATAAGTTATTTTTGTTTAGTTTTAGTTTTATCTGACGGTATGTTGACTTTGTTATTAAATTTAGTTTTTAAGAGGGACATAAATTTTTTGATGTAATTAATGTTTGTTGTTGTTGTTGTTTGATTTTGCTGTTCGTCCTGACTCGCTTTCTTAATAATGACATATTACAGCAATCTAATGCATCAATTTTTACTCCACTGAGTTATTTGCTTTGGAGGCTATCTTATCGTTCATACAGAACTTTTTGAAAAAGACTTGGGCTTTTTTGGCAAAAAATAATTTTTGGGTTTTTCTATCTGTTCCTCATTTGGTAGACAATTATGCCAAAATTGTGGATTTGAGGGGTCGGAACCTTATGTGCCATCGCACATTACCGAGCCGCCTTGTTGTTATCTAAATTCAAGAACTGATAAAGGAAAACTGCCAATGAGAAATAATTACTAAAAATTCCCGATTAACACTTATGAGAAATTGATATAACAATCATAAACGACTTTTTGTACAAAAGTCACTTACTAGAGTCTCCCGCAATTGTGACCACAGCAGTTCGATTCAATCAATTCTTGACCAGATTTGGGCTTCCTTTAAGTATGTCAGTTATATGATTGTGCAGTGATGTGTGCTCATCAAATCCGCACATGAGGGACTTCAATTAAAATAATGAACGGTGGATTGGTTTTGACAAATTGTGTGAACTTGGTGAATTTTAAAGATTTTAATAGCAAAGAATAGAGTGAAAAGTGGTCTTAATTAGTCTCTTTTGCTGAAAAACTGCAATACATAGTCATCAGCTTAAACTGCAATACATAGTCATCAGCTTAAACCCGGGTAGCTAATGATATCTGTCGACGATTTGTTAATGCGAAATAGAAACACATTTCCCGGGTTTGTGAGTACAGGGCAGACCTCTCAGATCTGACTACCCTGCGAGACATCTCGAATTGTATTAAGAAAAGTTCAGTTTGCCCTCATTGCCCACATCCTTATGTAATTGCGTGTAATTCTTGGCCTCAGCTTTGACCCTATCAAACGGAGAAATCGCAACTCCAGTATTCTCTGAGGTGCTACTGGCTGCTGCATTCGAACAAGATTATCTGAGATATCTCGTCCCATTTCATTTCCTCACCTCCTTGAGCTTGGAGAAACCAAAACTGCTGTATATACTAGTTGAGCCAGTTTTGGAGAAAAATCGCTCATCCCGATTTCAAAGTGAAAGCATAATTTATTTGCTAGAACTGTTGATCTACCAAACTACATTTTTAGTCTAGGTTAACAACAATTTATTTAAACCGTACATTGGTATGTGTCAGATATAAAGAGGAAATCTAGCGCCATCTGCATAGTTTTCCATTCTTAATGCAACCTTTGACGTTATTTTTAGTTGAAAACTTTTTATAAACAAAATTTTAAACATTGAATTTAAATACTTGCCAAAATATGTTTACTTGCTGGGAGTTTTCTCGCAAAACAAATCAAATATTGCCAATGACGTCCTTAAAAGACTGTTTTTAGAGCGAAAATGATCTAAATGTAGTTCTACTTCTCTTTTTGCCTATGAGAGAAAATTTAGAAAAAATAGACAAAAAACTATTACTAAGATATTAGGAACAACGAATGTCAGATTAATTTTACTCGTGACCTCACATTGTTTTTCAACTTGATGTCTAACCCATTGATGTTAAACGACAACGGTCTTACTTCAATTTGCTGTCGAAAAGTTGCAGAGCCGATGATAAGCGTCTCGAGCACAGAAACCAAATTGCGAAATAGGTAAACAATTCCATGGTCACTTTTGTGCCAGCTGTTCCTGTTGAAGAACCCTGGATGCATCAACTGAAGAGAGATCAAGATGTAATGAGTTCAATGACTTCAATCTAGAATTTTTAGAAGAAATTTGATAAGAGGTGTTACTTACTAACGTTATAATTGTGAATGAAGTTGTTTCTCATGGCAACAGTGTCTTGTAAGCTCCAAAACATAATGATTGCGGCAAAGAATGCTTTTCGTTGAGATGTGACTATTTTTGCCAATTATATGGCCACAGTTTAGACAGCTTAAGGGTTTTATTGCAATATGTAACAACTTTGAGTTTGTTATTAGGTTGAACAGTTCAGTTTTGTAAATAACTATTTTGCCTTCAAGATCGTTTTTTCTGAAGACCTCACATTTAGGATGTATCAATTGAGCCAGCGAGAACAAATAGAGCTTCCTGCATTTTCTTGGCTCATGAACAAATTCGTTTGTTGATGACTCTCTCGCAACTCTGTGGTCTCAAATTGAAAAAAATGTCATCTACTGGCACATAGTTGAGCAAAAAGGGTGCTGAGCGCATCTGCGATTTTGTTGTATCTAATTTAAAAAAAAATTCAGAGAACACAGTCCCACAAACTCTAAACATTCCTTTCCCGCATTTTTTGCTGGTTATGAGCAAACCAATTATCAAATTAGTTATCGTTCAAAATAGTTTCTTATTCTCAGTATTCTTGCTCAAAATTTCCGAATCATTCACAAAATGGTGCATGGTGCTTCAAACACCAACTCCGAGGCAGAGACTTGCTTCCAAACTTTTTGATTGTTCTGCTCTCACCATTTTCCGTCATCTAGGAGAAGAATATATGCAAAGGAATAGTAAAGTTAAATTTTCCAGACCTGAAAAAACGGATATAAGTACCTCACTAGACTCTTGATTTGTTAAACCACTGAGCTGTGTGTTAACATTAGTATGCCAATGGTGTTGTTTTTTTGGCTAAAGAATTGACCTTTTGAGAAAAAATTATTATTGTTAAAAAAAATTCCTCAGTTTGATGTTTCGTTTTCAACAATCTATTTTCCTTCAAGACCTAGTGTCGACTCATTTATACGGTCCAGTCAATCAACGTCCTTGGTCTTCTGTTCCCTACGGCTGCGTTCTCACGTCTCTCCAGTTCTATCAACTCTTTAATCATCTCTCGACCCTAAATTTAGTGAAAATTCTAACCATTAGTTTTCAAAAAAATAGCCCATCAAAAAGATATCAAGGATTACGTCTTGAGCTACCTCGCTGACTCTTTGATCGGTGCAAGCGTCAAATCCCTTATCCCTATTTTTCTCAGAAATGATTTCAGGATAATCAGCCGTTTCCTGCTTGTTGCAGGAGCAACAATTTTGTAAACGCGATTGGGCCCAAGGGTCAGTAGCGAGAGGAATGGACGAATTGCAACAGTGACCTGTCTGGTAACAGTGAATTGTCAGGATTCGAGATCACTAAAATTTGAGGGGCCGGGAACACTTGGAGGTCGAGGTGCCGAGCAAACTTGATGTTGGAGCGCCGGGAAGGCTTGATATTGCAGGGCCGATTCATTTTTCGTCAGTTGGTATTGGATAGTAAAATTGATTCTATTTAAAGTTATTTTGTTACAATTGGCTGCCAATTATCTTGACAAAATTGCCGATGAAATCTAATTTTAAAATGCTTTTTAAAGCGGCATTACTTTGCAATAGATTACTTTTTCTGAAAAATTTTTATATCATGGTTCATAGCAAAAAAACAAGGAGAGCAATAAAATTTGGCTTTTGAGCAATTCGAATATAATTCCTAACAGTTGTTGTATTTATACTGTACCAAGTTTTTAATGACTATACATTTTTGAGCACTTTTTGTTTTAAAAAAATAAATAAGATTTAAAGCATAAGAAACTGCCATTTTCAAATGATTTTGAACAATTTTTGTTGGTGAGGAACTATTATACGTGTCCTCGTTTTTGTTTAAAGTTTCTAACCGTGAGACGTTTTGTTTTTCTTTTCACAAGAGTGTTCTACTCAATGTAAAGATTGATATAGCCACATGAAGATTATACTTCATTTTTGACAAAGAGTCTGCTTGAAGAAGGGCCGTTTTCAATTGATTTGAAACAATAGTTACTGGGGGATTTATATAAAATTAATCAGATCTGTTTGGTCACCTTGCAATGTATCAAATTTTGTATTCGTAAAAATTTACTAATCATCCTAAAGTTTCAAAGCCAGGTAAACGAACTACATCGAGGCTTTGATATCAATTAAATAACGGTTTTCATCAAAGGCTGTTTTATTTCAGATTGAACCAAATGCTTACCAATATTTCAAAAACAAAATCAACTTTTGCGCCAAATTACAAGAATTTGAGAAAATGTAACTCTCTTGAGATTCCATTTACTGAGCTTCCAGAATTTAAGAGCAGCCGCTGGTGGAAAAATCAATGATAGTTGCTGAGCTCTTTGAACCAGAGAATTGCGAATCCGCAAACATTCGCAAAGCGCTGATGCTGGCGCCAAAATAATACTTCGATCAGGTAAAAAAAACAAGAGACACTTTCGGGATTCTCATGCTCTACTATAATCTGCACAATCAACTGGTGCATGAAAAAATTCTATTACTCGCAAAAATGTCAAAAAAGGACAGATCTCCCTCCAATGACAGCGAGAGTCCACGTGAAAACAAATGGTGCCAAAAACTGCAAACAGCAACTGTTTTGATCAACAAAACTTGATAAGAAGGTTTTACAGAAAATTTCAATGGATTTGAGGTACATGAAAAAGTGGTTGACAAAAAGCTGAGACCAAAAAATAGACAGCTTTTTAGGACAAAATTTGACATATAAAATGGCTTCAACGCAATTGTATTCAAGCGCACTCAAATATCTTTTTCATTAGTGCGCTCTAATCAATTGAAAGGTTCTAAGAACAAAATATTTACCCGTCGTTCCTTCAATAATTTTTGTCAATTGAATTGTAGCATTTTTAATTGGCCAATATTTTATTGAGGAATTCTAAACAAATAACAGAACATGGACAAAGTGTGATAATCTTGTTCAATAATGAAAAAACAGAGTTCTGAATTTGAAGTGGATTGAGCAGATGTAAAATGACTTTAACAAAGTGTAAAAAAGTTCAAAACATCTGTCCAAAATAATAAAAACTAAGTTTTCAGGTGAGGATTTTTTATTAGAAAATAAAGAACTGATTATCTGAAGTTTTTTCGGCCCATTTGATACCATTCCGGGAATTTAAAAAGCAAACAACAAAATGTCTCCATGTTGTTAATTGATATACTATAAGTTGGTATGTATGATCTCTATGTTGACATTTTTTCAATATGTTTTAGACACAAATATTAGTAGAATATTGGATGTGTTAATAGAACAAATATAATCATCACTGAGAGATTTGAATTAAATTAATCAATTTTCAAACTGATCTAATAAAATCTGTTTTCATTTCCAAGTAAAAATTCATTCAGGATTTCCAACAATATATTATCATTTTCATAAACTCCTTCCAATCGATCTTTCTGACGGCCAATTCGACGATAATTGGCCAATTAGTCCAAGATTATCAGAATTGACAATCTGGAAAGTGGCATGTGTAGTCAATGCGTTTAGGCGGGTAACTAATCCCTTTTTTGGGGTTGAATACTTAGGACCCGAACCGAAGATTTCCCCAAAAACAGCGGGGAAAAGAGTGTATAAAGATCGTATAAACAAAAACATTACACCCTTATTTCTTCGCTTAATTAAGGGTGGAAGAGTGTAATTATAAAAGTTTACTTTTAAAAAATAAAGGTTCAAGGAGGTAATAAGGATTGATCCGCCATATTCTCCCTGTCGAACACGTTACTGTCATTGTCTGCATTAACCATTGCGCCAACTGACGCTAGGATCCGATCTTTCAATTTGGTTATACTGGTAATTTTGTAAGAGTGTAATTCTTTATTAGTCCACCCTAAATTACACTTTTTGCAAAGAGTGTAAAAAGGGTGGAGAAAGGAGTGTAAATACAGTGTAATTTTTTTAAAAAAATTACTCTTTTACCATCTTTTCCCCTATAAAAAGGGGTGTAATTTGCATTACACCCTAATCCCTGCTAATTAGAGGCGCAATAGGGGTGAAATCTCGGCCCCCGGGGAAGTATCAGTGATAATAGTTTACTTGGCATTGGATTGTAGGATTACTAATGAGGATGGAACTTTGTTCTTTGTGATGGTGGTATTATTGGGATCGTAGAACGAAGGATTGCATTGAAAGCGACAATACAACTGGGCAACGCTTGGAACTTGTATTACTGAGTTGTAGTTGACTTGAAAAGCAGATATTTATTGCATCTTTGCTGAACTTAGGCCTACAAATCCGCGAGTATTGTGCCTTTTGATTTTAGGCAGCCGATTTTTCATGAGGTGGTGTGAAGTGATGATTTTTTGTTGCGTAGGTTGTTATATAAAACTTTTTTTTTGCAGCCAATCCATACAGTGGCAGCCAAACCAAACTGAAAGAAGAGATCAATGTCTGGTTTCGCATTGTGTCCCTTTCAATGTCAGATTTTCTTAGTACATAGTGTTAATTCGATCGGAGTGGAGGCTATATTTACAAGAGGATCTTCTGTTTGTGCCCCCCAGTAAGTTATGCTCCCCCAGTTACAGAGCACGTGTTATTACATAGTAATTCATTGTAGAAATATGGCACGTGCGTCTGGGGTGTCAAATAATATGCACCCACTAAGCTGGGGGGGGGGAGGGGGACAACGGAAAAGATCCTTCTGGGATTTGATGTTCAAACTGTTTAAAGTTTTCATGGTTTCGTTGCCGATGGGGGACTCAAAATATACGGGTATATCCGCATCGGATCTATTCTGTTCTGTTCGATCCTCTTCTGCAGTTTAGTGGGCACACGACATTTACACCACCCGGGGTGAGATGATGGAAGTATGAACCGGGTGATCCAGACAAAAATTGGCTATGATCAGACGATCCAGACATAAACTTGCCCATGATTCGAATTTGTGCGAATTAGAGAGAGTTATTGCGAAGTGATTCGAAAAAGTGCGTTCAGGTTTTGACTCGTGACCATTCGAAATTTCGCAACTATGATCCGAAAGTACGACTACTCGAAACTGTGCAACTATGGTCAGACAAAAATTAGTCCAATTAGAGCAAGCCCCCCCCCTCCTACGTACAGCCCCCCTCCCACATGAACCCCACTTCCCCACGTACTCTCTCCCCACACGTACCCCCCCTAGCTTGCTATATACCAACATAAATTTTTCGTTGTCATAGTTGAGGCATGAAAATTACTGCGGGGCAGAGTAGAATATATCCAAAAGTTCGCATCCGGTCTGTCGATTTGAAGTAGCTAACAAATTTCTGTCAGCGCCACAACTATTAATATTTGCGATAAAAAGGGGCATAAAAGTTATATAACCAATAAGCGGCTGGTGAAAACAGAACAAAACCATTATTTTCAAGAGTATCCAGTGTCACAACAAAGTTCATGGAAAAAGTTATCTCATATCAAAAACTAGTCCGGATATTTTACTTTTGTGCCCCCTTCCCCAGTACGTTATGCACCCCAGTTACGGGGCACGTGCCATTAAATAGTAAATCATTGCATAAAAATATGGCAGGTGAGTTGGGAACAGGTTAGTGGGTGCAAACAATTTGCACCCGCTAAGCTTGAGGGCACAAAACAGAAAAGATCCAGCAATCCATAAAAGATGAACTTATAATGTTTCATGTGCCACTTGAAATCTTGGAGCTGAGAACAGATGGTTTCCCAGCAAAAAGGCATGGCTAATAGTTTGAAGAAGCAGATTTTTTTGAATCATTACAGATAGAATAACTGAGCCTCTGTAAGAAAAACTGCTCAGAAATGTGGCGTATTGTTCAATCGTAAACCTTTCAAAATTCTTCCTTGATAAAATGACATCAGAAATCTCTAAGGTTAACTCTAGGACTGACATTTTAATCTTCTTCGGAGATTACAACACAAATATACTTAATGAAATTGGGAAACAATTAGTAAACAACTTCATTGCAGATAACGTTCTTCAGTACATGAACACTAAAAAAAGCAATATGGACAAACGGAGGCAAATTTTCTTTAATCGAATTTTAAAAAGTGGTTCTAAAAAAGAAAATTTTTTCTGGATATGGTCAGCTCTAATTTTTCTCTGAATTTCAGCTGAGCTACCCAACGGATTAGATTTGTTCACAAACTGTCCCCTAGAACGCCTGCAATTTGCAACAGGTGAGAATCACAGTAGCAATATAAAGTCTACAAGCCGATGTTTTCCAAAACAACTTTTGAACCTTAAAGAGAATAATTCCTAAAAAGGTAAAAAGGTATTGCTAAAAGGTACTGCCAGTAACTATTTCCTTTTACGCTATGTGTTTAAATGATTGATTTTCCTCAAAAGTGTCGCATAAAGGAGCTGAAACCTTTAGCATTCTAACAAATTTTGAGCACACTTTTTGCGTAGATCATTATTTTCTTCATATAATGATCAGTTTAATTCTCCTTAGGAATCACTATTGACTTTTGACACTGTGAGAGTCAGGAAATGGGCTCCCAGGTTTAGGTCAAGACCCAAATTGAG
The DNA here is from genome assembly GCF_964194025.1 of Convolutriloba macropyga. Taxonomy (NCBI): domain Eukaryota; kingdom Metazoa; phylum Xenacoelomorpha; order Acoela; family Convolutidae; genus Convolutriloba; species Convolutriloba macropyga. The sequence goes on along the minus strand of NC_134478.1, from coordinate 1,856,430 downwards.
CTATGATCAGACTATGCAGACTGAAATGACCTCTGATCAGACTTTCCAGACCGAAGTTACCTCTGATCAGACCTTCCAGACCAAAATGATCTCTGATCAGACTTTCCAATCCAAAAGGAGCTCTGATCAGACCGAACCCAGACCACTGTCCAGACTATAGTGCGCTTATGATCAGACCCAAATTCAGACCATTGTCCAGACTATAAACAGACTTTGATCAGACCATCTTCAGACCATGGTCCAGACCCAATTTCAGACCATTGCCCAGACCATAATCAGACTATGATCAGACTCAAGTGCGCTCAAAATAGTCTGATCAGAGAAAGATTTTAATTATGAACAAATGTTTTAATTTTGCTATAATATATTCATTTCATAAAAACTGGTGTTTGCAGTATTAAAATCATCTAAGGAAAAACCAATTCTGAAAATATTGCTAATGAAAACGAAACCTAACTGGTGGAAAAAAATTATTTACCATACCCTTTGGTTCATATTTCTGACTCAATGGATGAACTTAGACAGCTTTCCACAAGAAACGTCGTGGTCTTCAGTTAATCAAAATTTCCTCTTGAGGGGACCGGCATTTGCTATCAGCTGGACTCCTTGTTTCTGATCAGAGTCATCGGACTTTAGGGACTTTAGATGAGTCTCTGATCGGAACGCTGCTTTATTGTTGCCTCTTGGCAGAGCCAACATCCCTCAATAAAACAAAAAAAATTGAAAAAATAATGCACTCGAAATCAGACCTTCCAGACCGAATTGACCTCTGATCAGACCGAATCCAGACCATGGTCCAGACTATAAAGACTATGATCAGACCGTCCAGACCGAATTAACCTCTGATCAGACCAAAATCAGACCATGGTCCAGACTATTGTGCGCTCGAACCGCTTTCCAGACCCTGTAATTTCGGTCTGGGAACACAGGGGTGTGCGCTCGATTGGGTCTGATCATAGCTCAATTTGGGTCTGGACCAAAACCTGGGCTTCACTGGAAAATTCGAGGAGATTTTTGTCCACTGTTGTCAAACTACACTGAATCCAATCAAGGGTGTCAACTGTTCTGAAAAAAATTCAAGTTCAGTAACCACACAGACATCAATAATGAATGATTGTAAGAGTTACGTAGGGAAACATCTCTGTTTGCTACTACCCGGCTAAGGATTTCGAGCAATCGGATAACGATCCATCCCGAGTTGTGAATGGAACTCTTCCAGAAGTCGTAGTTAAGACCACAAACGATCTTTTGACTTATACTTCAGCTTCTCAAGGTTTGAAGGAATGCATTTTCGGTGCCACTTCTGTTTATGTCAGCGTTAAAGAAAGTTCATGACGTATTACGACAATGTTTTCTTAGCCTTTATGGGTACAGTTTGTGATCAAAATTAGTCTGGTGTGACACGCGTCAACCACCGAGTACCAAAAAAATTTTCAAAATGTGAAAAATTCTTTGGGACGTATTGCCCACGTTTTTTTTTTAATAAATATTTCCTAATTTTCATAGAGCTCAAATTTAGTTATCTAAATTATTTAATTCAATCATGTGGTAAATATGTGATGAGAAAACGAATCTATATTTTTTTTATCGATATTCACTCTTCTTTTGCGCTGGTTTTGAAAAGATGGGAGGATATAGTGAGTTTCATGGAATTTTGAAGTTTCCTTTCCAGCTAGTTTTAGTTTGATATCAGAAGCAATTGGGCTTTTTTTCTTGATAGTGTTTTTTACAGATGACGAGCGTTAATATTTTGTGACCTATTTTTTTATCACTGTGATATTTAAACGTTTTTTTAAATTTTGATATGCCATTACCAGGGCTGAATTACCACTAACACCCACTCTTAAAATGTGTCGCAATTTCTCTCTTTTATACAAGAAACTGTTAATTTCAAACAATTTTCGTTTCTACAGTTACTTCAATCCGAATTTGGTCACGAAAATTAATCACAACTGATAACAGCAATCTGATGGTTATGTCTTCGTTTTTTGGATAAAAATAATAAACGGGTTTCCGTTAAGGAAAAAACTGATTCGAGAACAACAGCTTCCGCAGGGTAAGTTTATATTATGCGTTTTTGTTTTAGCATCTGAAAACTGTCTGAGTGAGACGATCGTGGAGCCAAGTTAGCATGAAAATCATTAAAGATGTCTTCCCATTTCAAGCAATTTTAACTTGAATTGAATAAAGCATATATATGAGCCCCCTCTTCTAAGTAATCATATCACACAATATTGTGGTAAAAAAATCCATTTGTGCTATTACAGAATAGAATCAAAATTGAGAAAATTTACAAGCCAACATTTTAACTCTATCGAGTAAAAAGTCCACTGATTATGACCCAAGATGAAAAAAATCATATATTCTCCTAGAGATCTATCAAATTAGCACGAGATATTTGCCAGTTTGTGGCTGCCGATTTTTGACATGATTTTCTTGTTTAAGAACTTTGTTACATATAGAACTTCTTCTGACACAGATATTAAATTGGTAATAATCAGCACACATTGATTGTCAATGCTAAACGTTTTAAAGTCATAAAAACGAAATAAACTGATAAAATGAGCATAAAGTGTCTTTGTTTTAACAATTTGGAATCAAATACAGTTGGAAAAATAGGGTTCGAAGGTTGTTCTTTTCTTTATTTTTGCAGACGGAGTGAAGAAATTTTGCATGTGCGAGAGTGTAAACGCAACTAGCAAAACATTCGCTCAGTGTTGTGAGAAATACTTTGACAAAATAAAGGACTGTATGGTGGGAAAAACAAAACCGAAGACAATTAACAGAAAGGAGAATGCAGTCCTGATGAGAGATGGCGACAAAGATGTTCTATATCGTCGGTAAAAGCACCCCTTTGCATTTTCCTTTTAGCAAGTTGGTTCTAATTTAATTGCTAAGGAGCACAAAAACCAACTTGCTGACGTTGAAACTTCTTATTATTTTTATACATGATTATACAACCCAGGTCGATATGACTAGACCGAATTGAGCTCTGATCAGACCGACCACAATCGAGCGCACACATGTTCTCGGTGCGATCGAGTTATATGGTCTGGAAAAGTTTTCCAGCGCAATTAGTAGTAATAGGGTGAGCAAGTATCCCCGGGGGTGGGGGGGTGTAGACCCCATGTATTAAGATAGGGTATAGGAGTATTTTTCTGAGCGGCTCTACAGTAATGTATTAAGATTATGGATAGAATCTAGGGGCGCCTACATGTGTTCCAGGGGGTGAGTAGTAAGGTAGGTGCAGATCAGGGTGATTTTCCGGAGCCATTTGTCACGTGATTTTAGAGGTGTTTTAGGGATTAATTGTACATGCAGCGCGCAGGGGAATTGTACAGGCAGCGCGAAGTGGGAATTGTACGGTCAGCGCGCAGGGGAATTGTACAGGCAGCGCGCATTAACGGATAATTCCCCTCGCAGTATATTTCAACATTTTTTTGGTATAACTACCGCAATGTATTAAGATTAGGTATAGCCACCGCAATGTATTAAGATTAGGTATAGCCGCCGCAGTGTATTAAGATTAGGTATAGCCGCCGCAATGTATTAAGATTAAGTATAGCCGCCGCAATGTATTAAGATTAGGTATAGCCATCGCAATGCATTAAGATTAGGTATAGCCGCCGCAATGTATTAAGATTAGGTATAGACGCCGCAATGTATTAAGATTAGGTATAGCCGCCGCAATGTATTAAGATTAGGTGTAGCCGCCGCAATGTATTAAGATTAGGTATAGCCGCCGCAATGTATTAAATGTATTAAGATTAGGTATAGTCGCCGCAAAGTATTAAGATTAGGTATAGCCGCCGCAATGTATTAAGATTAGGTATAGCCGCCGCAATGTATTAAGATTAGGTATAGCCGCCGCAATGTATTAAGATTAGGAATAGCAGCCGCAATGTATTAAGATTAGGTATAGCCGCCGCAATGTATTAAGATTATGGATAGAATCTAGGGGCGCCTATATGTGTTCCAGGGGGTGAGTAGTAAGGTAGGAGCAGATCAGGGTGATTTTGCGGAGCTACTTGTCACGTGATTTTAGAGGTCATTTAGGGATTAATACAGCGTGCAGGGGAATTGTACAGTCAGCGCGCAGGGGAATTGTACAGGCAGCGCGCATTAACGGATAATTCCCCAGGCAGTAAAATTCAACAATTTTTTGGTATAACCACCGCAATGTATTAAGATTAGGTAAAGCCACCGCAATGTATTAAGATTAGATATAGCCGCCGCAATGTATTAAGATTAGGTATAGCCGCCGCAATGTTTTAAGATTAGGTATAGCAGCCGCAATGTATTAAGATTAGGTATAGCCACCGCAATGTATTAAGATTAGGTATAGCCGCCGCAATGTATTAAGATTAGGTATAGCCGCCGCAATGTTTTAAGGTTAGGTATTGCCGTCGCAATCTATTAAGATTAGGTATAGCCGTCGCAATGTATTAAGATTAAGTATAGCCGCCGCAAGGTATTAAAATTAGGTACAGCCGCCGCAATGTATTAAGATCAGGTATAGCCGTCGCAATGTATTAAGATTATGGATATAAACTAGGGACGCCTATATGTGTTCCAGGGGGTGAGTAGTAAGGTAGGAGCAGAACAGGGTGATTTTCCGGAGCCACTTGTCACGTGATTTTAGAGGTCATTTAGGGATTAATACAGCGCGCAGGGGAATTGTACAGGCAGCGCGAATGGGAATTGTACAGTCAGCGCGCAGGGGAATTGTACAGGTAGCGAGCATTAACGGATAATTCCCCTCGCAGTAAATTTCAACATTTTTTTGGTATAACCACGGCAATGTATTAAGATTAGGTATAGCCGCCGCAATGTATTAAGATTAGGTATAGCCGCCGCAATGTATTAAGATTAGGTATAGCCGCCGCAATGTAATAAGATTAGGTATAGCCGCCGCAATGATTTAAGACTAGGTATAGCGGCCGCAATATATTAAGATTAAGTATAGCCGCCGCAATGTATAAAGATTAGGTATAGCCGCCGCAATGTATTAACATTAGGTATAGCCACCGCAATATATTAAGATTAGGTATAGCCGCCGCAATGTATTAAGGTTAGGTATAGCCGCCACAATGTATTAAGATTAGGTATAGCCGCCGCAATGTATTAAGATTAGGTATAGCCGCCGCAATGTTTTAAGGTTAGGTATGGCCGCCGCAATGTATTAAGATTAGGTATAGCTGACCCTTAATAGCAAGATGGCGCAGTGGTAGCGTGCTGGACTCATAACTCAGAGATAGGTAGATCGAAACTATCTCTTGCTAATCTGGCACTGTCACAGTTCAAGTGGACTTTTACGCTCTCAAAACTTGGAAAAATGTTAAACAAAAGAAAAAAATGAATTAAAAAGTTCAAAATAACAGACACAGTACAAATTAATTGCATGCAAATACAAAATTAATCAAACGTTTACTTGATGATAGTACAAAAGAAAAGTGTATTAAAGTACATTTAGCCGAGTAGTTAATAAAGTCGACAACAAAAACTTGAGTAACTAACGAAGAATTAAGGAATTTAGAAAAAAATTACTCTCGACTTTATTACATTTCGACTTATTTTAAATTAAATTTATCTAATTCTTGTATAATTACATATAAAGTTTAAAACATGAACATCATGAACATTGTTCAGTTTTGTTTGAAAAAATTTAAATAGTTGAAATGCTGCAAATATTGTGTAAAATCCACACAAATTATCAGTTTTCTAATCTGGCTGTTGTTTCATTTTCTGATATTTTTTATTCAAAAATTTGTATTTTGTGATTGGACGAGCCAAAGAATCAGCATAGTATTAAGTTCGATTGAGTCGAGCAATCATTATTCATTGCTCTCCAGCTTCACTGCTCGGAGAAGTGTTAATGATAGCAAAGCTGAATGTGGGTAGTCTTGGAACACAATCTGCTGGAAACGATATGATATAGTGGTATTTGAGTTCTGGGATTCGTTCAATAATCTGTCTCAGGGAGGTGTTATCCATGACAAACAATTTTTCTCTGCTTTATTTTGCAAGTACCATTAACACACGGATTTCTAACTGTAAAGTCAAGCTGAGAAGACTCATTTTCTTCAAACAAGCAACAATCAGAGGACTTTTTACCTTGCTCTAATAAAACTTTGCTTGACTTTTTAATTATGTCAACAGAATTGTTATGGGAGATGCGTAGAAACAAATAATTATGGAAAAAGTAACAGAAAATATAGGAGAGGAACGTAAACAAAAAAGTTTGAATTAGTTCGCCCCCAGCTAACGTCCATTTTAAGGAATTATTTGGTAAAGAGAATGGAAACATGGGTGACGATAATATATAACCCACAAATGTTCCAATGCAGAAAGCAATGATGTAAAACCCATAAAAAAACTGAAAAAAAAATATGAAAAAATTTTCGTTAACGCAAAGATCTTCAGACATTTTTAGCAACCGTTCCGAACTGATCAATTTTAACAGTGGACATCCTTTCTCCTAGAACAATTACTTCTGTCACGCTTCTTAGCGGGCGGTCGAAAAACATTTCTAATCGGATACTTTCACCGCTGAGCTCAGGATAATGAATATTTTCTCCAGCATCTTGAAGTGATGTGAGATGAAATACAAGCACGTAATGATTTTGAAATAGATTAATTGGTAACTCGGGAATCTCTTCGTTAAAATTCATTGCTTTCATTGTTGTTACATGTGCCCTACAGTCATTGGTTGTATCAACTGATACTATAGCTCTACCTCCTTGAACAATTCTTAGTTCTCGTAAACCAAATTTCCTATAATGGAAAGGACTTTCTTGAAAATGCCCTATGAATGCTGAATTTGTGTTCATCGCAATAGCTATTCTTCTGATTTGAGCATTGTTAAAAACATTTTCCTGAATAAACTGAGTCTGCCCTGACGGAATAATGAATGTGCGTGCAATTGTTTCCATAAAGTTGTAGCAAGCAAGTTGATGAGTTCATTGATATTTGATAGTCTGGTGATACACTTAGTTAACAACAACACGTCCTGTAAATAGGGAACAGTCAAGAACTTTAAGGGAGACGTGAGGATTGTAGGAGATCATGTAAAAATTGGGTCTTGCACGAATCAATTTCAGTCTAACTTTTGTATTTGGAAGCAGTAACTTTTCACATTGGAACAAATCAATTGCTAATTTACCGTAATAAGTAGTTCCAATTTTCAGCAAAAATTCTTCCTCTCAATATATAAAAGGGCTTTTCTGGGTTCCATTTCAATTTCATATCCATGGCAAGCCAAAATACCTTCATTATTTCTTTTGGAAGCGTTAAATTCATTAGAAATTAAAGCTTTGTGTCCATAGAGACCAATTGAGTTGTAAACCTGTTGATTGTTCAGATACACCTCACAGTTGGAGAAAAGCGAGTGCAATAAATTGTTGACGTGAGTTAGATAATGTAAATCATCATCTGTGAAAGATATTCCCATATCTGCTTTTCCAAGCTCGTCTTTTTTCATAAAGTCATCAAACAATCTTCCCTTTTGTAAACCAACTTTGATTTGAAGGTGGATATCTCTCATATCAAGATATATGCTTCTATTTGTTTCAAACTCGAATTCAATGCTGCTTTCATCCAATGGAGTACTGGGATAAACTTCTGGAACGTGAGAAGATTCAATTGGTTCCAAAAGAGGAATTTTGTCAAAAATCTCCCAGCAAGAGTTCGTAAAGTGACCATAACGAAAATTGCTATCATTTGTTGATCTAGTATTCATTTTGGCTTAGAAAAAAAATCTTTTCTAGTTCGACGACGTCGACTGGTTTTTGGGCGAATTATTTGAATAATGCGACTTTTCTTAATTTTTCCACCACCTAGTTGTTTACGTAATGTTTTCTTTTCAACATCTGCAGTCACAGATTTGATTTTTTTCTTTTCAGTTAGAACATTTCCAGTTTTTGGAGCCGCTATACCAAGCAAATCAGCACCAAATCTTTTTGCTGCTGGGACAACATAACTCCTCAAGAATGGAATAGCCGTCCTCCCAATTGTTTGTGCTAACGCTCCGAATCCTCTTCCCCTCTGTTTTGAATAACCACGAAAATACAGAAAATCACTACCAGCAACCATTTTCTACAACTGTAAATCTAAAAATGGTTGTCAGAAGTTTTTCTAAACATTAGTACCGCTCTTGTTACACCAACAGAGTTGAATTGAACTTTTTCACCATAAGAGTCCCGGAGCTCAAGTTTTATGCTGTAGAATGAGTTTTTTAGAATTTTTTTAAATTGTAAAGTTGGAAATTTTTGATAATTCATGTATTGTCCCGTTGAGATGATATGTCCATTCTTAACTTTTGATATAAACGGAATGCATCGTAAAAGAGCAGCTTTTGTATTACCCACAATATTGTATCCAACAACATCACTATATATCATTAAGGTGTGTATTCGTACAATGTCATAATTGAACTTCGGACCAGCTTCACTCGTGAAAACACCCATACAATAAACAGCTTCTTCGCATCCGAAGACATGACAAAGATTGGCACTAAAAATGACAAGTAAAGAGTTCTGATTCGGAATACTTAAAGAAATTCGCTGTGTAATTTTGTTAACGTGTAACTTGATTGACGTTTTTTCATATTTTTCCCGTTCCTGAATTTTTCTGTTCATTTCATTGACAATATCAGAGATCGAGGGGTATAGACCTGGATCAAGTGTGTAATAATCCGATGGTTTTGTATCTGGTGTTGCTTCATCTAGATAGAAGAATTTACCCTCTGTTATGTTTTGGTACAAGGAAGGATACAACAGTTCTGTTATCGCTACCTCCCATTCTCCATCAAGATTAATTTGTTCAGGTAAAAAATTCGTGAAAGAACTTAGTGTACTGTTTGGGTAACAATCAAACGACGCATTGGAAACCAATTCGACAGTGAAAGAACTCATCTTTAAATGATACACTTTGAAAGCTCTTGTTCATAAAATTTACCTAGAATTTCATCACCTTGTTCTCCACAAAAATTATAGGTTAGTGGATTAAAAGTAGCAACTTTAACTTTTTTGAATATTTCATTTGTCAACTGAGATTTTTAACCTTTTCTGAATGGAATATCTTTTTTTGATATAAAAAAATTTTCACCCACTTTAAAACGTGGTCGCGTATATTGGTTATTTGGGTTTCTGTAAAAAAATTAACAAATGGCCTTTGTTTGTTACATTTTTTGGAGCTTTACCTGTTGAGCGATTAACTCTTGTGTTCATAGTGTTGAGAAAGGAATCCATTTTTCTCATGTATTTGTCACCATTTTCTTCCATATAGTGATAAATAATGTTTTTCAGAGATTTTATAGCTCGTTCTGCTACAGCAGTTTTTGTTTCACTTCTAGTAGAGTAAACTTTGATTTTCTTGTCCGTACAAAACTTTCGAAACTCATCACTAAACTCTGTTCCCTGATCAACCCATACTTTCGCTGGCATACTTTTTTTACGCAACATTTTTTTGAAAGCTTCAACTGCATCGGTAGATCACTTTGACTTCATTGGCTGCACACGAAAAAAGCGAGAAAAAACGTCAACACCTACTAATAAATACTTCACTCCAATATTAATATCCGATAATTTATCCATAAAAGCTAGATCCAGACACCAGATCTCATTGATTCGCTTAGCAAATGCTGGTAATCTTTTGAAATGTCGTGTTGCATTACGATGATTTGTGTAGGAATCTTTACTGTGCAGAAAGTAGGCAACTTTCTTTTTGGATAACCCACTTGCCTTTTGTAGATTTTTAATTGATCCATATGCGGCTTTTCCATCTCTATACAGTCTTTGTAGCTTGGCTTTTTCAGATTTTGAAAGGAATCCAGCTCCCTCTGTCTTTGCTTTTGGCATCTTTGTTTATTATTTTTTGCGGATTTATTACAGTAGCATCAAGTATTGTGTAATATTTGTCAGGAAAATCAACGTTCTTTCTTTTTAATGAAAAAATAAACCTGCGAAAGCTACTTCTGTATCTCTTCCATCTAAAAAAATTGTGTCGTTAAGAGATAGCTTGACTCTCGGTGAATTTAAAATTTGATCTACAATTGATTCGTTATTTAAGGATCTGGTTTTGCTGCTGATTTCCTTGTAATTAGGGTTCAAATATGTTGGGAAAGAAACTGGTTTCTGCTCAAAAGTGTCCAACGTTTTAACTTCTAATTTGAATTTTTGTTCTTAAAGGTGTTGAGGAATAAACACAAACTGTTCCATTTCAAGACATTCGATTAATGATAGATGGTGTCAAAACTGATTGACGTGAGCTCCATTCCATTTCGTGAAATTAAAATTGCTCTTCTTTTATTTATTTCGGTTCTTTTTAGCACGAGTTGATGAATTTCGTCTTTGTACTTCGTTACGTCTTGTTTTTTGTATTTCCTGTAGTTGTCCTCCGAGAAGGTTTACTATGCATTCGTATGGAAACTGAATGAAATCTTTTGGACAATTTTTTAGGAACGTTTTCTTGAAGTTCTGAAAATCCGTTCGGAACGTTATCAGTATAGAGAGATGTTGTGTGTTCATTGTTCAAAAAAGTAATCTCTTGTTTCGTTTTAGGGAGAAAAAAATAGTGGGAATAGAACCACTGTTTGTGCAAAATCTAAGAGAGTCGACTGTTTTCGGAGTCAGATCAATGAGTAAATGACCATACGGGATTGAAGTAGCTTTTGTATACCAATCTTTTGATTGTGATCCTAACCCGAGCTGTTGACTAAGAGTGTTAATCTGGAGAACATCTCTAGGAGACTTGAATAAAACTATATGAGCTGATGAAAAAGATTATGCTTTATATATAATGTACTAAGTCCTTTGTGTCTTCCAGCTGTCGCAATTTTGACAAAATTTTTCGAGCTTGAGATTTCCTCAAAAGAATCATCAAAAATCAGCAAATACTTTTTTCAATTATTGGGTAGACTCTTTGAATAAAATGAATGTTCTTAATGTTTTTGGACATTAGTCCGTAAAGTTATTGATAATGATGATAAAGATAGTAAATTTTATCAAAATCGGGTTGAAAAGTTCCAATAAGTAGCCAATCATGAATAAGATGAGATTTTCCAGACCCGCTTGGTCCCACCAATGAAAAAAAATGCGTTCCTTATTAGAAATTATTTTGTTAATAGTTTAGGAGAAGGTAAAATATAACCGACTGTACTAGATAAGATAGCAATCCAAACTGTTGTTTCTTCACAGGTTTCGGCAAGAGTTGTTCTTACTACACAGCACGCTAGTATTAACAAAATAACAAAAAAGTGGGACAAAAAAAACCACAAGAGATCTATTACAAGTCTGTCCAAATCATTTCCACGATTGTCGTTCCTGGTTATTATCATCAAAGACTAAATTACCTAAATTTAAACCGTTATTTGTATGCTCGCTCATTTATACCCTATTTATAAGGGAAAATCAATTTTTCCTACTGGGAATGCGACTTCTCTCTGATTTCAAAAAATAGTAAAATAAAAATAATTAATTACAAAACGATCACAATTATAAATAGAAATTACAAATAGAAATTACAAATATTAAACGTTATCAAAAAAATCTAGAGTCCAAGTTCCGTAAGCATAAGCTTTCTTCTTTGCACAGTGAAACGTCTTTTTGTGTCGATACGGATAATTGCTACAATCCCAGTCAGTATCCGAGTTGTTGAGAAGTTTGGAAACTTTTGAACAACCAAGATCATCTAGATTCTCCACATCTTTACACAAGTAATTTGAGAAAAGATTACACTTCTCTAGCCCTTTTGCAAAGTATTCTGTTGTAGGTGAACAATGTTGGTGAATGATTGATGACAACTCAGTGTATTCCAGTTTTCCATTGTTCCAATTAATCCCATGTAAATTTTTAGTTTTCCGCTTTGCTTCAAAAGTATGTTTATAGTCTTTGGGTGGGAGGAAATTGTATCCCAATACAATCCCATCCTTGACAACACCCAACTCCTTGACAATTTTCCCATCCAAGCACTCGATATCAAATAAAACGAGAGACAATCTTTTTTCTAGATTGATTTATTACAAAAATGAGTAGAAGTCTGGCATTTTGAAAATATGATTATAATAAAGTTTAATAAAGACACAAAAGATTAACCCAGTTAAATGTCCCAAGAAACATGAGCTTGGAAAAATTGGTATCATGTAACAGTATCTTGGACCTTTGTTTGTAGTTGCTTTAACCGCTCCAGCAGAATCGAGTAGTATAGCATGTAATCGAAAAACTTTCAATCTCGCAAAGAAAAAGTTTAAAAAGGAATTTCCATAACCAATAAGTCCTCCATGAGGAAATTTTTGGTTAATTTCCTCCAAACTTATATTCTCGTCCCATATTTTACAAGCCGCTAATAAACAGTTTCTGCGTTTTTCAGTTTCGGGAAACATTGAAAGGATGCTTCCGTAACAATTGAATGTGTTAACAAGAATGACAATATCCATCAACTTTGCGTTCCTTCGTCCCTGTCAATGCAAGTTTTCTTAAACTTTTCAGTATAAGATAAAAGTGTAGGGAGATGCTCTAGTAAGTTCTCGTACTCTTCTTTTTTCAATTCAATATTTGTCAGAAAACTCCACTGATATCCGTTCCAACGATGTTGTGAAATGGCAACTTGTTGTCTATCTGAACGATATATAAGACTTGTACTGCGTAATCCGTTGTGAATAAATCACTTAAATTCTGAAATTTGGGACTCTATGTCCAAATTTTTTAATTTGGGAAAATTTTGAGCTTCAAGAACAGTATAGGAATATCTTTTAAGTTCGTAATGAAGTCTAACGTGAAAAACCTTTGACTTATCTCTGAGACTCAAAAAAATTTTTCTTGAGCAACCAATATCCCAACTCATTCTCAGATCAAACATTTTTAGAATGAAAAATTTATTGTAGAGAAGACAAAGACATATTACAAAATCACAAAACAATTATTATTGAAATGTACATTGTTCAATGTTAGAAAATTCATTCAAATTATGAATCAGTTCCTTGAACTCGTCCAAATTGTAGTTGACATAAGTCACCTGCTTGAATTCATTGTTTTCTTTGCGACAAAAGAGTCGAATCTGCACATAAATGGAGGCTGTATTCTCCTGAACTTATAGAATGAAAGTCGCATATATTCGTCGATTTCGTCCTATGCTGACTTCTCTGACTTTGTGACATCGTTGCAGCACATCCTCCATACATGGGTTGTCATCAAATTTAGTCGGGTGCTCACTCAGTTCCAATTCCCCATTCAGGATATTGTTCTTGAGGAAACAGAGTTTCTTGAATTTGTAATCTCCAATTCGAGGTTGTTGGTACTTCTCAAATGTTCCAGAACTATCTTTTTTGAAGACTTGGAAAGTTGGTTCGGAATAATTTTGTCCATTTTTACAAATCTGGGACACAGTAAATCTCCCAAATCTTTTTGGGTTGAAACTGAATCAGTTCCAATTTTAGGTTGAGAATCGGTAAACATAGACGGAGCACTCGAGTAAAACGGAGAGACTTTAGAGAGAGACATTTTATCAACTTAATCTGACAGAGAGAAATTAATTGAATGATTTGACTTGTAATTTTTCTCACTCTATCGTTTCCGATCAACTTTATTTGGTAATGATGTCATTATCCTTCTTTCATTTCCAAATATGTAAACTTCAATTGCGTCATTTTGCAAAAATTTTTTATAAGGAAGCTTAGTCAGAAATTTTAAGTTGATCAAACATTTGAACTAGAGCAGCATATTTATCTTGATGTTTAGCACGTCTTTGTTGCATTAGCGAGTAATAGTGTTTGAAATATTTAGAACAAGTAAAACAACGGATTTTTCTGAGCTGCTGTCTCTTGAATGATGTCATTTTTCAAACGAAATTTTCGTTGCGTTTGAACTGAATTGTGATACTTCCATATACGGCAGTGTAAAAGAATCACTTAAAAATCACTTTGGTCACAGAATGGCAGCAGGAATGTGTCAAGTTTTATCTGACTTTTATAAAAAATTTGTGAGAAAGCCTTGTTCAATGCCTTGTCCATACTAGTGAATACTCTGTTGCGTCTCACAGTTACACTTTTTGTCCTCTGAAAAATTGTCCTTATCACATAATTCTCATTTCATCTTCCATTAATGAATTAATGCAAAAATTGGATGATTTATCTTTTCAATATCAGACAGTGGACTGCTTATACACCTTATATAAACATCAGTTTTTTGGTCACACAATGGAAGAAGCAGGACTTGTTTTTACTGAATTGAAGAGAGCGGTACAACATAATTCGGAAAACAAATTTGTTGAAAAACTACCCAGCGTGTATAAGAAGAGATTGAGTAGAAAAAAGTTCAAGAGACATCTACTGAGAGCTGAGCAAAGAAATGCAAGCACACACAAACATTGAGATCATCCTTCTTCGACCGAATTCAGTCACTTAAGAACTCAAAGTAAATTAATGAAAATTGTTGATTGTTTAATAGATGGTCATGGAATAATTGAAAACCCCATGTTGTACTTTAAAGTTAGAATGTATTAAAGTGTTTGTACTAAAACGTTTTAAATCTAGTATATATTCTAAAAGTCGAAATTTGTTTGTTTGTTAAATGTCATATGTTGTTAAACATCGAAAAAAAAATTCGGCAATTTTCTTAAATATCAAAATTAAATTCGGCATTTTTCTTAATTGTCGAAAAACAAATTTTTAATAATAACCAAGTACATAAATTATCAAGTAACCTTTCGTGTTAGTCTTTTATTCTGATAAACCTGAAAAACGTAGTTTAAAAATTATAAAACTGAAAATGTAAATTTAATACGAAACACCTAAAGAGTATTCAGAAACTTTATTATTTTTACAAACAAATACAAAATAGTTTAAAAAATTGAACACAGAAATCATTCGAAAAGAGATTCAATAACATATTCTGGCAAGTTCTGAATTTCATTACCGAAACCTCTTTGTCGCTCAATTCTTCCAGGTAGTTGGCTGGTTGAACAATGACTGGGGTATTAGGTACATCACTCATAAAGATAGGGTTGTGAGCTGTTCCTTCCTCAATCGAAGGGGTTGTCATCGAGGGTGTAGTTGACATGTCAGTAGATCCATAGTACTGCGCTGGATCAAAGTTTTCAAGATCGTTAAATGACGTGGTGGTACTAGTATCGATACTCAACTCGATATGTTCTCTACTATGAGCTCTTGAAACTATTTGGAGAAATTTATTTTCCACCTCCGGGCTTGATTCCTAACATACCTCCGGTGTAGTGAACCAGTTGTTTGGAATTTGCCCTTCCTCCCAAAAAAATGTGTACTGAATATTTCCAGCTACGTAGTTGGCGGGGAAATCAGATCCATTAACGTGAGGATAGTGGTGTCCACTAACAACAGCAACTTCGTGTTCCATCGCGTGATTTCCGAGCCGATTCTCTGTGATTGGAACCTGTCCCTGATGATATGTATCAAACTGTTGTCGCTGGTGCTCAATAATGTGCAACACAGTAATGGGTATAGTGCAGTCTCATACAGTCCGTTTGATAAATCTCGCACTCCTATCCAAGCAATATCCTCAGTGAAAGAAATTGAGTACAGAAGGTTATTATTTTGAACTGTGAACTCCATTTTGGATTAAATGATAGAAGAGATCTTTGTTAGAAGGGATGAGAATAGAACAAAAGATTTTTGTTGAGAACGTGATAAAAGTAATCAGTGGAGAGAAAATTAAGAAAATTAGAAAGCAACAAATTTCCCCTTTTTAGGAAGGAAACAGAATATATAAATTAGATTTAAACAAAAGTTAGAACTAAAGTAGGTATTTTTTAATTAGAAGAATGTGAATGTTGGAGCTCGGTAGCAGGATAAAATGTTGAGGAGTAGTTAGTACAATGTGAAGAAGTAGCGATGATGTTTTCAGAGAAGTTGGATTAAATGATAATGTCAAAATCAACAACCTCTATATATAGTGTGCTCTGTCCAATCAGACAACAGTAACCAAAGATGGAAGATTTTATGAGAAAAAGTGACGTTTGGCTTGAAATTTCTGGACGAACTGAAATTCAACTCCAAATTTGGGTAAAATTTCCTAACAAGGTAGGAAGTGAAGGATACGTACAGATTTCCGACTATGCTTTTACCTAAAATGGTCTATTTTAGTTGAAATGAAGTGACATAATTTACCAAAGTCAAGCTTTGATAAATTTTTTCCAATTCGTAAAAGTTCAGATCAATCTCGGAAAATGTTTCATTTTTGGAATCAAATTTCTGTATATATGCGTTAGGTAAACGAAATCCGAACCTGATCAGTTCTCCCACTGCATTGTAGTCGTTGTAATAATGGAAGTACAAAGCACTCTGTAGTGAAGAAGTTATTGTTATTGGTTCTGGGAGAGGAACAAAGTTTGTTTGTGAAATATTTCTGTACTGTTCCAATATATCGGAGTTCAAAATGAACAACAACTCGTATTTGCCTACATGCAATTCTGAGAATATATCGAAAGACTGTTTCGCAATAAACTCCTCATAATCAAATTTTTTAATAGAGAACGTTGCATACTCAAGTCCTTTACTAAATCGGATTATTCTGTTGGATTTTGTGAAAATGTCCAAAAAATTGTAAAAAAAGTATGAATATACATCAATTTCGTCAATTTTGTATGCATCAGGTATACCTTCTTTTCTCTTGTAAATCTTCTCCAAAATTTGTAAGTGGTTTTTGATCAACATGTTTCACAAATGAGTAAAACTTCACGTATTAATCTGTTAAAATAAAAAAATGTTAAGAGAGAGAATGAGATAAACAAAACGATATCATCAACTTTTACAACAAGTTTCTTAATACTAAAATTTGATTGGTTTGTAGTTTGTAATATAATCACGTTAACGTCAATTGTATATAAGTTATCTTCAATTAAAGTAGGAGTTTTCTTCTCTAATGTTTTAATAATATTGTCAAAACACATTTAGATTACATTAATATTTGTATTCTCTAAGTGAGCAAACATCTGACAGATAGATTTTTGTTAAAAAGTCTGTTTTGGGATTTATAGTATTGTGTTGTAAAAAAGTAACACAAATCAGCAATATGACAAATAATTATAACATAAGATTTCAAATTTTCCTCCAAGGAGTAGTGTTACACATTTTGGATGTTTTCTGGATTTAAATAAAATGTAGAATGCAACACTCCGACTGCTTCGTAGGAAGTTCTTGAACTTTCTTATTGCGTAATGTTACTAAAAATAGAAAATACGTCATTTCCTTATATGGAAATAATGAGTCATAAAAGTTATTCTAACTAACGAACCAAAAATTGTACTCATTCTCACTTTGTTATCAGATACAGTTGCTCGGCAATTTACTTGAAACTTATTCAATTTATTTTGCATCACAACAATTCAATACCCTCTCTTGATAGAAATCTACCTGTCAAATGCACAAAGTGCGAGAAAATGGTTGTTAAGCAGCAAATGGCTCGACACAAAAAATTGTGTGATAGTGGGACTTTAAATTGTCCCAAGTGTCCACATTTCTATACAAAGAGGAAAGAGGACTTGAACTACCACCTTGCTAAGCATCACGCTCCTCAAGAAAAGAAGCTTAGTACAGTGTGCACTATATGCTTGGAGGAATTTCCAAGTTTTTATTCTGTTCAACAACATAAGAGACAGAAACACGGAACATCGACCAAAGTTGGAACCAAATCCAGCGAAAGTTTGAAAGAAGTACTAGAATCGGAAGAATTGGAGTTGAACAGCGAACAGTTACGCCAGGAACTTAGTGCCTGTCAACACTTCTTTGATAATACTAAGATGGGGAATGGGAGACATAGAGTATTCAATTTTAAATTGTCGAAACTTGATCCCAGCAAAACTAATGAAAAACTGAGGGAAGTGTTTGAAAAGCTTAACTGCGCTGCAAAAATAAATTTATCTCTTGGGTTTATTTTACGAAATGTGGACACAGATGAATACCGATACTTTTATGCTAATGAGAACAACACCTTCTTTGAAAAATCTCATTTACTTTGTACTAAGGGAGACTTAGTCTCACTTCAAGATAGAGTAGAGAAAATGGATTTGATTATGACTTGTGCTCAAAAAAGGGCAAACACAAAATGGCGGTATGCACTAACAACGAAAGTAACAATTTTCTGTGCTCTTCTCAACAATATCCCAATGTGATGTTTAGATGCTGTTATACCTGAACAGTTGTTGAGAAGAAGAGATGTAAATTGTCTTGTTACGAATGTATACGGAGAATCCTACAAGGACTGCCTTTACTTGTTTAGAGCTGTGGCTGTTCACTTGCATGGATCAGCTGAGCTGGAAACAAACGCAGCTAAATTGTTCAGTGACTTTTTCCACGAGTCTGGTCATGACGCAATTAACTTCAGGGGAGTGTCAATAGACCACCTTATGTTTGTTGAAAGCGCTAAAAAACACAACATTTTCATTTATGACATTGACATTGAGGACGGGGATTTTGTAGGTAAATTTGCAAGAATAAGTATTGAGATGTACGAGAACAACAATAATCTACTGCGCTACAACAACCACATTTGCTATGTTGATGATATCAACACGTTCTTCAAACGATTCCGCTGTCCTGATTGTGATACCTTTATTAAGTGTGCTGGTAATTTCCACCGTCACGTGAAATCTTGTAAAGATAGGATACAGCACATTTATCCGAAGAGTGTTTACACTTTGAGAGAAACTTTGTTCGATAAACTTGACGGTTTGTGAATTGGATATGAGGAAGAACAAAAACTGTTTAAAAACTTGTCTGTATTTGACTTCGAATCAATCTGCATTCCATCTAATGAGTTAAAAGATACCAATACACCTACTTGGATAGGAAAACATGAACCAATCTCTGGGTCAATTTCCTCAAATTTTTTACAAGAAACTATTTTCCTATGCGACAAAGACCCCATGACACTGATTGTATCTTTTGTTGAAGCATTAGAAGAACTAGCTAGCAAAAGTAAAGCAGAAATGTTGCAAAAATTTTCTTCAATTGAAAATGCAATAAAAGTCAGAGTAAATTCTATTTTCGAGAAGCTAACTGGAAGGAGAGATGAGAGTACTCCAATGTTTGAATTTCAATATATTGAAGAAGAAGAAATTAACATGTCGACTCAATTCCTCCAAATTCAGAAAAATCAACTTCTCGATTTACAACAACTTTTTGAACGTTATGTCAGCACTTTACCTGTAATTGGATTCAAAAACGGGAAATACGATCTGAATCTTATCAAATCTTATTTCCTACCCTACCTCATTCACGATCGCGATATTCAACCAACGGTTATTAAAAAAGCTAATCATTTTGCATCCTTTCAATTTGGTGATGTTCAGTTTCTCGATATTCTAAACTTTCTTGGTGGAGCAACATCACTAGATTCGTTCCTCAAAGCTTACAAGACAAATGAGACCAAAAGATCTTATGAATGGTTTGACTCACCAAACAATTTGGATGTAACTTTCCTTCCCCCTTACGAATGTTTCTTTAGTAAGTTTAGAGATTACAATCCCTTGGAGAAAAAAATTACGGATTTCACAAAATTGTTGAATAGTGGACTTTCCCAAAAAGAGGCTCTGAAAAAATTTAGGTTGAAGGTAGTCCCCCCTCAGGATTTGACAATTACAATTACTTGGAAAGTGTGTGGGAGCACGAACAAATGACAAGCTTTCAAGACTTTGTCAGGTGGTATAATAACAAGGATGTTGTCCCGACACTAGAAGCGATGCAGAAAATGATGGAATTCTATCATAACAAAGGGATTGATATGTTAAAACTGGGTTGCACACTACCTAATATAGCAAATATTTGTCTACACAAATCAACTAATAACAAATTCTATCCTTTCGTTGAAGCAGACAAAGATTTACATGATAAAATACGGGAAGATATGACCGGTGGTCCCTCTATTGTGTTTACTAGAAAAGCGGTCGTGGATCAAACCTATATTCGAAACAGAGAAAACATTTGCAAATCAATTGTGGGTATAGACGCCAGTCAACTTTACCCCTTCTCAATGTGTCAAGAAATACCCAGTGGGCTTTACACTAGATGGGAGTTTGATTAACACTCTCAGAAGTTTAAAGCTAGGCAAATTAAATCGAGAAAATTTGAGAACATGGTTATGCCGTACCTACAATCTCAGCGTCCTAACTTTACTATTGAAAGCTACTACACAACTGGAAATCAGAAAAAGATTGGTTGCTTTAATGTAGACGGATTTTGTGCTCACTGTAAAACCATTTTGAAGCAATGGGTTGTTACTTCCACTTTTGTGCATGTAAGGAAGCAAGAGCAACCATGTCAGAAGAAGAGACTCAGAAAAGACTCAAGAAACGGGAATACGATTAACTAAGACAAGACTATTTGCGAAACAAAGGATATAAAGTTGTTGAGATATGGGAATGTAACTGGTGGGAAACTGTCAAAGGTGATGAATCTGTAAAAATTCACTTGAGAAACAATTTCCCATTCAAGCTACCTCTGAATCAAGAATGTCTACTTACTAAGATAAGAGAAGATAAACTATTTGGTTACCTTCAGTGTGATCTCGAATTTCCAGATGGGTTGAAATACAAGTTCTCGAACTTTCAACCAATCTTTAAAAATTTTAATGTTAGTCGAGCAGATACTGGTGATTATATAAGGGATTATGCAATTGATAACGATTTACCCAAGCAACCGCAACGCATGTTGATTTCAAGCTTCAAGTTGGAGAATGGAACAGTTATAACACCTTTACTCAACTTTTACCTTAGTCTTGGGCTGAAATCCATCAAAATTTATCGCTTCGTTCAGTACACACCCAAAAACTGCTTCAACAATTTTGTCCAATCGGTTGTTGATGCTAGAAGAGTTGGAGAAGAAAATCCTGAATCAAGCGTTGTAGCAGAAACAATAAAATTGTTAGGGAATAGTTGCTATGGTTACCAAATCATGGACAGAAGCAGACATACAGAGACAAAAAACCTGAACGATGAAAAGACACACAAAGCTATCAACGGGAAATTGTTTAAGAGACTTAACAGTGTGTCGAAAAAACTATACGAAGTTCAACTTGTAAAATCAAAAATTGAGCACCGTGAACCGATAATAGTCGGCATTTTTATACTTCAGTACGCAAAATTACGTATGCTGGAGCTTTATTACAATTTTTTTGTTAAATTTTGCGATGTTGACACATTCGAAGAGTTAGAAATGGACACTGACTCCTTATACTTAGCTCTAGCACACGATAATTTGTACGCTTGTATTCGTCCATCTAAAACAGCAGAGTGGGTAGCTCTGAGGGAACACGATTGTGATGATTCTTTCAAAGCTGATGTTGTACAAAATTTCTTCCCTAAAACTTTTTGTAATAAACATAAAAAGCACAATAGGTTTGAACCAGGTCTGTTCAAGGAAGAATTTAGATGTACTGAAATGATTTGTCTCTGCAGCAAAACATTGTTGCTACGATGCCAAATCGGATAAGTACAAACTTAGCAGCAAAGGACTAAGGAAACGAACATTGGAAGAGACCGGAGATAGACCATTGAAAAAAATATCGGCGAGTGATGGGAGAAATCATCAAGTTAACCTCTCCAAGTAGAGGACTTCGGACAATCAACCACTGCGTCGCTACCTATGAACAAGCAAAGAAAAGACTCTCATATTTTTATCCTAAACGAAAAGTGTTATCTGATGGAATTGATACTGTACCTTTGAACTTAAAATTTATTTAATTAATTTTCATTTTGTGAGCGCTCTCTGTTGTGTTTAAAATTACTTATAATGTACTTGATTAATACTGTGTCTGTTTTTTTGCACCTTAATATTTCATTCTTTTAAAAACTTTCAATTATCTCAATTTTAGTTGTTATAACTAACCTTAATACATTGCGGCGGCTATACCTAATCTTAATACATTGCGGCGGCTATATCTAATCTTAATACATTGCGGCGGCTATACCTAATCTTAATACATTGCGGCGGCTATACCTAATCTTAATACATTGCGGCGGCTATACCTAATCTTAATATATTGCTGTGGCTATACCTAATCTTAATACATTGCGGCGGCTATACCTAATCTAAATACATTGCGGCGGCTATACCTAATCTTAATACATTCCGGCGGCTATACCTAATCTTAATATATTGCGGTGGCTATACCTAATCTTAATACATTGCGGCGGCTATACCTAATCTTAATACATTGCGGCGGCTATACCTAATCTTAATACATTGCGGCGGCTATACCTAATCTTAATACATTGCAGCGGCTATACCTAATCTTAATACATTGCGGTGGCTATACCTAATCTTAAATTATTGCGGCGGCTATACCTTATCTTAATACATTGCGGCAGCTATACCTAATCTTAATACATTGCGGCGGCTATACCTAATATTTATACATTGCGGTGGTTATACCAAAAAATGATGAAATTTACTGCGAGGGGAAATATGCGTTAAAGCACGCTGCCTGTACAAGTCCCCTGCGTGCTGACTAAACAGTTCCCACTCGCGCTGCCTGTACAATTCCCGTGCGCGCTGTATTAATCCCTAAATGACCTCTAAAATTACCTGACAAGTGGCTCCGGAAAATCACCCTGATCTGCTCCTACCTTACTACTCACCCCCCTGGAACACATACAGGCGCCCCTAGATTCTATCCATAATCTTATTACATTACTGTAGACCCGCTCAGAAAAATACTCCTATACCCTATCTTAATACATGTGGTCTACACCCCCCCCCCCCCGGGGGGGGGGAGACTGTCTCACCCTATTACTACTGCAATTTGGTCTGGGCATTAATCTGGAACTTGTCTGAATTCAGTCTGGGATGGTCCGATCAGACGCAGTTTCCAGCGCACACTAGTCTGATCAGAGTTCAAGTCGAGCAAATTGTCTTTCAAATTTTTCTGGTTTTTTTACTAACAGATGTTGTCTACATTCATCTATTCGGTTAAAAACTTGATTATATGGCATACTCAATAATTTTTTGTGCACTTTGGTTTTTTTTCATTAGCAACACTTTTATAAATGGCTTTTCATTAGTTGGAAATTTGATTGAAAACAGCATTTTCCATGAAATGAATATACTGTAACGATATTGAGAGTTTTATTTGTGATCAAAATCATTCTCTGATCAGACTATTTTGAGCGCACTATAGACCAATAAGAGGCAACTTCGAGCATACTTTAGTCTCAACAGAGGCGATTTCGAGCACACTTCAGACTGATCAGGGGCGGATACGTTAGTCTGTCCAAGCTCAATACCTTTAAGCGCACAATAGTCTGGTCAGAGGATAATTCTGTCTGAGTCGGTCTGATAAGAGGTCGCGTTTGTCTTGGATGGTCTGCACCTCAACCCGGGAACTTTGTTAAATTCTGTGACCACTATGAACTGCTGATTTAAAAGCATGTTTAAAAACGGGAAGAAAAACGAAAAAGCTCTATTTTGCCCAATTCAAACGAAATAAACCCTCAATAATCAATTTGAGCATTTAGAAAGTCTTATTAAAAGTCTCATTTCATTACTGATTTAGAACTAAGATCAAGTCATTTTTTTGATAATTGCCAGTCTTGTGCACGGTTTGTCTAAAACTTGCATGTCTAAATCCAAGTTTTAATCCAAGCAAAACTTGGCAACTCTAAAAAAGCAGAAAATTACCCAAATAATAGATCTGGAGAACGCAAAAGAAATTTCGGCGAACAGTCCAAAGTAGATCCGCATACGCAAACGATATTGGGAAAATCGTTCCGAAAAGCTTTGTATAAAGTAAAACATAACCAAGAAATCCTTTTAAATGTGTCCGCAAAATGCAAAAAAGCCAATAATTTGTCAAAAATATATCCCAGAAAACGAGAATAATAGCAGTGAAATCGTCCAAAAACTATCAATAAAAACTAAAAATAAAAAATGAATCCTCGAAAACAGCTCCAGAAAAAGGGAAAAATAGCCTCAAAATCTTCCATAAAATTTCCAGAAAACAGGTCTGGAAATCGTCAAATAATAACCGGGAAATCAATACATTAAGCGGGAAAGTTCTCAAAAGGGTCGGGAATAAAGGTCTGTTTTTGTTGTCAGATTTGTTGATAAAGTAACATTAAAGGAGCTCACTGGCTTTATACTCACTTTTAATGCGTTTTCATTCCTTAGTTCTTTGTCGCCATCTGTTCTTATGGGGGTGAATATAATAGGTGTACAGGTTTTTTCGACCCGACCCTCTTGCTTTTCATATGCACAACATATAAATTATGTCTTGCTATATGGCTCGTTACTGTGAAATCTTTTAGGACGTTCAACCGTGGGCATAAATTTTACATGCTCATTAAGCTGGGGGGAGGGGGGTCAAATAAGACTCGGCTGGTCAGTACATTAGGTTTGGGATCAATTGAAGTGTTAGGGGTAGGGAATGGGTCACTAGTGTTCATCTGATGCTCCTTTGGTAAGAGTTTTCGGAAATCTAATTCAAAGCAGAATGCAGTGGTGACGATAGTTAGAGAACATTTTAAGCTATCTCATGTTAGAAAGTGAGCTTCCTACGAGCACTAAAAAGTTCCCTAGAGCGATCATTAGGCATACTGCTCTTTTGGGGCTAGTGAATTATATTGAGATTTCTAAAGGATTTTACACCAATTATGGCCTCACAAACTAGTTGCATTTGTGGCAAAGTCATTGGCATATTGCACGAAATTTGGCTGGATTCTGGTACTGTCTGAAGTACTAGTGGTTGAATTTTGTACTAAAATTGACTCAGTTTTTTCTCTTTGTGCTTAGCACTCGTGCCTTGAGAAGAAAATTCAGTAAGCAAAAAATCAACCGACATGTTTAAGTTCATTCCTAACCAGAATGAGGTCAGTAACACAAGACAGATGTTGGCCAGACTGACGTCGACCGAGAACGGACGGGGGAGTCCAGTGCGATGTATGCGGGAAAAAGTTCTGGTAGCATTTTATGTCTGGTCAAT
Source organism: Convolutriloba macropyga (assembly GCF_964194025.1). NCBI lineage: Eukaryota > Metazoa > Xenacoelomorpha > Acoela > Convolutidae > Convolutriloba > Convolutriloba macropyga. The sequence goes on along the minus strand of NC_134478.1, from coordinate 1,831,489 downwards.
ACAGACTGTTGCCTATACCAATCTTTTGATCTGTTTCGTTTGGCCAATAAAAATATTGCCCATTTCGGTCTGACAAGTACCCACATTTTAGCTTGTTTGGTTTGTTCAAAACCTTTTTTCTGTTTGGTCTGATCCCCAACCACGAGGTCCAGCCACAAGAAAAACCGGTTTTCTGCAAAATACATAAATGTGTACTGCACTGATACTTCTTCAAAATAACACCCAATCAGTGGCAACTAACATTTAGTTCTAGATGGTTAGACTATTTCACCAAATTAATTTCTACGCTTGCTATGGTCTTTGAATCCACGGTTTTTTCAACAAGTGTCTTTCTAAATTTTTTTCTCACATCTCACACAAAAATATGAAAATGTGCATAAAATTATATTTATTCGTTGATGTTTCTACGCGTTTGTGTGCGTTTGGACAATGGTCTAGTTGGGGTATAGTGAGTCTGGCCACTGGTGTTGACAACGATTTGACTTAGGGTCTGTTTGTCAATTTTCTAGAAAGTTGTCTCGGCTAGGGTCTGTTCGGTCTGGCCAATGGTGGGAGGAATATTTTGTTCAATCTGGCAAATAGGAACTAAAGCTTGGTTAGTCTGACTAAGGGTAACCAAATTCTGTTCTGTCTGATCAATACCTCGTTTTCGTTCTGGTCCGTCTGGCCAACTCTTTGCAAACCAAGTACGTCTGGCAATTACGTGTTTTGGGTCTCCGACCTGATGTTGGGTATGGGTTGTTCAAGTAGATATTTTTAATTGTTTCAGCAAATTGGTTTTGACACAGGACTCAGTTTGTTGACAATTCTATCAATCAGTATGTCCAAGAAGATGATCTGACTTTGAAAATGATCTGTGGAAAAAATTAAACACACAAAAACACAAATGCCAGCTGGAAAAAGAGGAATCGATACTGCAGAGAGATGATCATTTAAAAATAAATTGAAAAGTCAGATATATATTAACTTGATCTCTCTTCAGATAGACGATTATGAAATGTATAAAATGTTATTGAATTCAAATTTTAATCAGAAAAGCAGCCTAAATGACCGAAAAACAGCTTCAAAAATTCGGATCTTTTCCGTTTGTGCCCCCCCCCCCTGCACATTATGCGCACCCCAGTTACTGAGTACGTGTCATTACATAGTAAATTATTATGTAAACATATGGCACGTTCGTCGGGGGGATGCAAATAATATGCACCCACTAAGCCGGGAGGTACCAACAGAAAAGGTCCAAAAGTTCATTGATCTTTGAAAATCTAACCGCAATGCCAGCACGCAGCGGTTACTCAAACACCGATATGATTAGATTTTCCCCAAATAATTTAGATCACTAAGTTCGATAAAAGTTCTTAGGAAATATGCTCAACGACGCTTGATTTTTGCAAAGGCTTTTTCTCCCGGGCCGAGGAATTTAGCCAACATTAGCGGAAATGTTAGAGCGGATGTTAGATCAGCGGAAATTGGCGTTGACAAGTAAGAAAATTAGAAGAAATTTTCCCACTTAATTTTGCTTTGCTTGCCTGAATTTACGTCTTCAAATTCAATGCAATCAACGCAAAATTATGTGAGAAACATGTGGTGAAAGTTCCGACTTTTGAGCGCTAGATACCGTTTATCTTACATAATTGCGCGTTGAAACTAGAGTAGATTTTAAATAAATTTGCGCAGAATTTTTTATAGAACTTTAAAAATTTTGCGTTGAATTTAGCATTGACCTTACATAAATTCAACGCGTAGACCTCTGGGTATGGGACTAAAACAACTGACCTCATGTTTATTTGTCTCCCTTTTTTTACCGGTGTACCACTGAACCTTATTTAGCTTGAGAACCGCACTCTTTATAAATCGGACTGGAACATCACGTTTCACACAATTTTGGCATTTCTAGACGTAGATCTTATATAATTTTGCGTTGAATTCAGCGTATATCTTATCCAATTTTTGTTCAATTTATGCTCTAAATTTAACTCATTCCAGTTTTTTCCAGCTATTTTTGTAAGCAACCGGTTTTTGATTTTTTCAGAAAAACCTTAAAAAAATTGTGCCTTTGTGCCTGCGTTGTTCACTCCCAAGTACCCCCTCCCCCAAATTACACCGCCCTCACGTTACCCACCCCCCCCCCCCCCGCCCCACGTACCCCCAAACTCGCGTAGCTCCCCCCACGGTCCCCCAACCCTATACATACACACCCCGCCACGTACCCTCCCCCCTCCACGGTCCCCTGCCCCAGATTTATTCCCACATGGAAATACTATGTGGGGTACAAACAATCCGTTGACAATTTTTCTGCCAAAATGTTTTCTGCTGTGCATTCTTGGCACTGCTTTCACCTTCTGATTGAGACGAAGATACTTGTATTGTCTTTGTGTTCCATAGGGTTTCAAACGCAATTAAAAAGTTTAAAGTTTTGACCACACAATGCATCAAGTATAATGTTTTTCTGGCCAAAAGGGCAAGCCAGCAGTTGAACCCTCCGTTTTTCTATATGAGAAATAGATCATTTTGTGTTAGCTAATTGCGGTATCTTGAAATCGTGATCCACATTTTTTTATCAAGCTTCGCAAACCGAAATTTTCATTGCTTGATTTAACTGAATGAAAGCGCAGAGCAGGATTAAGAGATTGATATGGACAACCATACTCAAGACCCAAAACTGAAGAAATTGATAACTTGGCTCTCTAACAAACAAAACGAGATAAAAGAAGTGAATAAATGAAATAACAAATATGACGTCCTAATAGAGCAACTTTAGTAATAGAGCTGTCCTGTCAAAGTCAAAGTTAAAATTTTACTACTCGTTTAAAAACAGTAATGGAGGACAACTTCAAAGCGAAAAACAAAAATTAATTATCATTCAAATTTCAAATTTTCTTGTATTAAACAACAATTTTTTTGCCTCCAGGAAGGGCTCTGATTTTCTAATGGCAAATTCGTATAAACATTTAGAGTACGAAAGGAATTCAAACAGTCGTTAGATTGTGTTTCAGAGATTTCGAAGCAGTTTTGAATGCTCACCCGTCACTCTAGAATTGTTTTGTGGAAAAAAAATTAGCAGAAATCTGACACCAACTAATTTTGCTGCCTTGAGAGTTTTTTTTGCCTAAATAAACTAGGTAGATAAAGTCTTTTCATAGGTCTGCTTATCTGCTATTTGAAATAATATGGCAGCAAGGGAGCAGGACAAACCAGCCTTGCACTACTGCAGTCTAACTAAAAGCACGTTTGGAAAGCTGACAACTGTTTTAAGTGGTTTTACAATGGTATTACATTTCTTAAGATAAAGCACTTATCGCAGATTAATTATATTGCCAATTTACTTGACCCGAAGAAACTAGATAGCTTATTTTTATAACTTTCTTCTCATTAGCCTTCGAGTTGCAAAAGATGACATACATGCTGTCCACCTTATAAGCAAGAGCGCGCAATAAAAATGCACTTACAATTTTTGAAGCAAAAGTGCTGACTCATGAAAAGATATTTGCTCCACCCATGGTTGGACACTTGATTTGAACTGGACAGAAAAACCCGTGAAAAGACTTCCTTTTAACTTCTGATTTGCATTTTGCTGGACGCCTTATCTACTTTTCAAAAATTTTATCCGAGGAAAAATCTAGAGCCCATGTCTGGTCGAGCAAAACTCCCGCATAAATTTTTGGGTCAAGCAAATGTCCAGAGTGACGAATTGTGAGTCGAGCAAGCGTCCAGTTGATTAACAAACATAGGAAAATTTTTTTTATAGCTCGTTTGTGCCATTAATGGTCTAATCAAAAACATTTTTGGTCGAGCAATGTCTTTTTATATGTAATGTCTTGACTGTGGTAGGCAGTTTAGCAGCAACTATAAGGTTGTCCAACAAAACCAACATTAAAATTGTCTTTGTGAGAATGAACTATCAAAATTTGACCGATTTGCTTTGTAATGTCAAGATGACTTCCTAAAGGGCAGATGAGTTTGTTTATCACCGCAAATTTGTGATCCAATACACCTGAGCCAATACACAAAAGTAATTGAAAACTAGTGAGAATGGGTGCTGCGTAGCATTTTTTTGACCTCTCCGTTTTCAGTAGCTGTCTCTTTTACAAGAACTTGTTTCTTAGATTTTTAAAAAAAAACAAAAGTCTTTCCTGTTTTTTCTTCAGAAATTCGAATCTAAGGAAATTAAATACTGACGATGGCTTGGGACGTTTCATTTTTTCAGGACACTTGGCGTCATTTTTTTGAACACAAGAGAGACAATAATAATGGCTTCAGCAATCCTTGTCGAAAGCTTTTTTTCAAATCTTAAATTGTTTTTATTGTATCCATATTATTAAACAACAAATTGGTACATGAAAGAAACTTCCATTTTCAATTAGTTCTTCACAACTTAATTGTTACACTTATGTCTTTAAAAAATCAATTAACTGTGTTAAATACGCTGATCCCGCCGTATCCACAACAGGAAGACAGTTATGTCGAAATGACACTTAAACAAAATTGCTACAGAATATCTCTTATTTTCATGCTCTTTGTATCATTTTTTTAAATCAAAAACTGATAATATCAACATTCAAACAAAGCTATCCTGTTTTTGAAAACTTTTGATTAGTCTGACCTTTCGAAGTGCTTTTGAAACTTGACAATTTATTACCCCTGAATGCACGAAAATTTGCGAAAAAAGTTAGCTTGAATAATGATCCGCTAAAACGTGCTGAAACTTCGTAAGAATATGCGCTGAAAGTACCTTTTGAACTTAAGTGCATTTGAGTACTTTTTAGCACTGACTACTGAAATCATACCATTCCATTTGACTATATTTATAATTAAAGTTTTGTAAAAAAAAATGCGCTAACTGCGCTGAATATATGTAAGAAATGCAATGAATCGCCAACCCAGTTCTTACATAGCAAAGCATTTTATCGCTTTTCATCGCATAATAAACAGTTTATTAGTATAAAAACAAATAAAGAAGTATAGCAGTTAAATGATGGCTAAAATATTGAAAAAAAGTTCAATTTTTAGTCGACGTGAGTATACTTTGAAAGCAATGAGCTAAACTTTTTGAAAATTCATCACATTTCTTACAAAGTTTCTGTGCATTATTATGTAAAATTATTGTGCCGAAATTTTCAAAATACTTCCCATTTCTTACATAATTTTTGACCGGAGTTGATTTCTGAAAATGCATTCACTCGAGTTGGTTTCAGAAGTTCGTGATTTGACGTTCCGGATCAATATGCGCAAACTCACTTCATCAAGATTTCCTGTTATTTTTAAATCATATTTAGAAAATCCTTTCCTGCAAATTTAAGGAAAAATTATTTAGAGAAAAATTATAATGATCAAGTTATATGAACGTGTTCCAATAGACAAACAAGTAAAAAAGCGTTGAAATTTATTTCTTTTTGTAATATAAGGACCAAACTGTTCATATATTTAAAGCGTGTAAATGTTTAACCAAAATTTTTGTTATGGTTATAAAATTTTGATTTACGTTTTACAGATTTTAAAATAAGAAAATAATGTTTTAAAAAAGCTGACGTGACATTTTGACTAAATCTTTTGGCCCTGAAGTCCTGTTTTGATGAACCAAAACTTCATTGGTACTAAATTGAATTTAATGTCTGATTTGAAATTACTCTGGGTGCATTAAGTTAGGTGTATAGGTGCCAAATTATCTACATTGACCTGGATTTCAGGTAAAAAGATTTGATTAGAAAATCAACAGGATTATTCCAAACTACCTAGGGAGTTCAAATATGACCTTTTTTCACGCATTTCCAAAATGATGTGAAAACAGACTTTTTAATGGGAAGAATGGGGGAGTGTTTACGGCTCTTTTAATGGTCAAAAGGTAATATTTAAATTCTGAAAAAATGTGATAGCGTTTGATTAACCTACTGGCCAAAAAAAGTTCAGATTAATTGTTTGGCATATTTACTTTGCCATCAAACAACTTTAACAGCAATGATCGGAGGAATGCGATTGTTGGCACTCAGTTTATTGTATTTTTACCGGCTCGTTAATACAGAAGGATACCAAAATGCAGTTGCACCTTTACATAAAGCAAAACAATTGAAGCTCGTTAAATCATTGAAGACAATTAGAAACCTCCTTCTTCATTTTCCGGAAATTATCATTGCGAACAGAATTCTAATTGACAAAAAAATAAAACACCCTGACGCCTTTCTTAAAAAAATAAAGTTGCCAATAAAATAAGTTTGTCTTCGTAATGTCAACAAAAAGGAGAAATTTCAAGGCATCTCGCCAAAAATTTGCGAAGTTCTAATTATTCAATGCCCGGGTTGACCAGCATAAATGTTTCTTGGAAACCATACGTAAGTTAAGTACCGAAGATGGGCCAACCCGGGTGTTAGCTAATTGAAATTCAGTTAATGCAAAATCGACCCGGAAGGGAACAAAAATTAGAAACTCAACATTGTTTGAAATGCACATTTTCAGTCAACAAAATTTTTTTACTTCAGTAATTAAGTCAAAGCTATATAATTAGACTCGGGACAGAAAAGAAAAACGTGTTACAAAGCAAGCGACCATATGCAGTGAATTCTTATTTGAGTGAGTTATAATGCCACTGAAAAATTATCTCAGAATGTTAGATGCGGCCAAAAAAACTTGGCAGCATAAAAATCGAATGAGCCGCTGAAAGATTTGTGATATGTAATTTTCTTTCGTAATTTGGAGTTATAGTAATAAGGAACCACTGAAAAACTCATTCACTCATTCGCTCCTCCGAGGTTCCACAAAAGAAAGAGTATGAAAAAAATTTTTTCTCCACTGTTCAAAAACATTTCGTTGAAATTTATTTAAAAAGTGATCTCTGACCTATAACAATCTGAAATTTTTGATAGTTCAGGAGAGATCTAGAGCAGATCCTGCAGAGCTCTTGGAATGACCAGGCATCCATTTATGCAAAACTTATATTTTTGGTAAAGCTGAGGAATGGAAAATACCGGATACGCAACGGCTCCTGGGCCCGTTTGGCTTTAGCACAGATGTATATTATTTGGATCTGAGTGCAATTGATCAAATTGATTTTCCGGGTCGAGGACTTTGTCAAAATATATAGAGATGTTAAAATTATGCAAGAAAGTCGCTGACTCAGCTGAATTCGAAATAATCACAAGTGCTGAATATATGTAATAAAGGTGCTGAGGGGCTGCTGAAGTTTTGCAAGAGATGTGTTGAAATTTTGTAAGAAAACTGCTGAACCAAATGCTGATTTTATGTAAGTGTGCTAAAATGTGCTGAAATGTTTTATTTCGGCGAATTCAACACCTATTTTTCAATTTTCAACGCAATCAGCACAAATCTTCACTAATTTCCGCACAGTCAGCGGATTATTTACAAAAATATCCGCTTACAACTGCCGACCCCTCGACCCGGGTAATCACTATTGTTAGCTGCAATCATGGTTGTTGCCATTTCAAATTTAATAGGTCGAAAATGAAGCACCGAAAAACCCCGACTATTGAGTTTTTAATAAGATGCACTATTTTAAGATGAATTTTTAAGAGGGGCAACACAGTCCATTAAAACAATGCGAAGTATTGACTTCATATTCGAGAAAAGAATTAGATCTTACCCTCGTATACATAACTCCCCTTTGGCGGGAGCCTTGCATATTTAGGGTCTTTCCCATTATAGCCCCCCCCCCCCCCCAGCTTAGTGGTCAGATAATCTATAGCCCCCCCCCCCCCCAATCATGGTAATTATACCATAATGGGGGGGCTAAATTTTCACGGGGGGGGGGGGGCTATAATGGGAAAGACCCCATATTTAATATCAGACATCTAAAGGAATGACTTCTAAACCGCAACCAGAGCTTAGGTGCATTGCCAACTTAGATCTTGCAATCGCTCATGCGTCCCGAGAACCTCAACTCTGTTTATACTATCTTTCGGCACAAGCAGAGCATGTCCTCAATAGCATCGTGTTCAATCGGCAACGTGGTGTAAAAAATTAATTACAACTTAATTAAGATTTTTTCGAATTTTGTGTTTATAGCAAATGAATTCTGTCATGATTTGAGAGCGTAACAGTAACAGAGACAGACTTCCCGAGTTTTCCCAACAAAAGGGATAGTTCTTGACTCCCTCCGTCCTCCGATGGAGCAATCTGCGGCATTGACGAACGAGGGTTTGTGCTCGTAGCAGGAGGGGGAGCAGGGGAACTGAGGAATCGCGGGTGCTTTCCACCAGTGGTGAACATCCATCTGTGACTTCATGTGAGCACTGGACCAACTGTTTAGCATGCCTTAATATGGAAGTGGACAATTACGTCAACATATTAGGCTAACTATTCTCAATCTTATACAGTTTTTGAGGTTGAAAAGAACTCTTGGATCTATTCTGTTTTGCCCCCCCCCCCAGCTTAGTGAGCATAATTTTTTAATGACCCGCAAGCGCAGGTGCTATTTTCTTACATAGTAACGTACATAGTAACGGGGGGGGGGGGGGGGGTTGAAACAGAATAGATCCGAACTCTTTTGTTAAAAAAAGAAAGAGAAAAACGGGATCTATTCTGTTTCGCCGCCCCCCCCCCCCCCAGTGTTTTTTAAGACCCCCAGTTACAAATTATATGTTGTTGTTATAGCACGTTAATACGTAAGAAAATAGCACGTGCGTCTGGGGGGTCATAAAAAATTATGCTCACTAAGCTGGGGGGGGGGGGGGGCAGAATAGATCCGAAAAATGTTTGAAAAGGCTTATGTATTAGAAAAGCTAGGTTACTGAGTTGTGTTCGACAAAAAGGCAAATAACCAGTGGGAAAAGGCCTACCGCCTTGTGAAAACGATCACAATCTGTGATATTTTCAGAAGCAATTTTTCCTTAAAGGGGGAAATTATCTGTCATAAAATTGGGTCTTTCCCATTATAGCCCCCCCCCAGCTTAGTTGTAAGATAAACGGATCTTTTCCGTTTGTGCCCTCCACAGCTTAGTGGGTGCGGATCTATTCTGTGCGGATCACGGGGGGCTATGATGGCAAAGAACCAAAAAAATCCCCCTCTTTCGCAAAAGGGAGATTGTTGAATGGTTTGTAAAGACCAATTATTTACCAATCCAAAAAATAGTTAATTTCCACACGTGCGCATATAAATATTAAACTAAACAGAATAAGTTAAGCTTTGCTATAGCAATTACCCGAATGGAAACAAAGCAAAAAAATTCCAGCTGCTGGGCCAGAGGGCGCGATAGTCGCGATAACCGGTAAGAAATTTCCGCAATGAGCACAGGTCCACTACTCAGCTTATAGAATTATTAGTCTATCTGGTCTATAGGCTAATTGAATCTTTTCCGTTTGTGCCCCCAGCTTAGGGCGCATAATATTTGCAACCCTTGGAAGCACGTGCCATATTTTTACATAATGATTTACTACGTAATGACACGTGCTCTCTATCTGGGGGGCGCATAACTTACTGGGGGGGGGGGGGCACAAACGGAAAAGATCCGGCTAATTATATATGTTAATTACTAAAGATAAGAAAAGAATGGAGATTCCTTCTACGTAGCAAAGGTGTTTCTGGATCGATCTGAAGAAATTCATGAGCTTTACTTCATAAGAAGAAAAACATGGCTGCATTACACCGCAGAGGTATACCCAAATCGTCACGGGCAAATTTGTCCAATGCGTGTATCTCGTGTTTGATTTTCCTATGTTTATACATTGAAAATGGAACAATATTGAGCAAAAAAGCTACTTTAGCAGCAACCGGCAAAATGGAAGGGAAATTAGCAACCCGTGTTCGCAAAAGAGTCCGAATCTTCGCCGCGAAAAACAAGTACAAACTTTAAAATTGTTTTTGGCGCGTCTTGTATCACGCATCTGCTCCATTTATGTATCGCTTTTTCGCACGCAACGTAGCTCGATTTCGCATATAATCAGCAATTAAGCCTAATTTAATGCGCGTTTTTGAGCATGAAATTGATTATTAAAGCTTTATTACTAGTAGTAGTACTTATTACTACTTTATTATTTCTTATCAAAGAGTTCCTAGCCGCTTGATTGAATCTACACCCGTCCCATATTGACAAACAAAGCCCTTTTTGAGCGAGCGATTTTTCGGAAAAAATCAGTTTTGTTGCACTGATTTGTTTTGTTTGTACATCACAGATTTCACAAAATAGATTCGACCAGTGAAAATAGATTTAGCCAATTAAAATAGATTTGACCAGTGAAAATAGATTCGGCCAGTCCCACATTGACAAAAAATGCCTTTTTTGAGCGAGGGATTATTCGAAAAATAAGAACAGATTTTGTGGCTTTCCGATGTACCATTTTTGTAAATATTGACCCAAAGCAAGTTTTTTTTGGTTTAATACAATCCATATGAATAGGAGATACTACTAAAATAGTATGAGCAACATTCTACAACTTCTTGACCCATAGGGTCACATCACTTTTTTAAATAAGAGACAAATTTTGAGAAACATTGGATGAAATTGCAAAACTTGACTTTAAATAACACTAATCTTAAATTTCTCCACATCACAGCCCACTTTAGCCTAACACACGTTTTTCTTATAACTTTGAACCACCTTGATCCAATAGTAGAGAAATAAGAAGTCATTTTAAATAAAAAACAGACAAATTTTTTTGCGTTTGCGAAAATTACACTTCTAATGTACCGATTTTTCAAGTATTGACCTCAAAGCAAAATTTTTTGATTTGATACAATCCATATGACTAGGAGATACAACGAAAATAGAATGAGCAACATTCTACAAATCCTTGACCCATAAGGTCACATCATATTTTTTAGATAAGAAACGGTTTTTGAGAAACTTTGGACGAAATTGCAAAACTTGACTTTGGTGTTTAGAATTTTAAGACATGTACTTCGAATGTTTGCAAACTAATTTTTTTGGTTCAGTGAAATAAAAACAGAAAAAAAAATAAATCTGACTTTGTTCTCAAAAATTGCTCAATATTCTTTGTTGATGTTTGTCGGATTTTCAGGTCGATTTTCCTTTTTTGTTTAACAAAAACCGCTTGGCTTTTACGTCAGTGCCCGTACTTATCGTGCTCCTAAGTTTACCAGTCCAACATTGGTATACAAGCACTTTTTTGAGCGAGGGGTTTTTTGGGAAGAAAACTGATGGCTCGGCTTTTCGACTTTGTATTTAAATCGCTTCAAAGCTCTAAAAGCTTCAATTAAATATTTAATAAATTGCTAGTTACAGAATATTAAATCAATTGCATGCTCTAAATGCGCGCTTTTAATTCGGCTTAATTGAGAATATGAGATACTTTTAATGCGAATAATAGATACCTAAATTGAGCGGAAACGTGCTACAAGACTTGTAACCTACTTTTCGATTCGAAAGTTCTTTTATTTCGTAAAATTGGCAAAACTACTTTTCCGAAAAGTAAGATACAAAGGATGTCTCCTAATTTCGTTCATTTTATGTATCTAATTTTCATGCAAATTTTACTAAGACGGAAATTTTGCTGTAAACATCTGCGGTGTAATGGGTGGATGAAAAATTCAATAGAGATATGGCACTTGCAAATTGGCAACAGTGTCCCAAAAGGACAAATTTGATTAAAAGTTCCCATAATTAAGCATCATAATTGTTCAAAGTTTTTAGGAAAGTGAACCAATGAATATAAAATAGTCACAACGTTATTATCATCTTAATAATCTTAGCAAAAATTCCTCAAAGCAAAAAGAACAGTGGTAAATTTACGGAATTTGTGGGAAAAAAGTAACAAAATAGTGAACAAATATCGATTAATTTGCATTACGTAGTTTTTCAGAAATAATGTTAATGCTTATTATTTTAGAAGATCGGGGTGTCCCTCTAAACATAGAAAGATGCAGAGAAATTGAGAAAATTTTCCCAAACTCTGAGAAAAATTTTCAAATTCAAAGACTTTTTGAAAGGTACTGAATCCTCTCGTGCTGATGATTTGATTTATTGATTTTTCATTTTTCATTTTATTCAAATTTATCATTTAAGCGTCACAGCTACTGTAAACTTTTATTTATTGTATTAAAATTAATAATTTCCCGCCATTGTTGTTCATGAACATATAACAATATAACATCAGCCCAAAAAGGAGCCCACAATATTCGTTCAAAAAATTATGCAGTAACAACAAAGTCGGAGAATTCTTCAATTCAAAAACACAAAAAACCAGAAAACTGAAAGTTATTTCGCTTTATGACAATCAACTTTATCTCTTCTCAAAATGTTCCTCAGTTACCTCCAATTTTTCTTTTATTCGCTGATGTTTTTTCTTAAAAAAACTTCAGATGGGCTTGACAAAACTCGATTTCCACATGATACATTGAAAAAAAACCATGGCGAGAGAAACAGATAAATAATAAAGAATCAACTGGCGACGTATACGTAGCTGCCTAAAAATTGGCTGAAAAAATTTATTCAAATTGTACCTGAGTGAGTAGGATTACCAGCCTCATTAGAAGTAACAAATAGGCAATGTGAATTTATTTGGTACCCAAACTAAGACAACCAGTCAAAATGGTCATATCATATTATCGAGCAGAAGTTTTCATCTATAAATTTAGATACAAACAATTTTTACGATTTTTGAGCATTATTGCCGTTTTTGTATATAGCATCTAAGATTATGGAGCGGAAGTTTTCATCTATAAATTTGGATAGAAATAATTTTTTAACGATTTTTGAGAATTATTGCCGTTTTTGAACAACAGAGAATTAACCGTTTGGGCCATTTTAAATTATAAAATGGCTGTTTGTGAGCGCTTTTGACTATTATTGAGCGCTATTTTTTTAATGATTGTTCTCCGACAAATTACCAGAAATTCTTCACCCATGAAAATCACTTTCAGCCTCAAATTTCTTGAGTGAAAACTGAACAAATCATTTTCGTAACATCATCAGATCAAATAAAGTTCCGTAGAATTAGGTTGATACGGTCTAACGTAAGAAAAGTAAATTTGATGACGCTTTTATCTCTTCCACGATAACTTTCAGTTAAAATTTAGCCAAAAGAGCATCATCTATAAGTCATTCGCAAACTCTAAAAAGGTATTTTGCCCATAACTGAAATATATATTTTCACTCATTTTCTAATGTTTTGTCCTGATGTTCATCTCGCTCAAAACGATCATCAAAAAAATACCTGCTAGGAATGCTTCTTACCTTAGGTTTGAAAACAATGATACCCTAAAAATACTAGTCAAAAACAGTCATTGGTTACTTTCAGAGAAGTTCAAAACTGTCAAAAACGCCAAAAAACGCAATCGGGTTGACTAATTCCCTTTAATTTACTTGTCAAAAACGATTAATTCTGTTTTTCGGACAAAAAATATAGGAGGGCGGACCTAAATTCTGAAGGAGAATTATATGAATAATGAAACTGAAGTTTGGGTAGAATAGTTTGCCTCGGCCTCTCTCGTGATCAAACAAGTATGCATCCCAACAGAATGCAGCCTGAAAAACCCACAGAAGTATTCCCAAGTTTAATAACTGAGTCATAGCAATAACAGCAAAGTTTTGATAACAGTCAAGTCAGAGAGCAAAAGAGAGAAACAATTTAGTTCACTAGTCTCAACAAAATTAAACTAAATCATCATCATAATTGTTTATTTGTTTCAGTTTGTTTACTAAGAGGAGTGCAAGAATTGAGAATGTGTCAATTTCAGTGACTTTGGGGTCACAGAACGCTAGAACCAACACCCACCCCCTGTATTAATATTAGTAACTTCTTATGAGATCTCAGAACGCAAGAACCACCACCCATTCTTTTCCTCATTTAACAAGAAATTGATGATGCCAGTAGTTGAAATCAAAAAATGTACCAGCTGGAAATATATCAGAACTTGTAAAGTTCATCTTAGAGCTTTGTGTTACGAAATAAGCAACAACTACCGTAAACTACAAGTTATCGTTTTACGACTCTCTTTTAGCTTAACGCACTGAAAAAACCATTCAACTTTAAAAATCCAATTTCATAAGTAAATGGAGTTTATCTTTTCTATAAAAAAAATTTCTTCAAAAATTAGCAGCAAAACGCTGACATTATATGTGCTCAACTGTAAAAAGAGGATATGTTGTATCTTGAATATGATTAGAGATTAAGTTTATAAAGTACAATCACGTACTGTACTGAGTTTATACGCTCAGAAACTGATAAAAATAAATATGTATCTGCTGCCCTACTGGATTTATCCAAGGCTTTTGACTATGTCGTACATAATCAATATTGTGTACTTGATTTGCGATTCAAATCACTATTAGGTTATTTGTTAAGCTATCTTGTGTGGCGAGTGCACTTGACAAAATTTTATATTTGAATTCGCTTAGCGAAACGCCTATCTTTCACTGTTCTGTCTTTCTAGTAAAGTGAATACGATTGTCAAGAGATAAGTTAAATTGAGCCACTGATTGCGAGATGCAAAACGAAAAGAGTGAAACCTATTACAAAATGGGTCCGCAGAAGTCACAATAGGTATGAACATATAATTCCCGATGCGGGAATTAGGGTAGCAGACAAAACGTATGAAATAATAAATGGTAGACAATGAATTTAGGTTGACTTTATAACATGTCCCTAAGGATTAGTCACAAACAATATTTAAGTACATCGTATAGGAATTTTAACGCACCAAATAAAATGACTATGTACAACATTTCTCCCCTTTTGGCGAAAATTAAAATTGCATACATTGAAAATTTTAATAACAAAATTGATTATAATAATACTTATTCACCGGTTAAATAGTTATCAACAATCCATTTACTCGTTAACATAGCTAGTCATAAATAATATTGTACCGAGTTTCAAGGAAATTGAGTTTGAAATTATATTTTTTCTCATCAATATTCAATTCGTCAGTGGAGCTCTGATTTGCTGGTCGGATACGAGTATCAGTGGGTGAAACCTCTCCTATGACTGGCTATGGGTACAGCTATGGATAGGTTCTACTTGAGCTACTGTATGGTGGGCATGATTTGGTTGATTCCCAGACGAATCATCATTATCGAATCCTAAATACCTTGGGCTTTTCCGTGCCTTCTTGGTAGTTCTTGGAGGTATTTGTTGTAAGGCCTCCATAGGTTCAGAAGTTGAGGTTATCATCAGTTCTGCAGTCTGATTCGTTGCTGGGGGTGCAATGATTAATTCTGAACTTTGTGGAGCTGAGACTTGCAGTATGGAGGCTGAGGCAAATTGTATTGCAGTCTCCGGTGGCGAGAAATTCGATGGCACTTTTGGGACTTTTACTCGCATTGCGCGAGCAATATTTGAACGATTAGACGGGATATCGCCTGCTGTGTCCCGTTTTCTATGTTTCGTTTTGGGGTCACCCTTCTGAATTAGTGTAAATTTCTTAGTGTGGCTGAGTATCTTAGCCTCTTTCGATTTTCAAAATTTCTTGGTCCCCTTCTATTGATAAACTCTGAGAGCTTTGTTTTATTCATCCCTCGTGCCGAAAATAGCGATGTCACTATTTCGACCTGTTGCGTCCAACTAGTCTGTTTTCTGGACTACCGAGCCAGGGGCTAGCACCTCGTATAGAGCATCGACGTTCTTTTTGGAGCGCTTGTTCGGGAGTCTTTTTCGGCCGATGTTTAGTTGGACTGTTGGCTCTTTGATTGGGATTCCTCGATGTATCTTCGTCGAGCGAATGAACTGGGATTCATTGTCATCCGCGAGCCGTCCACGTCAGAGAGCTCTTTGTGTTGCCGTGCACATGTTTCTCTCAATGTCTTCATTGCTGCGGTAATTGCCCTATTGATCCTCCGGTAACAGTTCAGTGGGAGTTAGAGTCTCTTCGTCTAAATAATGATTTAATATCTTTTCATAACTTAAATTAGAACACTGTGGTTTAGTACTAATTTTTCTAATTTGATTGCTAGCTTTCCGTCCAAAGTGTGATTCGAAAGACTAAATCTTAGTAATTTTTTGTTTACATATGCGGAGCTGGTAGAGGATTAATTTAAGTGCTGCTTTAATGGTGAACGAGTTTAATTCTCTATTTGCTTCTTTTATAAATGCAAGGCGTTGTTTAATAGTACCAAATAATTGTTCTACTAAACCTACAAGTCGGTGATCATTTGGTGGAGCGGTAATTAAAAATATATTAATTTTTGTACAAAATTTTTTTACTTGTATTCCTATAAGGCAACAAACTTGATCGATTCTTAAAGAACGGTGAACGCCGTGAATTTGTATATAATTATCTAAAAATTTAGTTACACTTGAAGCGTTTGCGTTTTCAAAAATTGCAGCCGATGGGTATTTGGAAAATCTATCAAAACATGTTAAAAAATAGTTTTTATGATCTTTCTCATTATTAATACGGCCTGAAAAATCTCTTTGTTTTTTTTTGTTTCTTGTTCGGGAGTGTACATGGTTTATGTGCTTGAAATTTATTTGCGGGAAAGATAGATTTTAAATTTTAAACGATTGCTGTACAAGGCTTGCACTTTATTGCGCGAACCAAGATTTCCCTTTTCATATATGGCCACCAACCATGTTGGGCAATACATACCAATTCTCATCTACCCGGATGAATAGAGTGGAGATCTTCAATTAACGCGTGCTTCAAAGTGTTTGGTATAGCCACATTTTTATCCCTGCATACGAAGCCACTACTGATATGCAGATTCCTCCAATAGCTGTGCATATAGGGTTTTAGTTGCTTAAGTCTCTCTTCGTCAGACCAAATGATACAGTCCCTGACTTCCTTGAGCACTGCATCTTTGCTCGTGAGTGAGACCATCAAGTTCTTATTGAACACCTTCCCAATCATTTTATCAAAAGACAAGACATGAGGGCTATCTGTTAGCAGGTCACTGATGTTCAAGTGTGAGGGCGATTGGCGGGGCGCGTGGGCGTCTGTGAACGAAACGCGAGGCGGAGTTCGAGTGCTTTGTTTTTGAGAGGATGATTATTTTTTCATGGCAGAATCTTGTGGGCTCATTTTTGATGAGTTTTGAATTGAATTATTTTCGGTAGCAACCGACTGATTTTGAGATGGAATTTGGGCAAAAAGCGAGTTTCCTTTGTTTGTCTATTGGGCACATAAAGAATTTAAAATATTTGAATTTTTAGTGCTAATTAGGGAAGGAATTTGAGACTCATTTGTGATTGACAAGTTATAGTGCTTTAATTAATTGAATTTGAGTTGCCTTTGGTAGACGAGTGGCGCCTTTTGTATTTTGCGTCTCAATTTGTTGTATTTGAGCCTCAATTTGTAGTAGGGAGTGAATATTACTTTTACTATCCCATGCGAGGGGGGGAATTAATTTGGTGTGCGCTATTGTGAATTGCAAATGAGGCATTTGAGTATGCGTATTATGTGATTGTGATAATAAATGAGGAGTGTGCGGTACGGGCGTTAATACATTTTGAGTAAAGCATACTGGCAGTTCATGATCACAATCAGAAATAGTAAGATTTTTTGGGATTGAATTCAGGTTAATATTGTGCTGCGCAGGTGTTAACTGATTTTGAGTAAAGAGCACACGCGTTGCATGTTGACTATCTAAATTTGTATAGTTAAAGGGAATGAGATTTTGATTATGGTTTCGCTTGGCAAGTGTTGAATTATTTTGAGCAAAGCGTACTCGCGTTGCAAGTTGTCTATCTAAATTAGCATGGTTAAAACAGGTGAGGTTTGAATTATGAGTTTGCGTGGCAAGTGACGATTTTTTTTTGAGAAAAGCATACTTGCACCGCGTTATCACTAGTAAAACTACGGTTGCGTTCTATAGTTAATTTTGAAATAGGATTTTGCGTAGCGAGTGACACA
Organism: Convolutriloba macropyga; assembly: GCF_964194025.1. Classification (NCBI taxonomy): domain Eukaryota; kingdom Metazoa; phylum Xenacoelomorpha; order Acoela; family Convolutidae; genus Convolutriloba; species Convolutriloba macropyga. The sequence continues at coordinate 1,813,737 of NC_134478.1, read as the reverse complement.
ATATTTTGTGTTGAAGGTATAGGCATTGTGGAATCTATGTTTAATACTTGATTAATTTGTTGAATAGTGTGTATTTCTATGTCAGGTTTATTGTCTAAATAAAATTTATTAAGTTGAACAGCCGAAATACTTTTTATTTGTTGAATTAATTTTGCATTATTTTGTGTTCCAGATAAAGTGGCAACTAAAAAATTCTGCATTATATTTAGAATGACTTTTTGCGGGTTGGTAAGGCTTACGAGATATATAGTCTACAAGACCGATCTTTGCTCCTGGCAAAAGTTTTATTTTAAACTGATAGACTAATAAGCGATCTACCGATAATGATAAAGGACTTCTATAGGATTTATCAGAATTATGTTCTTTTAAAATTGAAAGAAGAGCCCGAGGATCAGTTATAATTGTAAATTCTTTACCATCAAGGTAAATTTTAAAATATTTTATAGATCATAACGCTCCGATGTGCTCTAGCTCATTAATACTGTAACGTTTGTTGTTACTATTCAAAATTCTAGAGGCAAAAAATATTGGATTCCAGCCTAAAACTGTCAGTTGTTCTAAAGCTGCCCTGAGAACGGAACGAAAGCATCACATTTGGTGCGTGTTTCGTGTTGCGGGTTGTAGTGAGTGTTTTCTGTGTGATTTGCAATTCGTGTTTTAATAGCATTAAAGTGTACAGTGTGTACATCAATACAGGTGTATTTAGTAGGTTTACGAAGAAGTAGTTTTAAAGGATGGCAAAATTGGGCTAAGTTGGGAATAAGTTTGCTAAAAAAATGAACAGAGCCAAGGAAAAAGCGTAGTTTTTTAAGTGTATTAGTTATGTCTTTGGGTCTGTTCATACTTGATGACATTCTTATTTTTAATAAAAGTTCAGAAGAAGACCACTTTAAACTTGTATAAAATTGCATTGAAAATTAGACGCGGATAGTCGCCACATAAATTTACCCAAATGTCACTTAACGAAACCAGAAATTTTGTGGTTGGGATATAATATTATTTAATCAGCAATATCACCACTTGAATCTAAAATTTCCGCAATTCTTTCACTCCAACCACACAATACACTTAAAAAATTACGCTCTTTCCTTGGCTCTGTTCATTATATTATGAACAGTGGTAATATAATGAACAGAGCCAAGGAAAGCGTAATTTTTTAAGTGTTTTGGTTGATTGGAGTGAAAGAAATACAGAGGTTTTTAGATTCAAGTGGCGATATTCCTGAGTGAGTAATGTTATATCCTAACCACAAAAGTTCTTGTTTCGCAAAGTGACATTTGGGTAAATTTATGCGGAGATTATCAGTGTCCAGTTTCTTAAGGTAATTTGATATAAGTGTAAAGTGGTCTTCTGCCGAACCTTTACTGACAATAAGATTGTCATCAAGGAAACAGAAGGTTTTTTTGAGGCCGATTAGTGTGCAATCCATAGCCTTTTGAAATTCGGCAAGCATATCAGTAAGTTCGTAGAAAACAGGTTTCAGTCGTTATGTGCCTGTCACATCACGATCTATGGTGGAGAAAAAATTTTTATCTGCAGGTTCTGTTTTGTAATCAGTAATAATTGGTGATATGGAGTCTATGAGTGTTTCAAATTTGGGCATTGGGTACTTGTTTTTGTGTACAGTTTTTTAAAGAATTTTAGAGTCTAAGGCTAATTTTATTGTTTGGTCTTTTTTAACCGTAATAAGGGTTGGGGAAATGAAACCTTGGTCTGAAAAATTGTTAAGGTTTTCTATTTGTCCTTCCTGAATTAGTTTTTTAATTTCAGTACTGACTCTGTCTTGTAAGTTGAAGGCTACTCTTCTACCCTTTGGATGTTTAGGCTGAAAGTTTTTATGAAATTTGGACTTGACAATGTGTACACTAGATCTACCAATACGTGAGATAAGTTGCCAAAGTGATTTGCTATGCCTGCTTTGAATGGACATTGAGTGGTGACAGTGTTGACCTTACTACATTCATCAGAACAAAGAGTTTAAGTAATTGATATCCCAAGGGGCTCGAATAGATCTCTATCGATGAGTGGCTTCAATCTATCCATAAAAACCAAAAATTCTGCATCTTCAACCCGCCAACCATTGCTCTCCACCGGCGTCTGCATCATTCCAATGATAGGTATAGGTTCATTAGCAAAAGCCTTAAGTTCTTGTGAAGGTACAGTCGTTAGCCATCGTGCTAGTCTAGAATTGTTGTTGACTTCAGTGCCAAGTCATTCCTTTAAGATGTTACACACACTCCCGATGTCGATGAGGCTTCCTACTTTCGTATTTCCGATCTGTAGAATCGTGTTTTTGGGTTCGATTTGTACTGTAGTGCTAGCTATGCTAGCTACCATGTGGTCATCTGAACAGTCATAATGCAATCCACATTGTGGATTATAATTTGTGTTTTGAATTGCACTAACAGATGTTTCGGTTGTATCTTCCTCGATTGAGTTTACGTTAGGTCGATCTGATTTGGAAGAATTAGTGTTTGGTTTGCGAAATAACCATGAGAAATGGTTCTGTAGGCCACAACCATTGCACGTGTTGCCTTTTGCAATACATTTGTCCTTGTGATTCGCTGACCATGTAAGACCGCAGTTTCAGCATAACTGATTCGTTTGTCGATTGGAGGCTACGAAATTTTGACGTTGATTCTGTTGGCAAAATGACTGTTGTGGAGATATTGCATTCAACTGCAACGCAGGTTGATTGTTCGAAATTTGTAATTGATTCCGTTGTCCGAGTTCCATATTAATGGATAAGCGTATTGCTTGTGCGAGTTCAACCGTTTTTTGAGCAATTCTCTCTGAATTTTAGGATCCTGCATGTTGGCAATGAAGAGATCTCTGATAAGAGCATCTTCCAGACTTCCAAGGTCGCAATTTTCGGACAGTTCTTTTAATTTGCCAAAGAAGTGTTCAATAGATTCCCTCCTTTTGATTCCCCTGGTGAGAAGTGTATACCTGTCAAAATTAATGTTGCGCGAGCCAAAAAATGTGTCTTCAATAATTTTCCAGAGTTCCACAGTTGTTAGTGTATTGATCTTGAGGTGCGGGTTCCTACTACTTATATTTTGTCTCTTTTTGGTGCCCAAACTAAGATAAAATATAGAGACAGTTATGCGATCAACTTGTATCCCTGGTTTTTCTCCACACATGACTCCTATCTATATGTGTTTCTGATATCGATTCTCCCAGCTCGTTTTCAGTTGTGCATTTCTAGCAAGACGTTCTTGTTCTGATTGGGCTGAAGAACCAGTAATTGTTTTTTCGTAGATCGGTTCTAGAAAAAGTTCAACATTTTCGGGCTTTGGTTCGAGTAGCGTAAACAATGCGATATTCTCCTCTGCGAGGAGGGTCAAATTCGACTGCATTTGCCATTTTTCCCACTTTAAGGGAAGAACTGGGCTGGGTTTTTCCCAAAAGGCGTCAATACCAAGTGGACTCCGTTTTTGAGTTGCTGATTGCGCCATGTCGTGCACAATCAATATTGTGTTCTTGATTCGCGATTCAATTAACTATAGACGTTTTGTTAAGCTATCTTGTGCGGCGAGCGCGCTTGACACAATTTTATATTTGAATTCGTTTGCGAATTGCCTATCTTTCCTCAAACTGTCTTACTAGGTAAATGAATACGATTGTCAAGAAATAAGTTAAATTGAGCAACTGATCGCGAGATGCTGAACGAAAAGAATGATACTGATTACAAAGTGGGTCCGCAGAAGTCACAATAGGTATGAACAGTTAATTCTCGATGCGTGAAATAGGGTAACAGACAAAAGGTATGAAACTGAATGGTGGACAGTGAAATTAAGTTGACTCTATAACAGGCTCTTCAGGATTAGTAACAATCCATGAGTAAGTATATCGTATAGGAATTTTACTGCTCCAATTAAAATGACTATGTACAACAGATTCGATAAACCACAAAATCATTGATGAAAAATTAGATATGATAGGTCTTAGTACATCATCAAGGCTATTAATAAAAAAATTTCTGTCTCAATGCGTGCAGCAAGTAACAATACAAAACAATCTATCGAATTCAGTTGAACTCACATGAGGAGTTCCTCAAGGAACGTCCTTGCTCCACTGCTGTTCAATTTATACATAATTAATATGCATAATCACCTTGACAACGATACAGAACTTATTTAATATGCAGATGACACAATCGTTCTCACATCTAAAACCTCAATAGAACTCAAAAAATCTTAGAAATAGAAACACAAAAACAATTACTTCTTTTCAATCAAATGAGTTAAGTCTCAATGCCTCTAAAACAGAATTCGTCGTCTTCACCAAAACAAAAAGAAGTACCAGTACACATATGGTTGTTGACAATGTAGGCATTGATGAAAAAGAGGCAATCAAATACTTAGGCGTCCACATTCATAGATTAATAACTTTCCAAGAAGAAACAAAACATATTAAAAAAAATCAAAAAACAAATCTTCAATCATATTTTTGAAGAACTGAAAAGAGACCCTTGCATGCAGTTGTCAGATTGTCAATCTTCGAAATATATAAGGTTTGAAAACAAACTTTTCCTGGGTTCCAATTTGAATAAATAATTTTTTTTTCAGTAATGACAACGCTATTATTGTTGATACTTTGCACTGCCATTTTGTTTTACGCAATCTACTCATTTGTTTTTGCACAGCATAATTGATTGAATTAAGTGTTCTTTTTTTAATTAACGTGTGCACAGTAATCATAGTCATGTCAATAAAGACATGTATAACACGATGTTTCGAAAAATATAAAGAAATGATACAAAACGAGCTAATTTCGCTGCAAGTTTGTAATCCGCATCGAAGTGCTTAGCAACTGAACCAACCACGGGTTTAAATCAAAAATAGCAAAGTATAGGCATCGCCGTTGTACACGCAAAACTGATAATTAAGAGGAAATTGCATGTCGTAAAAAGATGGCGACATTAGCCGATTTTTCCTCAAACTTTTGTTTTGTTTGTTAAGTTAATACTATAAAACACAAAAAAACAGCATCAAATCTGTGGCACATCAGGGCGAAGATTCCTGCCACCGGATCCAAAATTGACTCAGAAAATTGAACTAATTGCCTTTCTATCCAAAAGACCTATGGTATCCGCGAACTTATTCAACCGAGCTCGAAACGAAGAAAAACTCCTTGAGAACCTGTGATGTATCCTCGAGGAACCATTTCGGTAAACAATTGATTTAAAAACTGCAAAAAATTTCCGCACATGAAAAAAATCTTGGATTAGAAAACAATTGTTTACGTTTAATCTTTTTCTCTAGTGCACCATTGTCAAATAATAATTTTTTTGTGCTCTGATTTTTAATTTTTACGAACAGTATCTTCAAGTGAACATTTAGTACCGTTGAAAAAGCATACAGAAAACCAAACGTTCTCATTAATTTATCTTAGTTTCTCAGCGGATTTCATACTTCCTTCAAATGAAAAGGGATTCAAAAAATACGCTTGCAATTAAAATCGGAATTTCTTTGGAAATTTGAATTCAAATTTTAGAAGATACAATATTGTATCAAAAAAGCTGCGCACACCTGAAGATTTTTTATAAAGCATCACAAGCATCAAATAATACTACATTTTAAGGAGTTCAAACTCGCTCATCAATTTTTGATTGGATTTAGATCTGGACTATATGCCTGCCATTTCAGCACCTTCAACTCCTCTTGGAAAAAAATTGCCGATAATCTTCGATTCATGCACAGGAGCATTATCTTGTTGAAAAACAATGTCCTGAAAATGCATTTTTCTTCGTAATTTTTCAAAATTTCCAAATAACCGGCAGTTTAGCTTGTTTGGACACTAATCAAGCATTTTGCACCCCAAAACATAAGTGATTGTTTGTCCGAACTCAATTTTTTTGATTTTTGCGAGAAAATTTTTGTGAGAAAATCAAAGCTCGTTCCTTTTCTTCGAAAAACACAAACAATTCCGCCAGTTGAGATGCACACCCTTGTTTCATCAGTTCAAACAACATTTTGTTTCAAACAACATTTTGCCAGTAAGAGAAAAGCTGTTTGAACATATTGATACACATTTTGGACAAAAACATTTGCCTTTTTTCTTCAAACTGACCTTTTGCAGCATTTCTTAAAAAACTCCATAGTTTTTGAGACCTCATCTAACTGTAGCTCTGGAAATTAAATCGTAGCAAGAGAAAGCGTAATGGGTAACTCTGATACGCTCCAGAAATGTTTTGGGAGCTTTTAAAACATCGTTAACTAACTTTTCGGACTTTTTGACAATTTTGGGGTCTTCCGCTCGATTTTTCGACCTCGAAACTTATTTTTCACATAATGTTTGTACGCATGCTGTTCACTGGATCTTTATTTCAAGTTGAGTTGTTTTTTTTTTTGTCCATGATAATCCGACATCTCGTATCGTAACAACTTGGCGAACAGTGAAAGGACAAAGCGGTTTAACCATATTTTCTGGTTAGGCGGAGAAAATAAGAATGCCATCTCGCTTAAAATTATTAAATCTCACACCTTAGCTCAATTCGTACTTATGAAACATGAATCATGCTTTAATAACCAAATTCATGATATACGCAGCTTTTTGGTACCATTGTGTATGACTAGAACTAGTTGAATCTGGTTCGGTAAATTTACACCCCATATTAATTGCATTATTGCTTTTAAAATCGGAATTTCTTTGGAAATTTGAATTCAAATTTTAGAAGATACAATATTGTATCAAAGAAGCTGCGCACACCTGAAGATTTTTTATGAAGCATCACAAGCATCAAATAATACTACATTTTAAGGAGCTTCAAACTCGCTCATCAATTTTTGATTGGATTGAGATCTGGACTATATGCCTGCCATTTCAGCACCTTCAACTCCTCTTGGAAAAAAATTGCCGATAATCTTCGATTCATGCACAGGAGCATTATCTTGTTGAAAAACAATGTCCTGAAAATGCATTTTTTCTTCGTAATTTTTCAAAATTTCCAAATAACCGGCAGTTTAGCTTGTTTGGACACTAATCAAGCATTTTGCACCCCAAAACATAAGTGATTGTTTGTCCGAACTCAATTTTTTTTTGATTTTTGCGAGAAAATTCTTGTGAGAAAATCAAAACTCGTTCCTTTTCTTCGAAAAACACAAACAATTCCGCCAGTTGAGATGCACACCCTTGTTTCATCAGTTCAAACAACATTTTGTTTCAAACAACATTTTGCCAGTAGGAGAAAAGCTGTTTGAACATATTGATACACATTTTGGACAAAAACATTTGCCTTTTTTCTTCAAACTGACCTTTTGCAGCATTTCTTAAAAAACTCCATAGTTTTTGAGACCTCATCTAACTGTAGCTCTGGAAATTAAATCGTAGCAAGAGAAAGCGTAATGGGTAACTCTGATACGCTCCAGAAATGTTTTGGGAGCTTTTAAAACATCTTTAACTAACTTTTCGGACTTTTTGACAATTTTGGGGTCTTCCGCTCGATTTTTCGACCTCGAAAATTATTTTTCACATAATGTTTGTACGCATGCTGTTCACTGGATCTTTATTTCAAGTTGAGTTGTTTTTATTTTTTTGTCCATGATAATCCGACATCTCGTATCGTAACAACTTGGCGAACAGTGAAAGGACGAAGCGGTTTAACCATATTTTCTGGTTAGGCGGAGAAAATAAGAATGCCATCTCGCTTAAAATTTTTAAATCTCACACCTTAGCTCAATTCGTACTTATGAAACATGAACCATGCTTTAATAACCAAATTCATGATATACGCAGCTTTTTGGTACCATTGTGTATGACTAGAACTAGTTGAATCTGGTTCGGTAAATTTACACCCCATATTAATTGCATTACTGCTTTTAAAATTATCGTTAAGTCAAAATTAGAACTGATTTTTTTGAGAAAATTAGAGAATTGAGTTACTAGTGTGCTTAGGGGGGCTGGATTGCTAACCGACATTCTGCCACAAAGTCATAGAATTTGATACAAGTTGCTAAGTAACTTATTCAATTAGGCGTTGAAAGTCGAATTAATTTCAATGAAGACACCTAGGTACTTCCAATTTTGTTTCACTTCAACAATTTTAATCCCAAAATGAATATCTGCAACTTTGTTTCTTTTGTTAAATATTAAATATGGTACGCTATATTTTTCCACGTTAACCTGTTTATTCTAAAAAATTCAAAATCATTAAATTTAATTTCATTTTGTTTCATACGTTGTCGATAATATTTATAATTGTCATCTGTAACTGAACTGAACAAGGAGGCTCGGTATTGTGCGTCCGCACATAATCTTCAGACTCCGCTTAACCACATTTTTTGTCATAATTGTCCACGAAAAGAGAAAGAGATAGAAAACTTTCAAAAAAAAAACATTTTTCTTCGCTGATAAATGGTTTATACATTTAAAAATCATTTTAAGCCCTAACCAAATACAAATGAAGCAAGACCACAATACAGAGGCGACGATAACTGTAATTAAAGAGAATAAGAAACCAGATAAACAACAAAATCGATTAAAACAACAAGCATTACTTACGACCAAAAGTCAATGTCTATCCATTTTTTCCAAAAGAACTGAGTCAAAAAGTCAAACTAGACAGATTAAGAGTAAATTAAATCAAATGATTTGCATTTTGCCAAAAAAATTATAGGGACTTGTCTTAAGGTTACAGAAAACTATTGAATTATTAAGTAGAGAGGAAACAAAAGGGCAAAGTCAAAATATGTTTGCACTTTTTCAAAACAAATAAATTCAAAGCCCTGAAAGCAATTAGTTATCAACTGAAATCTTTCAATAGCTTTATTTATAACTTCATGCAAAACAATTGAGACTTATCTTTATCCACAGTGTCACATGACTACAATAAAAAAACAAAGAGGCAAAAATCAAGAAGACAATGAAAAATTGTGAACTCGTAGCTCGCGTAAATCAACGCCAATAAACAATTATTTAAAAAAACAACAATTAAGAATACATTATTAGTCACCTCAAGAAATGAGATCTCTCTTTAATGAGACTACGCTTAAAGTCTGCAAAAAAGGACTGATTTTTTCAAATCTCAAAAAACCGTTATTTTTTTGAAATCAAACTTCTATAAACCGTTAGACATAAAAACGGTAAATTTTCAGCTGATAGAATTCTAAATAGTTTGACCTGTTACTGCCTGGGAAGATATTTGTTCATGTCATTAGTTAGACTCAGTCAAAAGATAATACATTAACAATTAATACAGGCAGAATTCAAAAATTCGCGATTATTTTTCTGGAAACGGCGTTGCGGCGAAAAAACCATAAATCACAAAAAAATCAAAAATATCAAAAAAAACATATCCAGCACCCCTTTATAATCCAAATAATTTTTGAACTACAAAATTCCACAGTTAGACCAAAACTGATCATACGCCTGCTACTTCTCCATTAAATCAAAAAACTTAAGAAATAATACCGAAATAGTTAATTTGACCAAAAATTCATTAAAATATTAAAATTCATTCAAATATAAATGATGAAATTTGGATACTCATTGAATTTTAAAACCAAAAAAGCATTGTGTATTAACTAAAAGCCTTAGATAAATTCTCCCTAGATACCCAATTAAACATTTGATCAAATCTATTCAGTTTTAAGACTACAATAAAACATCAAAAGTTCGCAAACCTCAAGAATTCCTTGAAAAATTATGTACACAAATTATCGAAGCCATAAAAACCCTGAACTTTTCTATTAAAACACAATATTGTTTTACTTTTTTAGAATTTAATTAGACCTCCTATTAACTGAACCTTTAAATGAGAAATGAATTTCTAGTTATTGGGAAAAAAAAACCTAAAACAATCCCAATCTTTTGCAGCCGTTTTCAAAACTCAACAATTAATCCAAAACTTGTCTTGCTATCGTTGCTCGGCTGTTACGAAACGCAATTGTTTTACAATATTTCGTACTAGGTTTTTGGCGGACGGAAAACTTAATTTATCAAAAATAAATTATTTGTTTTTCATAATTATCGGCTTAAATTACCGGTCAAACTGGACAAAGTGGAACGATTAGGCATTTCTGTTGCTTTATTAAATGAAAAAAATGAAATGTTGAATTTTCAAAAATTTAGCTCAAAATTTTGTTTGCAAAACAGTTGGTTCAAACTGTTCATGAAAACATTTAGTTCAACTTTTAGCAAAAGTTGGATAGCATTGAAGCAAAAAATACGAAAAATGTGAACAAAACAACGGAAGTGAGCCTATAGTTCACAAAACTTCCTAACTTCTCGGAAAAAACGAAATTCTAAAAAAAATTTTTTCAATTTGAAATTCCAGCTTGACAAGCTTTCTAATGATACCACTCACAATCCTGTACAATGAATATATCGATCGGCGAAAATTGACTGAACAGAAAACCCAGTTGAGTATATAGTTCCTCCCCCATCAAAGTTGGTCGGAACAATAAGATAGCAATTAGCTATACTTTTTTATAATTAGATGCCCTTATGTAAAAAAAGCACCGAAAAACTGATCTGATGAATTGAATATATTATGCACATATTCGTTAGAATAGAGCAATGAATGTTGAGTAGGTTTTCTTTCCTAAGACCGTACTGAAATCCATCACAATTTTTTGCAGAAACCTTAATTGCGTTCCAACATTTTTGACAACTCGCTGGTGCTAAAAATGGGTCCAAAATTTATTGGATCAAGAAAATGTAAGAAATGGTTTTACTGGGATTTAAGAATTTCTGAAATTCAGTCTTTTCAGAGGATCTCCAATTTCAGGTGGAGCTGATTGGTGTCACAAAATTGAGATTTGTAGTGATCTATCTCGTTGGTTTTTTTTTATCTAAACTATCTCAATTTGCATGCAAAAAGCTGTAATTAACTATTGCAGGGTATGAATTTATTGTCTTTTTTTAGTGTCGAGAGCTTCTTGGATAAGGTGCAGTCATGGAACTTGGAAAATATCAGTTTTTGCAAAACTTGAAGGTCGGGCGGTATATTTACGGCTGTACATTATATTATCCGTAAGCTAGAGACGGGGGGGGGGGTATAATGGGGAAGAACCAGAAATTTGATAACTTTATTAACGCGATTCAAATGAGGTTACTGTGGACCTATTTTGGACCAATATGATTGCAAATTGTGACAGACTAGCCAGTTAATTAAAAAGAACTCTTTTAAATCTTAATTTAAAACACTTCATTTAAAACTATTTCACAATTACCATTTCATTATAACGCGTGGATAACACCTTGACATTGCAAATATATTCTGGTAATTATTACTAATTCAACAAAGTTTTATTATCAATTAATTTTGAGGCTGCAGTTCAGCGTAAATCAATCCATCATCATTGTATCTGAGTCCAAAATTATCGTCCAGCATTAACTGTTGTTCCAGCTGGAGCGCCATCATGTCTCCCTCGCCAGGTTCTAACAGTCCAGGTCTGTTCTCAACCTCGTCTCCGTTTCCCTCGCCATTCAAAAGGCCAAGAGCTTGTGGATCGATGTGGACCTCGACTATTGGGACAGCTCCCTGGGGCTGATTTGGGTCACCTGGTGCCACAATCGGAACAGGCTGCTCGGCTGGACGTTCATGTCTAACTAAAGGCTCTTCTTCCTAAGGCACAGTGCAAGTGTCACCTTCCCCCGATAGATTATAACCTATAACTCTCTAATCAATAGTTTTACACCTCAATATTGGTGTATATAAATTATACTAGACTAGTCCCAACTCAATAAGCTTTAAACTATTGTTAGCGCAATAAAGCGAGTTACATCTTCACACCTGGGCATGAAAATAATGAAAATTTTGCCCACGAGAGAAAGGAAACAGTTCCCACAGGAAGGTTGCGAACATCTACGTTTCTTGTTTTATTTTACTTGGGCAAGTTGTTTGTAAATGATCCCTCATCATTTCAATGATCAATTTTACTCGCCCGTTCAAATTATATTTCCCACAAATCCTCACTAGCTGGTCAATATTATCAGTTTACGTCAGTCGATTCTAGAACAGCTATCATCAAACATGGGTTGAATTTACTGAACGGAAAAACAAACATCACCTTCTGCGAGAAATGTCCAAAAAATATATTCTCAGCTGACCTCAAAGCCCCCAAACTGTGCCAGTAGCTCAGCATTTGACATTCCGTCGAACAACTTCTGATAGCAGGGAGTTCTGTTGTTTGAAAAGTGGGCATAAGGATTGGAAGCCCTAAGTTTGCTATTACACAGCCAACACCAATGACACCCACACCTCGCACACCACATTTTGTTACAGCCCTTTGTCTTCTGAGTTCCAATATGGCACGATGGACAGGGTTTGGAATTGTTGGACACCCATTCGAGGGAACGACTTTCGTTTACGTATCTCAGCAGTTGTTCTTGCCCGTATTTCATTTCCAATCGCATCTTGTCATGGGCGTCTCCCTTCTCATATGCCTCTCTGATTTTGGCGACCCGTTCCTCCCTTACGGCGCACATTTCTACACCATGGTACGATCTCAGGCACATCTTGCAGAATGAAAAGGAACACTAAACATACACAAACTATAAGTATCTAGCAAACATAAAAAACAGGTGGATTTGCACGCCTAATCATTCCAATATCAATTTTTTTGGGGTAGTATGTCAATGAATAACAAGCACATGATGAATACCCACTTCGTTTGTTGATGCTCAAAAAGCATAGATTACTTCAAAACTCAATATATTCATTTGTGTTTTTCAGGATAGCCAGTACGGACAGACAATAAAGCCCGTGTCGAGATGTCAGCGCCATTTCAGCGCATTATTTTGTATGAAAAACCCTGAATGTTCTTAAATTATTTAAGAAATAAGCAGAATGCAATGCACTGATTTTTCAAAATTTTCGGCGCAAAAATCTTTCATAATTATACGCTGAAATGAACTGAAACTTTGCACGAAATGCATTCCAACTTCAGCGCATTTCTCAAAAAAGTTAAGTGGATTTCAACGGTTTCTGGCACCGATTCCTGAATTTCTCACCTTTTAAGTTTATCTTATATAAACGATTAACGTTTTGTTAGAAAAACGCTGAAATTGTAATAATTTCTCCAAATTTTCTTACACAATTTCAGCGCATTTCTTGTCAAATTGTTTATTAATATAAAAATATAGCTAGCAGATTGCCAGAAAATAGCCACAATAGCTTCGCAGCCCTGCAATCTCAAAAATATAGTAAGAGAAAGACAAAATTTTTTTTAAATGCTCAGATGTTATATTTTGATTATGAATCCGTATAACTGATTGCTGCTTCTATTAGCTGCTCTCAACCTTCAATTAGAGTGACACACACTCACTTAACCTTATCTCTTTGAATTAAATTTTAAAAAGTCAAATTCAGAGTGAGGAAGTCATATTTGAGAGTGAGGTAAGACACGTGTGACCAAAAACTGAATCACGGAAATGAACAAAAAATTCGCTCCACTAAGAGTGAAAAATGGTGTCACGCACGCAATTCAGTTAAAATTGCATGAATGAATGAACAAAAAGCAGAGTGGAAGTGGTCGAGACGTCATGTGGTCGTAACAAAAATCTTTACGACGAAATAAACAAATAAGAGAAGGCCAATAATAGCCCCAGCTATCGCTGTGGGGCCCTTAATCACATTGAACACCAAAACAGTCAGGACTCAATGGCGCAGTGGATTAATTAATGGGTACGGCATCAAAGAGCAGGGTACGATTCGCAGTAAACTCTTAGTTTTTCTGAAAACTCTGTGGTTTTCAGCGCATTTCTCGCAAAGTTTCAGCGCATTTAGGCGCATTATTATGTAAAGTTTTTGCGCTGAAATTTTTGAAAAATCAGCGCATTTCATACATTATTTTAAATTTCTCGACCCGGGAGTGTAGACGTATACTGTTTATAATTAAACATAGCCGGCAAGTTGCCGGAAAATAGCCGCGATGGACGCTTGTGGCCTTCCATGAATGGAAACAACTAAAGAAATAAGATAGACAGATCGACCACCAGTCCATTAATAGACCACTAGAATTTGTGGGTTACATTCGGGCTGTCAGTTTTATGAGGTATACGGACCCCCAGGCACACGTTATATTTTCTTACGTGGTAACGTGCTATATAACAACATATAATTTGTAACTGGGGGTTATAAAAGGTGGGGGCGACACAGAATAGATCCGGAAAAAGCCCTAAAAGAGCTTTTTCAAAATTGATATTCGAAATCAAAAACTCGAGACCAATAATACTCAAGAACTAGGGCATATAAATTTGGCACTACTTAGATGCACACAATTGATCTTTAACTAGTAAATATTCAAAAATTTTAAAGTTCCATAAGTGAGTTAAAGAAGACATTTTTTTGAATGAGGTAAGTCACGCAATTGACCTAAAAACAGAAATCACGTCACGTACACAAATTTTAACCGCAAAGTAGTAGAAGTCACTTAAGTCATTGAAAAAGTCAATTCCAAGAAGTCAGGTCGTAAGAATCATCGATGGAGACGACGAATTAAAAAAAAACCACGATGTCCCCAATAATAGCCGCTATCGCTTCGCGGCTATTAATTAATATATAATACATTAAATGACAGAGCCATCCTCTTGTCAAAAACCAGTAAAAAATAAATTTAAGGATCCGAAACAAAAAAATAGCCCAAATATCAAAACTGCTAAAATTGCATTTAACCAAAATTTTCATTGAAATAAAAAACACTTGGCGCCAGAATTAATTAATTTAATCAAGACCCACTAGCATTGGGCAATTTCCTCTTAAACTACCAGGGAGCGGTTGTCTTTCGTAGTACCCAGCTGGGGCTGAGAATTGTTAGCATTAGTACGGGGGAGCGGAGCGAGGATCCCAGGAGGATGAGGGTGGAGGTAAAAATCATACGACTAAGAGCCAAACTTACCACCATGAATTAATTGCTCCTCAAAACAGTTTCGGGGAATCGCAAAACTAGAGACCGGTAAGGCTTTAACAGACCTGCTCATCCACTTAATACCCTAAGTGTTTTAACTAATTATCTCGTTTTTGAGGATAAAAATTAAAAGCGTCTGAAAAAAATGCATAAAAAGACGTCAAGAAAAGTCAAATTTTGATTAAAATTAGAGAGCAAATAATTATAAAACATACCCAGCAGATAGCTGGAAAATAGCCGCCGTTGATTGCCATAACTACGATTGGGAATGCAAGAACAGAAAATAAGCAAAAAAAAAAATTTTTAAAGTGCGCCCTATTTTGATGTCATTTCGTAGCTGAATATATTTCGTTGTGAGAGGATGCAGGGGCTACTATCAATACCGATTAGCATTAGAGATGATAACCAAGACTTATAAGAACAAAGTTGAGGTAGCGGGCATCAAAAATGAGCTTTAAGGGTTTATTCCGTTTGATTTTGATTTCGTTATTTGATACTGTTTCTTTTCGTGTTTTGATTTTGTTATTTGAAAAAATAGGAGCGCTATAATAGCCGGTTTGAGATGAGGGCGGCTATTCATAACACCTAAAATAAATCCTTGGCCGTGCAAAAAAAGCGTTATTCTAGTAAACTAAACCAAAATACAAAAACTATAGGAAAATTGACCACCAAAGCCGGATTGCGAAGAGTACAATTTTATAAAAACGAATAAAATTTTCCCTGAGGTATTGAATGCATGAAATATTTAAGTCATATAATCAAATATTAAAGTCATATACATTGATTACAAAAATGCCCTCTGAATTATTCAAAATAAAAGAACTTACTTGAAAAAGCAAGAACTGAATTAGAGCCAATTTTTCAACTTGAAACGCAATTTAGACTCTGAAAAGCACTATATCATTTACATAGGAGTACATTTGATACAGCATCGGCTATTAAAAATTCTCCAAAAACCAATGCACAAGCAAAAAATGAGCCAAATGACAAAAAAAACGGCCAACAACGGTTAACTATAGTAACCACTCTGTCAAAAACACTTTTCAAAGTCGAAAAGTCATTCACTCAACGCAGCGCAAGAACAAAAAACCTCTATCACTCATTGACATTAATTCACATGTCAATTTAACTCACTTTCGCTTTTAGGTTAGAACGCCGCTTGAACACACAGTTCTTCCAGTTAAAAAACCTCAAGAAAACCAATATGAGACCAATAATAGCCTCTCTATCTATTCGCTGCAAATGAAATGATCCAAATGAACCAGTAAATTATTTAAAAAACTATTAACGTTCAAAAAAGCTGAAGATTACCCACAGCAAATAACGGAACCAAGACCAAAAGCTGAATAATGAGGGTTAATACAGTTTCCAGCTTTGAGGATCGAATGAGGTCAACAACGGTCATTGGATATTTGCGGTCAATATCTACAACAACATTTACAATTTAGGTTCATTCGTTCGTTTTCAATTATTTTTTCAAGCCAAACAATTTTATGGGGACCTTTGATAACTTTCACGTGTTCATTAAAACAGCACTGTTTTATAATTACAAATTTTATTTTGCGTGATTGCGTCATTTTTGCACAAGTACAAAACTGATTGCCATCACACTGCGGAACGACCATTTTTTTTCCACCAAAAATTGAATTTATTCCTTCGGAGTTTATGAAAAGTTTTTTAATGCTTTTGGAACACCGCACATTTCGAACACTCTGTTCCACGCAGACTTGCACGAACTAGAACTAGCTTGTTTTGTTTTTGTTTACCTTTTGACAGAGTGCTAGATTGGAGTCCTGTTCTGCAATCACAGGAGTCTCACAGTTGATTCTGGGACACGTCACAACATCAGACATGCTCTCCAAGGCCACTTTTAGCTGTTGCTTCTCGTACCTAAAAATATGCGTTTTATCTTATTTCAATTCATTTTTCATCTTATTCCAGTCAACATCTTTAAATTTGAACTACTTTAAAGTAATTCAGGAAGTTTGGTTTATGCTAACAACAGCCAAAATTTGAACAAAAATAAAAGTGGAACAATTTAAGACCTTCAAGGCTGCTTATAATTTGTTGAGAAAGAGTCGATTATGTATCCTATTTTCTTGCCGTTTCTGTTCCTCTAAGATAATTGGCATATATAAATACTCCACTTCTAGAATGAATTAAGGAACCTTACTTGAATACTTGAATGAGAACTTGGAATATTTTTTAGTATGTTAGTTTATTTAAAATTTGGTTGAAATTGTTGATCATTTTTCTTTTTCTGTAAATTTTAATAAGTCAGGGTTTCGCCAGGAGAGATGCTTGTGAGGACCACACGGTCCCGTTCATCTGCCCTCTTCTGGTTCATTTAATAATGTTTATTTTTTCTTCTCATTGTTAGTTATGTATTAAATGAACCAAAGAAATTTCTTCTTCTTCTTCTTAGAGCGCGCGGCTCGATGCTAGGATTTCAATTACCTCTGAGACTGATCAATCTATTTAGTTTTATAGTGAAACTATTGCAATGGCATTGAAAATTGTTTGTTTCACCCGATGAACGTGCTAACATTTCAAAGATATCCTCGGGCAGAATTCTCTTCAGTTCACTCTGTGACGGATACGATTCACAGTCTGGTGATAAGCAGAGCAACCTCGAAATGAGACCATCCTAAAACAAACAATGACACTAAATGGAAAACGCTCAGAAAGAGAATCTGAAGTACAAAAATAAATAACATAAGAATTGCTCCCGAACGACTAGTGGGAGCTGTAATCAATTGCAGCCTGCTTCAGTCGGGGGGGGGGGGGGGGGGGGGGGGGGAGAGTGAGGAGCTACAAAAGTGAGCTTCAAATAACCACATTAGAGGTTAACATATACCACTGTTAAGATTTAAAGTAAAAAATGGCACCAGTTTCGGTGCACTTTTCATTTGACTTTTAGTATTAAATTGCCGCCAATTGAATTCAGCTGCTGGAAATTGTGATTGAGAGAGAATCTTAGATCACGCGAAACGCAAAAAGTCAAGGGCGTAAAAGTGACTCGAAGAGTCAAAATTGTCAAGCGAAAATTTTGCATAAAAGACACTCGGGATAATTGCCAAAAGAGTGAGACAGAAATGGGACATAAATGCTCATGAACTAACTAGTAAATCAATTTTGCCGTAACAGAAAAATTTTCGATGAAAAAGCCATCACTACATTGAAAGCATCTTTTATGTTTGTGCCCCCCTAACTTAGCGGGTCATATCATTTGCACCCCCGACGCACGTGCCATATATTTTACACAATGATTGACTATGTAATGGCACGAGCTCTGTAACTGGGGGATGCATAATGTACTGGGGGGGGGGGGGTCCCATTAAACAAACGAATGAGTTATTTACACTGATACCAGCTCGCATAGCCTTGAGGAGAGTCATTTTCTATGTATATACTATACCATCATAAAGGTGCAAATAATGTTATAGAGGGTTACATGCAACCGGAGTAGTGGATAAAACAGGGATACCAACCACCAGTAAAAATTGACCCTTTCTCCTAACGCTAATAGCGCATGTCGAATCGGGCCAAATTTTACTGCTTGTTGCTATCCCTGTTTTATATACTACTACATATTACCTTTATATTCACTCAAAATCTATCATTTCTTGTCTCACTTAGTGCAAACCACTAGTGTCGAGTTAAGCTGGCAATTAACTGTTATCAGACGGATAGTTTGGGTTCTATCCCCACTGACTCCAGTGGACAACCCCAGATACCAGTATAAAACTAGTGAGACCGTGTAACAAGCACGTAAAACCAAATTGCGAAAATTGGTGTAACCACTTCGTGGATAACTTGAACAAAAAAACCAGCTTAACTCTCTAAACTTTTTAAATTTTTCTAATATTTTGCGAATCACTCTTTAAGAGCAAAATCGCCCCTATCGGAGTGATGCCCCAGTACAAAATCACTATTTATCGCGCTTAAAGAGTGATTTCCCTCTTTTTTAAATAACTTTTGAAATTATCTAAAGTTTTTAATAAATTTTTTATTTTTTTTTTACTTTTCTATATTTTTTATTTTAAATTATCTATACTCTTCAATAAATTTATATTCTTTTTTACTTTTTCTATATTTATTCCATTATTAATAAGAAATGATACAAAATTATAATATTCACACGAACAACTTTCCCCAGTTTGGGTAATAGTTTTTCGAGGATTTAAATTTCTACTAAATCCTCTAGTTAATTCTACATCTGGATGTTGTTTCTTTACATGAGCTCTTATCCCATCATATCTCACAGCAGAAGGACAATATAGACAATTAACTTTAGCTGAAGTACAGTTTCAACATGTATACTTACTCTCATCAAAATCAGTGGTTTTACAGAATTACATTTATTACAATTTCGAGTTAAGACTTTGGTGTTAAAGTTAGAATTAGAGCTAATGCTAGAGTTAGAGTTAATACTAGAGTTAGAGTTAGAGCTAATGCTAGAGTTAGAGTTAATGCTAGAGTTAGAGTTATAGTTAGAGTTAATGCTAGAGTTAGAGTTATAGTTAGAGTTAATGCTAGAGCTAGAGTTAGAGTTAATACTAGAGCTAGAGTTATATCCAGATTCATCTTTAAAAGAACAATCAGTTTTCATACAAGAAACACTTAATATTTTATCGCCACATGCACATTTACTAATTTTATCTCTAATATATTGAATAATGAAAAGCTAAATTAAAAGGGAGTCCACATTTATTTTTACACTCTAAACATTTTATAACCATTTATGATTGGTCAAATTTCAATTACACCCATCATATTTAGCCAATATCTCAATTAAATCTTTAGTATTATCTTTAGATAGGATACACGTAGCTAAATATTCCCTCCCTGTCGTATTGAGTGTATTAGTTTTATATCTTCTATCTAAAATCTCCTTAAGGTCTAATTCTTTTTTTATCTCCAACAAAATTTATAATTTCTTCTCTAAATTCTTCATTATTTCCATATAGTCTTTTTAAATACCTTCGTCCCTCTTTATTTAAAATTCCAGTCTCTTTATTTATATATTCTCCTAGTAGCTTTTCGATAAACTGTTTTCTTTGCTCTTCTCCGCATCCAAAATGGTGAAACATGGACAAGTCCCATTAACCAATGTACTTGCTCTATTCAATATATTACTTGCACTCGTTGCCACATGTCCAACAGTTTTTACTGCTGTATCAGGAATCATATAAACATATATCATGAAACATGTACCTATAATTCCTAAAAAAGTTGATGCTAACCTAAAACCATCAGCTTTAACAATTTCTTGTGTTAAAACATCATTCTGTAATTTAATACCTTTTGATGTAAGAAGTTTATTAAAGTAGAACTGATAATTATCATGATTAATAGTATTTCTATCTGTAGCATTTATCATGAGTGGTTTTATATATGCTATAAGTTTATTTTTGTCTTCACTTTCTAATTTAAATATTTTTAATATATTTAATATTTTTGTCTTCACTTTTAAAATTTTTAAATAGATCAGCTCCATTATAAGTTGTTAAATAAATAGTATCACAACTCATTCTTGCTGTATTAATTATTTGAGCTGCTTTATGACACATTACAATCATTTGAATATTATGATGTCTTCCTTCTGTGAAATAAAAAGCTATATCCTTATTTAACTTATCACCCATATCATCAAGAACAATTACACTATCTTTGAATTTAGACTTATTTTTTGATGTGATCATATTTATATCGCATGTATTAAACCCAATATAAAACTCACCAGTCTCAGGATCTATCCAATCTCTAACATCTTTACATACTATGATTATATTTTTTAGCTTGATCTTGGTCTTGGTTTTGATCGGTGTAACCGCTTCGCGGATCTAAGTATAACTTTAAAAATTGTCTAATAAAATATGTTTTGCCTGTACCAGTTCCACCACAAACAATAGTATGTAATGGTGACTTTTCATATTCAAATCTAACTAGACTCCTATTCATAAATCCACCAAAGCTCTCTTCAAGTTTTGTATATTTACATGGTATTGAATAATATATTATATAACAAATTCCAATTAAGAATAAAAATTATAACTGCGCTACTTGTCTCCATTTTTATACCTATTAAAAATGCTTATCCTAACTTTTGAGGAATTCAATAATAAATATATTATGTATAATAATGCTATGAGTGATATCAGAATAAAAGATATAGGAAAAGATATAAGTCTAACACCAATTGAAATAGTAATGAGAGATCAGACTCTAGATTACACAAGTGAAACTAACTTCAACATTATTAGTTTTGGTGTTGAGACCCCACCATTATTTTTTGGAAGAATATGTTGATCTAGGCTCTAATGAAAGAATACAACAATATGATGAATCTTATTGTGGGGCTTATTGTTTATAAATGATCTATCTTATTGATTGAGGATTTAGAATTAACAATGCTTTGAATATTCTAGCTAATCAATGTAAATATCCAGGCACATATAATGAGTGTTTTTGTTTAGATTGTAGTAAAGATCTACGAAGTAGCTTTGTTAATAATGATAATGTTAAAGATAATGTTAAAGATAAAGTTAATGATAATGATAAAGATAATGATAGTGTTAAAGATAAGGTTAATGATATAGATAATGATCTACGAAGTAGCTTTACTAATAATGATAATGATAATGTTAATGATTATGATAATGCTAATGATAATGTTAATGATAATGATAATGTTAATGATAATGATAATTTTATATATCTATTTGATGAAAAACATCAAAGGGGTAAACCTAACAACAAAGAAAATCCGCGAACAGACTCCGTCTGTGGTAAACCAAGCGGTTTCACCGATCTTAGTAACAATATCTCTGTAAACATAAATGAAGATCTACAATCATGGCTAAATGATGATAATATAATTACAGAAGCTACACTCCCAGAGAACTTTAGATGTATAATATCTGGTCCTAGTGAATGCGGCAAGATATTCTTATTAAAAAAAACTAATTCTGGCTAGAATATACTTTGATAAGCTATACATCATTGGTCCTACTGGTGATCAATATGAAGGTGTAGAGAGAATAAACGATAAAGCAGATGTTGAGTTTGTTAAAGATATAAAAGGTTTACCCTCACCCGATCAACTACCCAAAGACCTAGAGAAACTAATGATATTCGATGAAGTCAGTGCCAGAGAACCGGTCATTAATGAATAATTTTGTAGGGGTAGACATAATAATTGCAATATGATATATCTTAATCAAAATCTATTCAAAATAGATAGACAGTGTTAGAGAGAATTGTAATCTATTTATTTTATTTGAACAAAGAGGTAAAGTCCTCATATCTATAAATCAAGATTTCTTTAATAATGTTGAACTTAGTTATAATGATTTTGCTAATATATTTATGGAAAGGTATGGAAAGAGCCTTATAATTACATTGTCATTGATATAAATAAAAATAAACATATTAATGGTAAACTAAGAATTAATTGGGATCGGAGAGTTTTGTAGTTTAGTTTAAGTTTATATCTAGACTAGATCAACGAAGTTGCTGGTTACACCAGATGTAAGGTAAAACTTAATACATCACCATTAAAGTCTATAGGTCTTCCATGCTCATCTTTAATATGAAACTCTATATATTCTATTCTATCTTTAGTTACATTTTGATACAAGATATTAGTTGGTATAAAATTTATCAAGTAACCTGGTGGTTCTGTTAGAGTAAAAGTATATAGTATGTCTGTGTTATTCCAATTATCTTTAACACCAGATATCACATTAGAATGAATGTTAACAGTACTAAAAACCATAATATGAACAATTTTCTGAGATATATATTTACCTTTTTTATAAACTATTTTTCTAAATCCTAGTAATGAGGCTATTGAGTTTTCTACATCAAAGCTAATTGCTCCCTGTTTTATTTCCATTAAACATTTCATCGTATTCTTATTAGGTTCTATTATAACATTACCATCAGTTTCTTCTTTTATTAATTCTGTTATGTCAGTTAACTCATATGCTCCTGGTGTAATAATTGAATATAGCAATGGGATTCCTTTATAAATATAATTAAGGACAGATGTAATGTTTGAGTCAGTGTTATTGTTAGAGCTAAGAGGTTCTGCTATTGGCGAAGCCAGTTCCCGGATTGCTTCGCCTTCTATAACAGTACTAGCATAAGAATTGATTATTTCTCCTATTCACATTAAACACTGAGTTATAAACTGTTACTCTAATGAACCCCAATTTTGTTGTATTTAGTATAGGTTCATTAGAGTTAAACTTTTCTGTTGGCTTTATCATTCTAAAGTTAAGTGTATGTTCTTCTTTAGTTTTAGTTAAAGCTTCATGTATCTTTTGTAGTTCCCATAAGATTAAACTGTCAGTCATTTTTTGACTTGAAAAAAAATGGACTTTAATTTGGATACAACTTATGGTTATAAAAATGATATACACAAAAGTAAGATTATAAAATATAAACCAAATAATCTGGCAACAATGAATACAGTTATTACTAATATTAATATCATTCTCAATAGAGAAGAGAATCATTTA
This sequence comes from Convolutriloba macropyga, assembly GCF_964194025.1. Taxonomy (NCBI): domain Eukaryota; kingdom Metazoa; phylum Xenacoelomorpha; order Acoela; family Convolutidae; genus Convolutriloba; species Convolutriloba macropyga. The sequence continues at coordinate 1,790,354 of NC_134478.1, read as the reverse complement.
AATATACATGATTCATATCTAGAGATAGAGTTTTTTGTATCAGATGATGCTGGCGGTGTATTTGCTAAAAATGCTAAAATCAGATGAGTTAATTATGGTATGATTGCATTATTTAGTTCAGTTAAGCTTGAAACTAGTGGTGGTAGGACTATTGAATATACAGATCACTGTCATCCTAATCTATTGATGTATAATTTATTAACTAGTACTGATGATGAATATGAGAGTGGGTTTGTTAGAAATCAAGGTAATAGAGATAGTCAACTTAAAGGTGACTATATTGCTGCAGAACGAGGTCATATGTATATGATGATTAAGATGAGTGATCTATTTGATTTCGTAAATGATTTAGAAAAGACTATATATGGTTTAGGATTTAAATTAATATTAAAAAGAAATAATAATGTTAGAGCTCTATTTTGAGTTAATGCTGGTGCTGATGCAGTTGGTAATGATGGTAATATAGATATTAGATATATCATGGTGTGTGCCCAGTATTGATCCTAGTAATGACAATAGAATTATTGTGCAAAAGGGTTTAAGTAAAAAGAATAATGTACACTTTAGTTATTATGAAAGAAAGACATTTTATAAGAATGTACCCAATGCTATTAACTTCTTGTTTGATCTAGGTATGGAAAGTGGTATGGAAAGACCACAATATATTATAGTTGGTTTCGAAACTAATATTAATGAACAAACTCATGATGCAAGTACATTTGATATTATGAATGTTACTGAATGTTATTGTAAGATTGGTAGCGAGTTTTATCCCGAGGGTAGAATTAATATTAATTATGGTACCAAAAATTATAATGAGGCTTTTAAAGAGATTGTTAGCTTCAATGGGCTACCACATAATATAAAACCATATATATATCATAGAACATTCAAAAGTAGTTATAGAAAATATGTATTCGATACTAGATATCAAAGTGATCATATAGGTCCACAACCAATACAACTTAAATTTAAATTTAGCGCTGCAGTTGCAGATGTTATATGTCATGCATTAGTATTAACTAGAAAAGTTATGTTAATAGTGATGGTAATAAGATGGTTGATATTATATCTTAGGCCTAGTTATAGTCATTGTTATCTGCGAAGCAGTTCCTGATAGTCATTGTTATAATTATGGTTGAAACATGGGCGAAGCCCCATAGACATTGTTATGTTGAAACATGGGCGAAGCCCCATAGCTCTAAACTATTTCTTACATGTCTTAACAAAACGCTTAGCATAAATATCTAATTTCTTTTTATTCTCTTGAGATAGGCCCTTAGCTTCAAGCTTTGTCTTAGGCTTATTCTTCGAGCTTCGCTCGCGGGTGAAACCCGTAGTCTTAGGGTAAGGTTTAACAACAAAAGGATTATACTTTTTAACTTCCATTATTTTTTATATATAGAAATGAGCCTTTTACAGAAATTTAAAACTAATTCATATTGTGTTGGTGGTAGACATTATAGTGGTACTAATAACATAAGAGGTTTTATTCAAAAGGTACTAAGATGTTAAAGGTACTAAGATGTTAAAGGGTAATTGTGTTAAGTGTAAGAGAAATAAGTCAATGACTGTTAGTGATGCAACAATAGAAGCCGAGGGATAGAAAGATTTCTTTAAAAGTGTTGGCAAAGCTACGGTTAACTTTGGAAAGAAAGTTGCTAATAATCCAGTGAAAGCATTAGAAATAGCAAGTAAAATAGGAAGTGCAGCTGCATCTAGAAACCCTAGAGCTGCTTTATCAGCCACACCTGATTTAATTAAATTTGCAACTACTGGTGAAGGTATAAAGGTAGTACAACAAGGAGGAGGTTTATACTTAGGTACAAAGAAAAGATAATTTAGTTATGGCCAAGGCTAAGGTTAAGACTAAGACTATAGTTTCAATTATAGCTTTAACCTTAGCGACCTGCGAAGCAGGTTCCCTGATCGGTGTAACCGCTTCGCGGATAAATATTAATACTAATATTATTATTACTAAAAAAATTGTTATTACTAAGCACTATTAGCTTTAATCGAAAAAAAACACTTAACTTATTTTTCTTGTTCTTCTTATATTCTTCATATACTTTGACTAATTCATTATAATCATCATTACCTATTTTATTATCTTTCATTGATTTGGTATGTAGTTTATTAAACTTGTCGCTAAACTGTTTACTTAAACTATACATTTGTGAATACTTTATAATTTTATTTCCTATATTAGTATCAATTGTTTTTGATAATGAACCACAAACAGTTGCTGTAGCAAAAGCTGTTGGTATAGAATAAGGTAATCCTATACCTGTTAGTGCAACTGATGTTGTTGTTGCCGTTGTTGCTATTGATGATAATACTATTTCTGTTATCTCAGCTACGTTAATATAATTTTTATATCTACTTAACTTCTTATTATAGTTATTAGTTTCAGTTTCATAATAATTTCTAATATCTTTTATAATGTTAATATTATTATTAAATTTATTATTGGCTTGAATCTTTTCATTTCTTAATCGTTCTGATACTGATGATAAATCTGGATATAGTAATCTCTCACTCGGTGCTGTTGGATTGGTCATGGACTCCGTCATATCTTTGCTGATTTTCATTAGCAAAAATTCTTTCTATTTCTTTCATTATATTTTGTTTAAAACCATAATGCATCTCAAATCTTGCTTTTTCTTTATTATCATTTAACGTACTTCGTAAAAGTATAGCAATTATATATTGTACTATAACTTTTCTAAGAGATTTATTGTATTCCTTCATTTCTCTTAGACCGTTGGTAAATATATCATCTAAATGTATGTTAGCAATGTTTTGATTAAACTTATTATTATCAAATTTTTGTTCTTTTTGATTATATTTAGCAATAGTATCAGCGGCAACTTTATTACAAAACTTAACAATATTTGTGACTTCGTTTGCTGATTCAATAAACTCATTAATTAGTTCATCATTAACTTGTGTTTCATTTAGTTTTAATGTTTTAGTTGTGACTTTATCAAATTCACCTTTTCTTAGCTCAGTTATGTTTTTACTTAAAATATCTATTTTATTATTAGAAGATAAAAAGTTATTGTCACAAAACTCTTTATTAACAACATCTTTTTCATCTATAGGAGGATGTACATTTGTAATTTTATAGGTATCCTTCATATCAGTATTATCATTATCTTCTAGGAATAACCCACGAGCCTTACTTAGTGTTAAGTTGTTTGTTGATGTTGATCCGAGAAGCGGGTTCCCCGATTGATGTATCGCTTGGTTAAATCTATTTCTTGTCATCTTTGTATTTGTTTATAATAAGAAATGAATCCAGCTTCGCTGGCTAATGACCGGAGATCTATGTCTAATGATTCTAAAACTTTATTATTAGATTCAAAATCAAACTCGGATTTTAATAGTTCCTGTCAATAGTATTTACCTTCTATTATCTCACCATTAATATCTTCTATTTTATATGTTGGTGGTTGTGTTTTTAAAACTTCATTAACTTTAAACAATTCTCTATTCCAATTAGAAGTGTATCACTTGGAGAAGATATTACGTTTATCTGCATTTCTAACATAATCACCAACTTCAAATTTTGGTTCAATCTTAGTAGAAGTAGATATAATATATCTAACTTTATCAGGATTATTAGAAGCATCAACTGGTGTCAAATTAATTGCTGAATGAATGTTACTGTTATATGTTATGACTGCATCACTTAGTATATTTACCCAATTACCATCACCGTTGATGAACATTGGTTTATTAATTATATGTAATAATGTTCTATTGAATCTCTCTATAAACACAGCCTTTAAATCACTATAAGTAGAATATAGTTTTGTTTCGAATTCTTGAAGTAAAGATTTAAATATTTTATTGTAAAACTCACTACCTCTATCTACCCATAATTTTTCTGGTTTTCGAATTTCAGAGCCACCCTGTGGACCTTCTGATAGCATTGTTTTAAAACCTTTAGTTGTAGATAACCCAGATTTTTTCTTTAATGGAATAGCCCATGCATATTTTGTGAATATATCTATAACTGTTAATATAAACTTATAATTATTATTGTATTCACTTAGAGATGACTTATCAATTAAATCAGCTGACCATGTTTCATCTTTATATAATGGTATTATTCTTTCTCTTCTAAACTTTGTTATTTGAGGACTGAATACTTCTTTAGCTAATAGTTGTTGTTGTTGTTGTTTTTCCATCGTTATTTATTTACCATAGTTAAAAACAAAATTATCTAGTTGCTCTTGATTAATAATATTCATAGATAATAGTTCCTTAGATATATCTAGCAATTCATCATATAATCAATCATGACCAGCTTTTGTTTCTAGTATTAATAATTCTAATCTTTCTACTAAACCATTTAAATGGCAACTTCGTTGATTGTTGGGGTCAGTCTTAGTAAGACCACTAGCTTCCATTTGTTTATCAGTCTCATAATCAGTTTCTTCTTCTTCTTCTACCCCTTGTTCATAGTCACTAGTATCACGATTATATAAATATTCTTCACTGGAAGTTGGTATTGATATAACATGAGAAAAGCGTTCACCGATACTAGCAAACATTCTTCTTATAAGTTTTGATCTATTATTTTTAGTATCTCCTCTTTGTTTATAACCAATATCCCTTAAAAATTGTTTTATTTTGTTTTCATCGCCTTTTATATCTCTTTCGGTTACATCTTTATTAGTAATAAATATAGCAAAGCCCTTAGAGAAATCATAGACTTTACCTTTCATTTTTATACCATCACGGACTAGAGATACATCTACACCATTTATTTTAAATTTGTTTGAATTTGGATCAACTGATAATAATTGGAATTGTTTATTTGTTTGTTTACCCATTTCTAACAAAGTATCAATCATATCATTGTCTACAGCAAATGTTTCGCCTCTATCATCTTTAAATGTTACGGGTGGATCGGGCGTGGTTGTTAAGAGAGTACCCCGTTCATCAAGAAAGCTGCTTTGTTGATGGTGTCGTAGACTCTTTAAAGCATTAGTATTATTGTGTAGCGCGGCTAAAGTTTTGTTTTGAAGAGCTTGCACTGTTTCAGCGTTTGTATTTAAAGTTTTTGTTAGAGGATCAAATAAATCTTCTATGTCACCATAATATTCTTGTTGTCTTAGTTTATCTTCGAATCTATTTCTTCTGTTTTGTTTTTCTAGACTGTTTAATTCTATACGTTTATCTAGCTTGGCCACTTTTATATGTTGAAGAATATTATTATACTATGTATGAATTAGATCTATAATATAAAAACAATATTGCACTATGTATGAATTAGATCTATAATTATACTAAGTACTAATTAGTTTTATATTCACAGATCACTATATAGTTTAATAGCAGCTTCAATTAACATTCTATCATCATTAATAGTTAGTTCTGAAATATTATTAATGATTCTAAAGATTCTTTACTTACATCTAACCTTAATTTTATTAATAGCTCTAAAGTAGTATTATTAATTTTATTTACTAGATCTCCTTTGAATAGATATAGATTCTCATCATGAGGATAGCTTTTAATATTATTTACATAGAATCTTTTATCATCAAATGTGTTTAGACTAATCTTACTTGTTTTTGTTGTTGTCATGTTATCACCAACTTTTTGTATTCTACATTCATCTACACTTCTCTCTGTTTTATACATTAGTGACTTATAATACTCCTCATGTTTAGCATTGTTACAATTCTTTATTCCTTTCTCTTTAGTTTTATTTGGGTAGTCTTTGAAGCTATATGTCTTTGGTGTTAGGGCCACAAACTCTTCTATGATATTACTTCCCATTTCATGTTTGAATTTACCAGGTACTTTATTATTAGTTTTGATTGGTGGCTCCAGATTGGACAGATCCATGTGCTCGTTACTAACTTTACCTTCAGTATAACTTAATACAAAACTATCAGTATCCATATAGTCGAGTTGTAGATCTTTGAGAGATGGTTGAAGAATATTATAGAATACATCATACATGTGTAATTTAATTAATTCTAAGATAGTAAAACCTACATATACTGGAGAATCATATTCTATTTTTTTCTTTTTATATTCAATTTGGCTATAATCCTTATATCTAGTCATATTCTTAAATGTTGGTTTACTTATACTTTTCATTATCTTTTCTTCATCATGCAAGAACTCGCTTTGAAAGAAGTGTAGAGGATTCATGCACATTCTTCCATATAATGAGCTATTCATTAATTTCCTCACATCCTTTTCTGCTTCAGTTTTAGCTGTTGCCCTTTTATTTGTATTGTTTTGTATATAATCTCTACATATATATTCTTGTTTAAATTTAATTACACTGTATTTTTGTTACTTTTACTCCCATCTTAACATAGAACTTTAACATCCTATAATGAACCAAGTATTCTGTTTTGTTGTTTTGGTCTAAGATTAATTTCTCTGTTTGTTTTTTTTTTATTTTTCTCTCTTTCTCGGTATCCCAAATCATTATCATTTATCTTTCTCTTATTGGGCATTAGTGCTAGTTGCTCTGTTCTATCTTTACAACTATTAGTATAATCAATGTCACAAACTATATAGTAACCATGATCACTATCATCTGGAGTATTTAATATATAATCTTGAGAGGTAGTAGTAAACTTGAAATCCTTATAAGGTAGCTTTTGCATCATTGCATAGCCGTATAGGTTATTCGCGTCTATGTACCAGATAGACCTCTGGTCATCTGTGAAACGGCTTCGCCGATGCTTCGCCATTTTACTTCCATTACTTTTGTTGACTATCCTATCACCCATTATACCGCATATGCCACCTCTCTTTGCTTCAACTAAATCATCTAGCATTTGTTTATCTTGTAATGTATCAAATGAAACACCGCTTGACATTAACCAACTATCAAAACTATAACCCGGGAGACTAACGTAATGTAGTGGGTTGAGTCCAAATTCTTTCATACTTAATTTGACATATTCATTCATGCAGTAGTCTAATATTTCCACATCATTCTGTAAATACTCTATAGTTAGATATTTACCAGTTTTATGACTGTTGTCTTTATTAAAGCTATCGACTTCTTCTTGTGTTGGTAATTTATTAGATAGAGAAGATATGAAGTTTTCTATATTTAGGTTACCTATGACTTCTTGGTAGGTGTCTAAACCAAAGTATTCAAATGGATATAATGTTTTGGTTTTACACACATATATCTTTGCCATTTGATCTAGAGGCATAGCTAAGAAGTTATAACTATCTAAGAATTTGAGACAACCAATGCTAAACATCTTAGACTTACCAGCGGCTAGTGGTATGTTATCTACTTTTCTTTTATCATTATTCTGCTTAAAGAGTTCACTGTATAGTAGGTTGAAGTCATAGCCAGAACCATTGTGGAATATTACAGGAATGAAGTTTTGTTGTCATGACAATGATCTCTTACTTTATTAATACATTACCCTGCCAGATGTAACCCACACTTATTGGTATGTGTTCAGCTATTACATACTTACAGTTATTAGTCGCGACTTCAACAATGCAACATTCTATATCAGCAGTTATAATATTTTTTATATTCTGACGTTTGTGTTCATTTACAAAATAAATTTTCTTCTTAGGACAAAAAACCTCGGGTTTGAAAGAGTTTTTACATTCATAATTGTCGTATTTAATTTGTGAATCAAACCAATATGTACATCTATCACAGTAATAGAATTTGCGATTCATTCTATTTGGTCGATCTAACAAGGTTTCTATGTTTTTAATTAGAGCACAATGTTCTGTAGTACCATCTCCCCAAACCAATATACTGACATCTTTTCTATCTTTATCAAAATCCTCCACTGGTTTAAACAATTCTACTTTGCCCCCACCACAAGGTGTGTATACCAAAATATTAATATTGTACAAATTCTGTATTCTTATTATATAAGCAAAATCATCTTCATCTCGTTGTCGTGCTTCAATTAGATTATTTACATATTTACTCTCGCGTGTTGCGTGGTCCATAGCAGGATGTAGCCAACAGTAATAGTTAGTTGCAAGCAGTTAGTTGCAGGAGTTTTTGAGATCAGGGGGTAAATCTATATAACTACCAATAGATGATTTAGTTGGTTCAATATTTATCTGAATACCTCTCAATCCAAGAAATTCGAAGTCGTAGCCATAATCTTCATATATTTCCTTTTCGAAATCTAGCCATTGTTTGAAGTCACCGTAATCATATATAGCCTTATTAATAATATAGTCGGTGTTGAAGAATATTTTTGTAATTTTAACTTCTTCTTTGGTTCTCTTCTTGTACTCACACTCGGCCGTGACCATATATTTAAAACACTTAACTTTTCTAAACTGATAACAGTTTTTAATTTCCTCTAATGAGTTATTAGTTGCTTCGCCTATATCTTCAATGTAATTCATACCTTTATCCGTAATATAAAATTCTCTCATGTTCTGACTTGAGTTTATATCAAAGTCTTTTGTGTTTTCTAGATACATGCGATTGTGACTATATGAATGAGTAGTTAGAGCTACTTTACTTCTAAATTCTTCATGACATTGTTTACATTCAAACTTTATTCTGGTGTAGATATTGTCGTCGGGTTTAGTTTTAGTTTTAATAATATCTTTAGTTTCAGTTTTAGTAGGTTTGACATACATAAAGTCTCCATCCGAATCATACATTTTCTCTATAGTTTTAGTCGAGGCTTCAGTTTTAGTTGAGGCTTCAGTTATAGCCTCATCCAAATCAGAATCAAACATTTTCTCCAATAGTTCCATAATTGGAATCGTATGATTGATGTCGGTATAAACCCTTCTTTGTTTCAAAGGATAAATTACAGACGTCGCAGAAGTTCACACTCGTGACATTACTGTTTGTTGAGTGAGACATGGTGTATTTTATTAGGTAAAAATTTGGAAAAAATAATTTTTCGAAAGTGAGAAAATGAAGTGTGACAAGTGTAAAAATAAGCCTTGGAAAGAATGTTGTAATGATTGCAAAGAATTAGAATATTGTTGTTATATATGTAAAAATATAGTTTAAGTAAAAAATTATATTAAACATTTGGGAGACCATTATGATAATCCAGATCAATATCTGGCGTGTAATATGTGTAAAGTTTACAAACATATTTCTTTCTTTAGGTTTAGAAATGGAAGATGCAGATTGTGCATCTATCCTAATAGATATAGATAAACACATACCAAAGATAGATTGAAGGAATATGCTGAAAGGTTTAATATAAAAGTGTAGTATAGACAAGAAATAATATTTTGTGATGTACATTAGTGAATTTGCAAACGAGCTTATTATTATTTTCTAGAATTAAGCCATTTCATAATTTAATCATAGACTTAGAGTGAATATGTAGTAGTGGATAAAACAGGGATAGCAACAAGCAGTAAAATTTGGCCCGATTAGACATGCGCGATTAGCGTTAGGAGAAAGGGTCAAATTTTACTGGTGGTTGGTATCCCTGTTTTATCCGCTACTAACCGGGCCAGGGAACTGAAACAGCTCAAAACAAAAACTTGGGATTTATTTGCCCCCCCCCTCCAGCTTGGCACTACTTTGAGACCCGCAAAACATTGGGGTGGTTGGGTTGGGGAACAAAAAAAATTGTATGACTGACTTTGATGCTGATGGTGTAATAGTCCTGTACACAACTTGAGCAGAAGACATGATCACATGGCTCAAACTTCACACACCCAATTCCCGATTTCTCTTCTCCACAAACATCACACTCGTGCTCACCTGTCAAAAATTATTTTCACATCTTGCTTCAGTTCTGACCATTGAGAGAGATCCTGCAAGATTTCCTCATGTTCAATAGCTGGATCACTTCACTTTCTATGTGCAATTTATTTTCGAACTCCAGGCCCGCTTCTAACACGAATTACTGGTGTCTTTTACACCAAATGAATTCAAATTGAAAACCAATCGCATTTTTAAATCAAAAATATGCCAGCTTTGTTACTTTCTTATCTTTCTCGTGAACGATCTCTCTACGTTTGCTTAATTCACGATTCAAAAGGAAATTGTTAGCGCATATCATCACCTCAAAGCGACAGGGGATTAAAATGTTAAAGTAGCGCGTCTGGGAGGTTGCCAATAATATTTACCCTAATAAACGGCGTGACTTTTATCCAGTTTTACCAAAACTTACTTTTGAGAAACTCTTCGCGGAGTTTGTCTTCGTTGTGACTTTTCAGGTATCTGTACAACTGGCAAGAATTTGTAAGCGTCAAAGATTCTGTCACAAAATCTTTCTCGTTGACATCAGTGAGTTTGAAAAATCTGTCGCAGTCAATCTCTACCAAATTTAACTCCACAACTATTTCCTACTCAGCTGTTTCCTCAAACCACTCCCCTCATTTTCATTTATTCACACTTCCAATCAAGGGACAAGTGTTGATTTTCAATCAAGTTTTGGAAAAAATCATATGGTGATTTAAGACAACAGTTAATATGTCTCCAATGGAGGTTTCGACAACGGTACACGGGTGAAACGATTGCACCACGGAGTCAGAGTATGGTGCTACGCAAGAGCGCGAAGCTAATTTTTATCCTGACGTATCTGATCACGTCAGAATAAGAATAATTTTTTTCCTCGCTAACAACCTCTGTACGGCTTTCAACGCTGACTTACTGTTTCTTCCGGTGCAAGAGAACATCAATGGACAGAATGGGAAAATAGCCCTCTAGAATTCAACTATTCGTTGTCCTTATTTCAATTTGTAAATGGTTTCGTGATATTCATAAGAATCTTGTGTTTTTGCGGCAACTTTTGCCAAATGGATTTATCATTCTCACCTCAAAAAAGTGTCACTGAAGCATGAGCCAAATAGCCAAATTCCGGTCATATTTAACTGACCATCGTCATCAGTTACGGTTCTTTATTTCCAAAGGCTGTTCTCTCTGAGTCTCTACTTTGCAATGGTCGCATGCTTCATTGAGTAGGTTGTCAAGTGAGTCACGTATATCATGGTGCCTGATATCGGTACAGCCACATTTTGGGACAATGAAGAGCTATATGAAAACTTCTTCAGATACACAGGTTGATGGTATTTTAATGCCATTTGAGGTCAGTCCATCTTTTAATTCTCCCTGGTTTAAATCAAAATTGAATCAATTCAACCAGAGATAATTCAGCGAGCACAATGCTCCTCGTTCAATCTTAAGATCTAGGGGAAATGTCTCGTTTTCATCAATGGTATCTTCAAGTTCTAGAATTTTCGCAAGAGCCAGTAATTGTTCTCTTTTTCGTGGATTTTCTCCAGAAAATGTTCTTGCATAACAACTGCCTTTTGAGCACTATTCCCACTCAAAGGTTCACAGAGTTGGATCGTGAGTAGATCAATGAGTGAAGAAAGAGCCAAGCCATACATTATTGATTGTAAGTGGATCCCCCCTGTGTCATGCCTTTATTACCTTTATATCGAAAGATCTGATGGTGTCTTCTATGAGTTTGAACGACAGCCTAAAATGATGGACAAAGTCCTGCAACGCTTTTTAAAGCAAGATCTTGAATATTACGACTTTTGAATGGGTTCCTTGCATCAACAAATAGAAGGGCTTGTTTTCATCTTGGCAGCAACTACAAAGAGCGTGAATGACATTGCATGTTCAAGGCCACTCTTTTTTCTGAAGCATAATAGTTGTTTATGTTCACCAATCTTCTGAAGACCTTCTTGTACACACTTGATAACGCTTATGTGTTACTTTTTTAACACCTCAACAATGCAAATTTCTTAAACCAGTGCACGTATCTAGTGCAATCAAGCAGCAAGCGTTTTGAGGAGCCAAAAAAGCGAAATCTTTATTCCCAAATCTGAATGCAAGCTCCTGCAATGCTTTACTAAGAGCACTTGATGAACTCTTTAATCATGTTACTGAACGCCCCCATTCGGCTCCGTCAAGGCCAGGGGAACCGTAAAGAATGCTTGTATTTATCGCTGCCCATCTAATATCCAATGCATGATAGATGGAAAGGTAAATCACGTTCTTTCATGTCTGATATAACAAATTTAGGATCCACTTTTTCACTGATTGGATGCTTTTCGATTAAAGCAATATAACTTGTTGAGTTTTTCTCTGACAGTCAGTATTATCAGATGCAGATAGGACGCCACCTTTCGCATCGTCAGACAAGCAACTCCAAGTGCTCGATACCTTACCAGTTTCTGTATCAATGGCCTCATTTTCTATAGGTCTAACGCAAACTTTCCTGGAGCGCTTTGGCTCTTTAAGTCTAACTGTTGTGAAAGTCCTTTGCTGTTTAATAAGTAGCATTTCAGTTAACTAAGTTCGACGAAGAGGATAAAGCGGAAAAATAACGCTATTATTTGTGCTCAATTTACTAATTGCAGTGGTAATCAGGGAAGTTATAGACCTGATTTTATAAATAATGGCCTCTAGTCTAGGTAGGCGCCGTCGTGGATCCCAATCTGATTCAGTTGACGATGTTAGCGAGACCGAATGCGTTAAGCCCTATTATTATTCTACGATTGAAGAAATCATTATTTGTAGTGATGACATTGTAGCTTCAGCCGGTAAATTGAAGAAAGATATTGTGCATTCTACGAGAATGCGCGAGTCAGCTTCGGCACAACACCAAATTCGATTACATTTATACACTATCGAAGAGATCAACGACAGCGTTAAAACTGTTAAACCAGTTAAACGCGATTGGTCTATTATTGTGAGGAAAATTTATCTGAGAAAGAGTTTGACAATAATGCGAAAAGGACAGTTGTCTTTTACAACATTCTCAGTCTTTTGCAATAAATAATTGTGGGAACTACATACAATCCATGCAGTCTGATAACAAGGTAGTTCAGCAGTATTTCAACAAAATATCTTTCAAGAACAATTTTGATCGTAGGGAGGTTATGAGTTGCGCGTACAATCTCGAAGGTACTGGTCAGTTTATCCACCAAAAATTTCTGCTGAAAGAAAGCTCTCGAGAACAATTTATTCGCTGTTAGACACAAACTTGTTGAGTCTGGTTTCCTGAGAAAGATGTCCGTATCCGAAATCTGAAGTTTTTTTTACTTGTCTAAGGAGATCAAAATACTGAAGGCACAAAAACATCGTATCGCAACTCTCATATTTCTACTACCAGTGGCAATTGACTATCTACTACTACCACCCTTATTATTCTCTTATTGAAGTGCTGTAACATCTGCTTTTGAAAAGCGCACTAATTTGGCCAAGTTAAGCAGTGGTAACCGTGTTGTTCTTTTTCTGACTGAGACCTGGCTATATGATTCTATAGATGACAGCATTTTATCTCTATTCAATTGTTTTATTATTTGTTCACAAATTGACAGATCTTGCAACATCGGTGTTGGTGCAGCTAATCTTACTTAAGTTTATTTACGATGAGACATCTATCTATTGTCATCACCCTCTGGATTTGATTATTCATCGGCCATAGCAATACTAATGCGTAACAGATGTTTCTCTCTTTGTCTCATTATATCTTTGACCGATTAGCACTGCATTTGTTGTTCTGAATGAAATTTTAGCTGAATTGCGTTCTGAACTGACCAAGTTGCAAGACTTACCAGCAGCTCAGACCATGAAATTATTCTATGTACTAGGTGATTTCAACATGCCTGGTTTGGATTAGCACACAACGACGGGTATTAAAACATAGCTCGATTAGTCACCCTCATCCTATTCGAGGTCGTCTACATGAATTTGAGAAAATTTCCTCTTTTCGTGATAAGACTTTTTTCTGTAATGATTTCAACAGTTCATCTTACTTTGTATCCAAGTGGTAATATCACACATTTTATTTTTACCCTTCGAAAGATGATACATCTATATTACAGCTTTCTGATTGAGCAAATTGCGGTATATTTCAAGCGCAAAACATTGTAGCGCTTACCTGTTCATTTCTATTCTTCACATAGCGTTCATTCTCTTAACATTCAAAAGAAAGACTACTTATTGCCGATGTGCTAAGAACCCTAAAGCAAGCAATCTGCAGAAGTTGCAGGATAATAGAGTCTCCTTGCAGCATTCTACTGAACTTGAAAGTTTATTCTATGATTGTTTCGAATACTGAATGTCGCTCATTTCTAACCAGTCTATGCACCTCTCATTACCGCACTTCTATGCTTCTCACTTCTGTTATTTATCGAATTCTCAAATAGCAAACGCTTTCAATACATTCTTATCTAATTTTAACGAGAAGAGAAGCACAGTCTTTTGTTTCGACTCTGTGTTCTATTCAAGATTTCCAAGCCTAATATGGCAATGAGCATACAAGGCCTCATATCTAGTACCAAAACAGCCAAGTATAAGCCATACAACGGTTTACCTGGAAAACTGCTCGGCAATTGTCCGGCTCTTTCTGGGTCCCTCTTGTCATTTGCAATTTAATTTCAATGACACTTCAGTCTCTTTTCAATGGAAAATTGCTTTTGTTCATCCTCTTCATAAAAGGGTAAGAAGAATTGCATTGACATATCCTGCAGCTAGATTACTAACCCAAGATATCCCTTATTTTCTAGAGGCTACCAATTGAATTCGTTAATCAAAACGTGAAACATTTTCTTCATCCCAAACAGTTTAGATTCCAATTCAAAAAAGAGCGCTCACCCAACTGAAAAATTTTATAGAAACCATACAATGTCAGAATCCTTACAAGCTCTCTGTGGAGTTCCTCAAGGATCTGTTTTTGGTCCACTCTTATTCCTAATTTTTATAAACGATTGGCCTAGAATTTTTTAGAATGTATTCCTTTTTGCCGATGATCTGAAACCGTTATTTGAGTCCCTGAATTTCAATAATGATCTGGCTAAACTGGAGCTCTGGAATTTTGAACATATGATCATACTGAATAGCCTGAAAACGAAGTCTTTCATGTTTACCCCTTCTGGGCAGCCAGATTCATCTCTACGTGGTAATGCTTTTTTAAATTGTTCATTTTGTATATGGGTAAAAAATTGATCCGCAAGTCAAGTGGATCAAACACTGAAAGCAAGCTGGTGTATTCTAGACAAGCATTTTGTCGGCTTAAGAGTTCTAAACCGTTCAATCGTGAGAGCAATGTCAAATAAAAGTCGTTTTGTTGTTATGTTTTATCGATCTTATTTTATGAAAGTCGAGTACCGCACACTGATAAATCATGGATGAGGCTTGACAGCTTACATGCAGGTCACTTTAGATGGATTTTTTGCAACAGATTTTCGTAAATTGAGTTACTTCGGTGGAAGATTTTTTACCGATAAGTTTTCACCCGCAGCTACCGAACCTGACATTTTTTCATCAAATTTCTCAATGGAAAGCATGACGCTGATGTTTGGAAGTATATTAAAGCAACCGCCAAAATGGCTTCTTTTCGTTCAACATCACACAACCTCTTTTAACTTCAACAACTCACCTAAACTAACCATAATACTTTCTTTGAGCGTGTCAATTTTCCAGCTAATTTTCTGCAACGACATGGAGTCATAGACTTTTGAGAATCTCTGTCCACATCAGCCATTTGTTGACATCTTATCCTTAAGCTTGATTCGTCTTCCCCGATTATTCTTGCCCGTTTTATATATGTTGTCAATGTAACAACTGTAGAACTTTCCAAAATGTGTCTTAACTATTTTTGTAAAAAAAAAAATTGAGGTTTTTTAGTACTTTAATGTTAGATGTCTCTTTTGAGAATTAATGTACACGTCGCGATACGCTTGTTCGAAATATAAAACTTCTCTGCTACAATTTATCATTTCTGCATGATGGTTGGAGCTTTATTTGCAAATGAACATTACCGAGTCTCCTTGTTTCGCTTTTTAAACTGACGCATTATTAACAGTTATTCTGAAAAATTTGAGCACATCTGTATGAGTAAAATTTACGTTGTCCAGGGTAAAAAACAAGACACGTCCGCTTGGAGTGAATTACCTTACCCCCAGTTTTATTGACAATTAACATCAGAACTTCAAAACAACGAAGATGTTCCGCGAAAAATGTGTCTTAATTCTAAAATGGTTGGTAGCTTTGTAGAAACAGCTGTTTGCCTGTAAGTACTGGATCCAGCTAAACAAAATTTCCGACTGCATACTGTCCCACAGCATTTGCATATGCTCTGACACTTCATTTAACTGTGCGTCGTCTAGCCACACGGAGTTAACAGAAAATTCAGGACATTTGTGATGTTCGGGGTAGGAGGGTTCCAAAATTACATTAAGGTTTGTATTTGGCAAAAATTTGATATTTGTTCGGCTTTCCTCGCCTGATGAATTTTTCCTTGAATCTTCTGTGACATATATTGAGATTTCTTCATCAACAATAGGCTCAATATTTACAGATACCTGATAAAAGCTGGATTCGTTAATTTCTCGTTTTGATATTTTATCACCTCCATAAATTTCACTTAAAGCCATAATTTCGTCATCACGCCGAGATGAGGCCATTCATCTGAAAAATTAGTGATTTGATTTTGTGATCATTTCCGTTTGTGCCCTTCCCCAGTTTGTTAGGGTCCCCCAGTTACAGAGCACGAGCTATTACATAGTGACTCATTAGAAGTCAATTAAATGACAGCTCCTCCCCTAAAAGGGTGGTAGTCGGTCAACTCGGGGCGGCAAGTCAGCTCATATATACATTTATAAATCGTGACAATTGTCAAAATTAGAGCATCAAAAGCGAGAAAGACTAACAGCAGAATTACGAACAAAATAGAAGTGCGAATCAGAAATCAATTCCGCGCATGGAGCGTGCGCCACGGAAGTAGAGTATCGAATTAGGCAAAGCGCGAAACTTATGTTTGTCCTAATGTAGGTGATCACGTCCAAGTGATATAGGTGAACCCTATTTCTCATCGCTAATTATGGTAGCCAATCTCTGCATGTAAAAATATTGCACGTGCTTCTTGGGGGAGGGGGTGCGAATAATATGCACCCACTAAGCTAGGGGGTACAAACGGAAAAGATATAGCATGCGCGTCTGGAGGTGCAAATTATATTTCGTAATCCAATGTCCGGCAACAATTCTCTTCAAGTCTATGCTTTCCAGCAATGGCTGCAACGGGGATCTTGCTGGGGGCATAAATGCATGAGTTTTTTTCCGGCAAGAAGCAATCTGTGAAGCGATTATTTAACACATTGAATTAAAAGAGTGAAAGTTTTAGTTAAATTTTTAAAAAAATGAATGTTTTCCATTTGTTCTCATCCTCCTTCCCCGCTTACCGCTTAGTGGTACACATTTTTTGCATCATTCAGACTCAATCGCCGTATTTTTACAATGATTAACAATGTAATGGCTGTGTACCTGGGCGTGCATCAAATTTCTTTCCAATTCTTGAGAAGCCATGTTTTTTTAGAACAAACTATACACACATGTTGACAAAAGTAAACACACAAAATGCATTTTTACAAGAAAAACTGATCGATTTAGAAGCCAATTTTAATCAACATGTAACTTTGGTCGTTTGTTACAGTTTTTAAATCAATCGATGCCTAACTTTTTAAAATCTCAAACCTGTAAATTCGAATAACCCCAAGGTTAAAGTTACATGTTGTAATATCAATCAAACATACTACATCTTTCCCTTGAAGAACTAAATATAATATTAAAAAAGTTTTTAAATCAATCGATGTCTAATTTTTTTTAAAAATCTCAAACATGTAAATTCGAATAACCCCAAGGTTAAAGTTACATGTTGTAATATCAATCAAACATACTACATCTTTCCCTTGAAGAATTAAATATAATATTAAAAAAGTTTTTAAATCAATCGATGTCTAATTTTTTTTAAAATCTCAAACCTGTAAATTCGAATAACCCCAAGGTTAAAGTTACATGTTGTAATATTTTAAATCAAACTTACTACATCTTTCCCTTGAAGAACTAAATATAATAATAAAAAAATTTTAAATCAATAGATGCCTAATTTTTTTAAAATCTCAATTATATAAATTCGAATAACCCCAAGGATAAAGTTACATGTTGTAATATTATAAATCAAACATACCACATCGTTCCATTGAATAACTAAATATAATATTGAAAAAACTAAGTTTTCGTGAATTATTTTATAAAAATAAACTTTTAAAGCCTTCAATTTTTTTTGTCCATTGGAAATCGTTCGTGTCTCTTTTGCATCACTTCCTTCAACTGTTTTGAAAATTTTTTCTTTGATTTTTCCTTTACCAGAGCTCTTGGAAGTTTGTTATATTTCCCAGGGGAAGTTTCTTATAATTGAAATTTGACTCCATTTCGATTTTTATTTTGTTGTGAGATAAAAAATCATATGTACGATTATTTATTTTAATTTGAAGGTCTCCGATAATTCATAATTTTTTTGGTCTTGTATGTTTGTTTGTTGGAAAATACTGAAAAGTCTGTTTATTGAAGTTTTTGCTATTTGAAGTTCTGCCGGAAGTTTGTTACTTTATAGAAATAGTTTTTGAGCACTGTCATTTTTTTTTGAAAAAAGCGAACTTTTTTACACCATCCAATTTGTTTGTTTATTCTGTCAATTGAGTAGGATGGAAAACTTTGGAAAAAATGCACTAAATTCTAAATGCGACAAAACAAGTGATCTAAAGGCATTTATTCGAGCCTTTAAAGGTGTTTGATTGCGTACCAAATAAATTGATCTGATAGTTAAACCCATTTTGCTGATTATTAAATTGTTTTTGGTATGTCAATTCTTTGCCAAGAAAAAGACCTTTGTATCTGCATTTATGTGTTGGTTTCAATTGATGACTTTTAAACTCAACGCAATAGACAGGATGCAATTTTAAATTTTTGAAAAACATTAATTTGTTTTCCCTTAATCTAGAGTTAATTTGTTTTGTTTCATATATTTTTCAGTTTTCATCAATATTTTTTAGCCTTTGCTTCAAAACACTGTTCATTTTGTTCATGACATAAAATTGATGTGTCATCTGCATTTTGTGAAATAATCAAATTTTTCCCTATTTCCTCACTGAAGTCTGTTACATAAAGTATGAATAGTAGTGGTCCTAGTACAGAAACTTGTGGAACACCGTGATATATAATTGTCCAGTCGGATTCAACTATTCCGTTTGTAACGCAAGGTTTCCTGTTAATTAGAAAAGAATTCAATAAGATTCTTGCGTTTTCTCCAAAACCAAATTTTTCAATTTTTTGAAAGTAAATGTCCAAGGATATTGAGTTGAAAGCTTTCGCTAAATCCAAAAAGATTGTTAAGATTATATCATTTTCTTCAAAATAAAGATCTATTTTCTCTGTCAGTGGAATTTTTGTATTAAGAAACAATTTTTGTATTTGGAAACCAAATTGATTTTTGTGAATTATTTTATTTTTATCTAAATATTCCGACTTTTGGTCTAAGAGAAATCTTTGAAAAGTTTTAGCTAATCTTGGAGTGACCGAAATTGGTTGATAGTTTTCAGGTTTATGCCTGTTGCCTTTCCTATAGATGGGAGTGATATAAGCGTTCTTTAAAAAATCAGGGAATGTGTTTGCGTTTATACACTCGTTAATAGCGAACTGTAATTGGTTCCTATGGACAACTTGCAATCTTTCAATGCCCAGGATGGTATATACATTGGTCCAGCTGATTCTTGTGTTGGTATTTTGTCAATAACTTTGTATAGTTCTCTTCTGGTTACCGGCCTAAAATTGAATTCATTTCTCTTAAAATTGAAAAAAGCAAAATAGGAGCAACCATTTTGACTTTGTAAAGCCTAAGACGGGCAAAACAATTATTCAAACAGTTAGCAATGCTTTTTTCATCTGATATTACATTATGGCCCCTTTTCAGCTTTGCATTTTTTTCTGTATATTTATTTGGGTTAGTTTTATTTTTAATAAATTTCCATTGTTCTTTCGAAGTTGGGAGATTCTCGAAAAATTGTTTTGTATAAATGTCAAATTTTTTACGTATTTTTCTAACAAAATTGTTTCTCAGTAATTTGTAACTATTAAAGAGCTCTTGATTAGGATCTTTTTTTTCCATTCATTGAAAACACAATAATTTTCATTAATGAGACTACGCAGTTCTTTTGATAGCTATTTTTGTGCTCTTTTTTGTTTTCACTTCTATATTTTTCAAAGGTGAGCGACTATTTAATACACTTTGGAAAATTTCAAAAAACTGATGAAAAATTACATTTGCTCCAATGTTTTTGTACATTGATGACCATTCTTGAACGCAAAATCACGGTTAAACTTACATCTCATTTTATTTTGCATTTAGTATTCCATGTTTTGCTGTTTCCATTCTAATTTCAATGATGATTGATATACAAAAGCGAAATGATCATTTTCAAGTACCGTTTCAATTATATCTGTTTCGAACCTTTGATCTTCAGAAATAAAGCAGTGGTCGATCAAAGCAAATTTTTCTCCATTGGTCCATGTTATTTTTTTGTGTTCACTTACTGAATCCCGTTACCTGCAATGAAGTTGTTTAATCATCAGAACTTTAAAAGATCTAAATTTGGATTAACTGACAATCTTACTTACACAGAAAATCCTGATAGAAATTTGCAAGTTCTCCACAAGCAGCAGTATATTGCGTCCCAGTTGCAATCTTTCTGCTATATTGACTCAAATTGGCTTCTTAAGCAGGCGTTTTACCATGTAAACTTGCATTTAGTGCGTTTACTTTGTCAACTTGTTTGCCTTATAATGTGTCTCTATGCGAAAAGTCTTTTTCAGTTTAAATGTGCAACCAAACAACACCCGTTGACAAAAATAAACCCACAAAACCTATATTACAATTAAAAAATTATATAAATATTACAATTAAAATATTACATTTATCCTATTTTTTGTGATTAACTTGATAAATAGCTCAGACTCTTTAATAAGTCTTTTTAGATCAACTGAAATTAAAAGATCAATACGAGATGGGCCATACTAGCAATAACTCTGGAACCATTTTGCGCAACAAAGAGGAGGGCAGCAACCACTTTGTGTAGTATACACTGCCAGGGAATGATGGGAATAACTGCATCATCTGAGCAAAAATCTGGGTGCCCACAAACGTCAACAAAGTGTTTTTTCACAAGGCCCTCCATATGTGACATCTTTGTTGTCCAGGAATTGGAAAAGAAGCGTTGCTCTGCTCTGCAGGACCTGTCTTCAGTCAGAGGCTGAGAGCATTGATCAGCATGAGCAAAATTTTGTACGGGTGCAATGTGTATCCTTGCTGTGGATGAGGAGCCCGATGATTCTGTCTTCACAAAGGTGGTTATTGTAGCTGAGAAGGCCGGTGTCGTAATCACTCCAAAAGTAAAAATTCCAAAAGTGGGATAGGGAGCTATTCTCTGATGCATGTAAGAAAAGTTTGCTTTTTGAATCACTTTGCACCTTGACTTTTCCTTTCAATGTTGAGCTATCATTAAAACACTGTGCAGCCAAACCGGGGCCCTGAAATAGAACACAAAAACTTTTCAAAATTTTTGAGAAAAAAAATTTATGCGTTGCTCATAGTTACTTCCAAAACGTATCTGAAAGGGGTATGCAACTGAAGTATTCCGTTAAAAACATGGGAAAAAGCTATTGTGGGCATATCGGAAAATTGGCTGAGAGCAGATGATTAAACGTCCTTAATGAATTTAGATCCCAAACCTCATCGTGAAAATTGTCAAAATTAGAGCATCAAAAGCGAGAAAGACTAACAACAGATTTACGAACAAAATAGAAGTGCGAATCTGAAATCAATATATAAAATGTGGTGATTTTGAATCAAACATTTCAAAGAAATTTACAGAGACATCTAGGACTGCAGCCGCCTTTCCTCTACAATGGTTCCTCTTGAGGCTTCTACTGAAGGGTTTTACTGAGCGTGCGCTCAGTAAAAGGGTTCTTCTTGAGGCTTCTACTGAGCGTGCTTCATGGAGGTAGAGTATCGAATTAGGCAAAGCGCGAAACTTATGTTTGTCCTAATGTAGGTGAGCACGTCCAAGTATGAACCCTATTTCTCATCGCTAATTATGGTAGCCAATCTCTGCATGTAAAAATATTGCACGTGCTTCTTCAGGGAGGGGGTGCGAATAATATGCACCCACTAAGCTAGGGGGTACGAACGGAAAAGATATAGCATGTGCGTCTGGAGGTGCAAATTATATTTCGCAATCCAATGTCCGGCAACAATTCTCTTCAAGTCTATGCTTTCCAGCAATGGCTGCAACGGGGATCTTGCTGGGGGCATAAATGCATGAGATTTTTTCCGGCAAGAAGCAATCTGTGAAGCGATTATTTAACACAGTGAATTAAAAGTGTGAAAGTTTTAGTTAAATTTTAAAAAAATGAATGTTTTCCATTTGTTCTCATCCTCCTTCCCCGCTTACCGCTTAGTGGTACACATTTTTTGCATCATTCAGACTCAATCGCCGTATTTTTACAATGATTAACAATGTAATGGCTGTGTACCTGGGGGTGCATCAAATTTCTTTCCAATTCTTGAGAAGCCATGTTTTTTTAGAACAAACTATACACACATGTTGACAAAAGTAAACACACAAAATGCATTTTTACAAGAAAAACTGATCGTTTTAGAAGCCAATTTTAATCAACATGTAATTTTGGTCGTTTGTTACAGTTTTTAAACCAATCGATGCCTAATTTTTTTAAAATCTCAAACCTGTAAATTCGAATAACCCCAAGGTTAAAGTGAGATGTTGTAATTTTATAAATCGAAATAACTCTATTAATTTGACTAGGAAAGAGGAGGGCAGCGATCATTTTGTGGAGTTTCCTGAGGTTGATAGGAATGGTTGCATCATCTGGGCAAACTTCTGGGTGCTGACACTCATCCCCAAAAACATTTTCGCAAAGCCCTTCTTATGTGGTTTCTGTGTTGTCCAGGAACTAGAAAAGAACCATTTCTCTGCTGTGCAGGGCCTGTCTTCAGTCATAAAGGCTGACAGCATTGATCAGTATAGGCGCAACGCTGTATGGGTGCAATGCGTATCTGTGCTGTGGATGAGGGGCCAGGTGAGTCTGTGATTACAAAAGTGGTAAGTGTAGCTGATAGGGATGATTTTGAAGTACGTGCGCTTTACTGTACGGGCACAATGCGTATAGTTGGTGTGAACGAGATGCTAGTTGTGGATGTATTCACAAATATGGTTATTGTAGCTGAGATGGTCGGTGTTCTAATTACTTCAAATGGTGTTAGTGCATGTTATTGCTTGCCAAGTGGATGTAAAGGTCCAAAACCGATAATTGCAACAATTGATAGCCGTGATACTAAACATCAGTTGATGGGGAGGAAAAGCTGTCTAGAGGCTTCAAAGTGGTGTTTCAAAAATGACCTGACCCATTTCGTGCCAACATAACTAGTGAATGGAGGAAGAGGGAACATGTTGATAAAAGGCCTAGCTGTTAATGACAAAATAACTCTTTTTATGCGAGAAAATGAAAAAATTATGTTTGAATGTACAACTGTATTTGAAACTCTATGGTGACATTGAGGCAAATCCTGGCCCTTAAACTGAATACAAAAACTTTTTCGAATTGTCTGAGAAACATAAACAAAACTTTACCTATAGTCACTTTTAAAACGTATCTGAAAGGGGTATGCAACTGAAGTATTCTGTTAAATCATGGGAAAAATGCTATTGTAGGCATATCAGAAAATTGGCTGAGAGCAGATGATAAAACGTCCTTAAGGATTGTAGGTCCCAAAGCTCATGAACTAATTAGATGTAATATAAGTGCAGTTAACTCAAAAAAGAATCTGGGTGGTATAATGTTTCTTGTAGTAACCATGAAATAGGTCCCAAAATAATTTTAATGTTTAAGATTTTTGGTGAACCAAAAATACGACTCACTGTGGGTTAACTGCATTTCTAAAATGCTTTTGAATATGCGATACAAACCCCTCATTTTTATAAGAATAAATTCCTTGAGCAATTATTGACTATAGAAAATTCATCCTGCGAATCTACTACTATCATTTATGTTGGGTGATTCCAACCTAAACTAACTTAATCTTTGTGAAGAAGAAAATCTGGATTCAGTAGTTCCTTGACTGCGCTACCACAATTGCTAGTTAGCCAAATGTGCCCACAAGTTTATGTAATACAACAAAAATTAACATTAATTACTTTTTAACTGAAAAAGTTTTCCCAGATAAAAGCTTCGTATTTGACAGTGCTTTCGAAACCGACCACTTTTGTTCTGAGTTGTTTACCGGACTAAGTTTTGGAAAAACAGCATCATAATAAAATGATTTGATGGGAAAAAAACGATAGAATCCTGTTTTGCAAATCATTGTCAGATATGCCATGGCTCAATGTATATGAAAATACAAAAGCAACTGATATGTTTAATACGTTTTTTTATCTTCAGTCAAGTTCATTGAAACAACATTCGAACATTATAAAATGTTTTTAAAGAAAAGAACCACAGAACTGTTATAGGAAACGTGGTTTGTCGAGGAAGGCAAAAGTTTACTGCGTGAACGTCAAACCGCGTAGTAAAAGTTAACTAAGATACGCAGAGTTATTAGACTCAAACGAAACTAAATATGTACAGATTAAATTCAGAATAGTACGAACAAAAGAAATTGGGCTAAACTTGATGCTGAGAAATTTATGTGGAATTTAATGTGCAAACACTGTTTGCGAGATCATGTATGATTCTACTGAACTTCTGTCAAACTAATTTCCTACATAATGAAGAAATGATTTTGAGAGTGTTAGTAAACCCACATGTAAGATTGTTACGATGTTTGATAATTATGAATTGATCCAGTATTCAAAGAGATCTTTAGAATATGATTCAACTTTATAACTTAATGTTACTATATTAAAACTAATAAACTAAATTTGTTCTTCTATGAGCTACCAGAACCTAATCTCATAGACCTGCAAATACAATATACAAATTCTTCTTCCTAAGTACTCTTGGTAAACTAAATACGACCAAAAATAAGGTACTTGGCAAGTTTAGACAATAGTTTGGCAGTGCAGTTATAGAAGAGTTTATAGAAATTATGTCGAAGTCATATAATATTAATAGGTATGTTAAAGCGAACGGTATTACAAAAATTCATTAAGGTAATGGAGATGAACACTATAATTAATTGATCGGAGGTTTTCAAGATTTTTAATGTTAGATGTCTCTTTTGAGAATTAACTCCTAATGTTAGATGTGTCTTTCCAAAACTTTGGCTAACCTTTTGACTATGCAAGTTAGTAGCCATTTTCAATCCACAACTCACGATATATAAATTTTCTCTGCTTCTTTTTTTAGTATGATGGATTGGTGCTATATGTGGGAGTGAACATTAACGATTCCCCTTGCTTTTTTTTGACGCATTGTTAACAGTTATAGTGAATAATTCTGGTTTACATGTATGAGTAAAATTACGTTGTCCACGATAAAGAACAAGACGCGACCAGTTGAAGTGAATTACCTTACTCCCAAATTTTTTGAATTTTAACATCAAAATTTCATAACAACCAAGATGTTTCTCGAAAATAGGCGTACTTTTTCTAAAAAAGTTGGTAGCTTTGTAGAAACAACTGTTTGCCTGTAACTACTGGATCCAGCTAAACAAAACTTCTGACTGCATACTGTCCCAAAGCATTCGTATGTGTTCTGACACGTCATTTAACTGCGCTTCGTCTAGCCACACAGAGTAAACAGAAAATTCAGGACATTTGTGATGTTGGGGGTAGGAGGGTTCCAAAATTACACTAAGGTTTGTAATTGGCACAAATTTGATATTTGTTCGGCTTTCCCCACGTAACCAATTACTCGCTTTTGAATTAAAGCCATCATATTATCATCATGCCGAGTTGATGCCATTCTTCTGAAATATTAGTGATTTGAATTTGTGTACTTTTCCTTTTATGCGCTTCCCCATTTTGTTAGGCTCCCCCAATTACACAG
This sequence comes from Convolutriloba macropyga, assembly GCF_964194025.1. Lineage (NCBI taxonomy): Eukaryota > Metazoa > Xenacoelomorpha > Acoela > Convolutidae > Convolutriloba > Convolutriloba macropyga. The sequence goes on along the minus strand of NC_134478.1, from coordinate 1,764,532 downwards.
CATGTGCCATTTCATAGTAAAGGGTGCCTATTGAGGCTTCTACTTCGAGTTGGCCTTGCATGGAGTATGGAGCTATGCAAAGCGCGAAGATTGTTTTTGTCCTAATGTAGGTGATCATGTCCAAGTTTGAACCCTCTTTCATGTCGCTAATCATGACAGCCAATCTCCGTATGTTGGGTTGTTTCGGTTTGTGACCCCTGTGCGCTATGCTCCCCAAAATACAGAGCACGTGTCATTACATGATAAATTAGTATGTAGAAACCTTGCGCGTGCTTCTGGGGGTTGCAAATAATATGAATCCAGTACACTGTGGTACAAAATCGGAAACGATACAAAAATTGCGTGTGCTTCTGTGGGGGAAGGGGGTAGAACGTGCAAATTATTTTTCTTAATCCAAATTCAGGCAACAATTCTCTTCAATACTAATTTTCCAGCAATGGCTTCAACGGGAAGTTTGTCAGTGGCATTATTTCACGAGTTTTTTCAGCGTGGAGAAATCTGTGACTAATTATTTAACACAGTGAATTAAAAAGATTGAAAGTTTGAGTTAAATTTTAAAAAAATGAATATTCTCCGTTTGTACTCATCCTCTTCCCTCCGCTTACCGCTTAGTAGGTACACATTATTTGCACCATTCAGACTCAGGTGCCTTTTTTATGTTTTTCCAAATCTTGGGATGCCAAGATCTTTTTTTAAAATATTGAACAAATGTTGACAAAAGTAAACACTTTAGAAAACAATTTTACAAATGAAATTGCTCGTTTTTGAAGCGAATTTCTTTCAGCATGTAACTTTGGTTGTCTGTTATGCTTTTCAAATCAATCCATACCTAATCATCAGAAGTTTAAAAGATCAAAATTTGGATAAACTGATAATCCTACTGACAGTGAAAATCAAAATAAAAAATTGATTATTCTCTACAAGCAGCAGTACGTTGAGTCCCATTGGCCATCTTTCCGCTATGTTGACACAAATAGGCTTCCTAAGCAGGCAGTTTACCATGTAAACTTGCAATTTGTGCGTTTACTTTGTCATCGAGTTTGCCCTATTATGTGTCTCTATGCGAAAAGTCATTTTCAGTGTAATGTTGGTCTTCGAGTGCAAGCAAACAACACTCGTTGACAAAAGTAAGCAGACAAAATGCAGTTTTCGTAACAATTGCTTGTTTTTGAAGTCCGACTGTAACAACAGTAGTAAACAAAATGCGCTATCAAAAATAAGAAGAAGGAAAACGACTGCTCGGCAGATTTTTTGTTTCTGTTTTTTTTTCAAAAAATAGGCCTAAAACAGAGCACCTGTGAAAATCTTTGCATTTGGCGACTGCATGTCACTTTTTATCTACTACTCTACACTTAACAACAAAAAACACTGTTCTTTATATGACCAATATTAAACAAAAACACTTTCATTAACAGTTTAAATGAGTGCTACCACTATTATATCATAAAATATTTCACAAAAATAAATATCATGGGTCGAAAGAATTTTTAACTTCAGGAACAAAAATTAGAACGATTTTTCATTGTAATAAGTTCTATAATGTTATAGATGATTTCATTTTATCAAGCTTATGATAAAAGTCATATTGTAAACTTACTATCTGAAGAAGATCTTTTGTCAATCCAGATAATACAATGAGTTTTATATTGCATAAAAAATCATAATAAATTTTACAGAGGAGCCATCTGAGAAAATGATGGCAGAAAATGTTATATAATATAATAACAACTAAGTCACAATCACTATTTTTGTTAAGTGAATTAGAGTGCTTTTTATTATACTAGGATTAAGGTAACACTTAATAATTCACCATTGAAACCAATTCGTCTTCCACGTTCATCTCTAAATCTGAATTCAATGTTCTCAATCCTGTCCTCTGTAAAAAATTAATGAAAACGTTTGTGGTTATTTCATCTATCACATAGCTTGGGGCTCAGTAAGATTGATTGCATATAATATGTCAGAGTATTTACAATAATTTTTTTTACAAATGAAATTATTACAGTGATTATAACTATGTATTTTACAGATATAATAATACAATTATCCTAATTGTTGTGATAAGTTTAATAATTAGCTCCAGCTGTTTAATAAGTCTCTTCAGAGCAACTTAAAATAGAACGTCAAGACGATATGGGTCATGCCAGAAATAACTCTTCATTAATTCGAGCAGGAAAGAGGAGGGCAAGATCATTTTAAGGAGTTTACTGACAATGATGGGAATGGTTGCATCATCTGGGCAAACATCTAGGTGCTGACACTCATCCCCAAGAACTTTTTCGCTAAGCCCTTCTTATCTGGTTTCTGTGTTGTCCAGGAACTGGAAAAGAAACGTTTCTCTGCTAGGACCTATCTTCAGTCATAGTGATAGAGGGTGACAGCATTGATCAGTATGAGCGCAATGCTGTATGGGCGCAAAGCGTATCTTTGCTCTGGATGAGAAGCCAGGTGAGGATGTGATTACAGAAGTGTTGAGTGTAGCTGAGAAGGATCTTTTGGCGTTACGCGCGCCTTGTTCTACGGGCGCAATGCGCAATGTTGGTGTGAATTAGGAACCAGATGATACTGTCGATATAAAGGTGGTTAGTGTAGCTGAGAGCTGAGAAGGCCGGTTTCGTAATGAATTCATCGCTTGCCAAGTGGATGTAAAGTTCTAAAACCGATAATTGCCAAGAATGATAGCTGTGATAATAAATATCAATTGATGAAGCAAAAAAGAATCTTAATAACAACAAAAAAAATTCCAATAATGGTCTGACCCAAATCGTGCCAACATAACTAGTGAATTGAGCAAGAGGAAAAATGGTGGTATTCTCCTTACTGATAGTGACAAAAATGTTGTCTTCATGCGGGAAAACAAAATCATTGTGTTCGATAATCCGATCAATGTCCAAATATGGGATGGGGAGCTATTCTCTGATGAATGTAAGAAAAAGTTAGCTTTTTGAATCAATTTGTGCATTGACGTATCTTTTGAATGTTGAACTATCTTTAAAACTGTGGTGACATTGAGCCAATTTCGGGCTCTGAAAAAAAAAACAAAATTATTACAAAGTGTCCGAGAAACATATAAAAACTTACGCGTTGCTCATAGTATCTAGAATACATATGCAACAGAAGTATTTTGTTAAAAACATAGAAAAGTGCTGTTTTTTCGGTATATCAAAAAATTGTTTGAAAGCAGAAGACAAAAAATCCTCATGGATTGTATCTCCCGAAACTCATGAACTGGTTATATATGATAGAATTTCAGTAAAAAGTGGCTGTGTAATGCTTTTTCTGCCTTTAAACTAGCTCGCAAAGATCGTAAAGATTTTGACCTGATCAACCCAAATACCAATCTTGTTGAACTAAATTTCACTGCTATTTCCAAGCAGTTGGAAATCTAAAACATTCTGAGTATTAAAAACAATTCTGTCAAGTTACATCAGAATGAATTCCTTGAGCAAATTGTTTTTTATTAACCAACCTCTGGCAACAACTCTCTTCAAGTCTATGCTTTCCAGCAACTGTTTCAACAGGATTTTTTTTGGGGGGGCATAAGTGCGTGATTTTTCTCCAGCAAGAATAAATTTGTGGCGCGATTAGTTAACCCAGTGAATTAAAAATATCAAAAATTTTAGTTAGTTTTTAAAAAAATTCTCCGTTTGTTTCTATCCTTCTACACCACTTACCGCTAGTGGTAAACGTTTTTTGCGCCATTCAAACTCAAATGCCGCATTTTTACAGTAATTTACAATGTAATGGCTATGTACCCTGGGATGCATCCAGTTTTTTCCAATTCTTGAGGTGTCAAGTTCTTTTTTTAGAAAAACCAATACCCACATGTTGATAAAAATAAACACACAAAATGCAAATTTACAAGATAAACTGACCGTTTAAGAAGCCAATAAACATTTTATATCAATGGATGCCTAATCATCAGAAGCTTAAAGATCTAAATTTGGATTAACTTACAATATTACTTACAGAGAAAGTCCAAATATAAATTTAATAATTCTCCACAAGCAGCAATATGTTGCGTCTCACGTGAAATCTCTTTCTTATGTTGACCCAAATAAGTGTCTGAAAAACAGGCTGTTTAACATGTAAAAACGCATTTTGTGCGTTTAATTGTCATCGAGTTAACTTTCAAAATTGTTTTTATGCAAAAAGTCATTTACAGTGTAAGTGTGTTCACGTGTGAGAGCAAACAACACCTATTGACAAAAACAAACACACAACCGGCAGTTTGTGGGAAAATTGCTTGTTTTTGGAGCCCAGTTGTAACATCAAAATTGCATAGAAAGCGCCATCCAAAAATCAAAAAATTAAAAAAAAAACAAACACGGAAACTGCCTACTCTGCATATTTTCCTCCTTTGTTTTTTTCCCATTGAATTTGCCGAAAAACAGCAATTTTTGAAACGTTTTGCATTTGACGACTGCATACCGTTTTTTGTCTAATACTCTACACTTAACAACAAAAGCATTGTTCTATATATACCAAATATTAAAACAAAAACACTTTCATTAACTATTAAAATGAGTGCAACAGCTATTATATAAAAAAAATTTACAAACTTAAATTATGGGTCGTAAGAAATATTATCTATATGAACAGAAAAAGGAAAGATGTTTTTATTGTAATAATTATATAATGATATAGATGATTTTCTTTTATCATGCTTATGATTAAAGTCATATTCTAAATTTACTATCTAAAGGGGAATCATTTTCAGTCCAGATGATATAATGAGATTTATATTGCATAAAAACAATGATTTTTACAGTTGAGCCATCTGGGAAAATGATGGCAGAAAATGTTATATAATATTTTAACAACTAGGTCAAAATCAAATAATTGTTAAATCAAACCAGAGTGCTTTTATTTTAGGAGTGAGGTAACACTTAGTAAATCACCATTGAAACAAATTCGTCTTGTGTGTTCATCTCTAGAACTAAATTCAATGTACTCATTTCTGTCCTTTGTAACATTTTGATGAAAACTTTGTGGTTATTTTATCTATCATATAGCGTGGGGTTCAGTTGGATAGAATGTAAAAAAAAATGTCAGAGTCTTTACCAAAATTTTTATTACAAATTTAAATATTACAATGAATATGACAATGTATGTTACAGATCTAGTATTACAATTATCCTAACTGTTGTGATAAATATTAAATAGCTCCGGATGTTTAATAAGTCTCTTCAGATCAATTTAAATTAAAACATCCAGACGAAACGGGTCATATTAGAAATAACTCTAATTTACTGTGGTCTATAGGAATGGTTGCATCGTCTGGGTAAACATCTAGGTGCCGACACTCATCCCCAAAAACATTTTCACAAAGCCCTTCTTATGTAGTTTCTGTGTTGTCCAAGAACTGGAAAAGAATCGTTGCTCTGCTGTGCAGGGCCTGTCTTCAGTCATAAAGGCTGACAGCATTGATCAGTATAGGCGCAACGCTGTATGGGTGCAATGCGTATCTGTGCTGGGGATGAGGAGCCAAGTGAGCCTGTGATTACAAAAATGGTGAGTGTAGCTGAGAGGGATGATTTTGTGGTACGGGCTCACTAATCTACAGGCACAATGCGTATAGTTAGTGTGAACGAGGTGCCAGGTGAGGATATCTTTACAAATGTGGTTATTGTAGCTGAGATGGTCGGTGTCCTAATTACTTCAAATGGTGTTAGTGCATGTTATTGCTTGCCAAGTGGATGTAAAGATCCAAAAACGATGATTGCCAAAACTGATAGCAGTGATACTAAACATCAGTTGACGAAGAAGAAAAGCTGTCTGAAAACATCAAAATATTTTTCATTATTGACCTGACCCAATTCGTGCCAACACAACTAGTGAATTGAGGAAGAGGGAAAATGTTGGTAATGGCTTTACTGTTAATGACAAAATGACAATTTTTATGCGGGAAAATAAAAAAAATTGTGTTTGGAAATCCAAATAAGTTCCAAAAGTGGGAAAATGAGCTTTAAAAGGCCAATGAATTTCAGTAAAAGATTGCTTTTTGATTCATTTTGCATTGAAGGTTTCTTTTGAGTGTTGAAATGTATTTAAAACTCTGTGGTGTCATTGAGACAAATCCGGGCCCTGATATTGAATACAAAATTTTTTTCGAATTGTGTGAGAAACATAAACAAAACTTACGCGTTGCTCATAGTTACTTTTAAAACGTATCTAAAACGCGTATGCAACAGAAGTATTTTGTTAATAACATAAGGAAAATGCTTTTTTGGGTATATCAGAAAGTTATTTCAAAAGAGATGATTAAACGTCCTTATGGAATGTAGCTCCCGAAACGCTTGAACTAATAAAATGTAATAGAGGAACAATAATCTGAAAAGGAATTGTGTGGTATAATACTGTTTGTACCCATGAAACTTGTCCCAAAATAACGTAAAAATTTAAGGAATTTTTATTAAGGCTTATTAAATTAAAATACGACTCAATGTGGATGCAAGTCTTAATTGCTTTTGGAATATAATAAACAACCCCCTCAAATTCTATAAGAATAAGTTTCTTGTGCAATTATTGATTCAACTGTATAACTTGGTGTTACTATATAAAAACCAAGTAAACTATATATGTTTACGATCTTTTATAACGTTCCAGAACCTAATCTCAAGGACATGCAACTACACCCTACTGATACATTTTGATCTCAATAATCTTGTTACACCAGATAGGACCAAAATTAATATAATTGGCAAGTCATATAATATTAATAGTTGTGTTCAAGTAAAAAGTATTAAGAAGGAGAAGAGAGGTAACAGAGATTAATACTATAATGCATTACTGACAAATAGGGAAAGAATTGCAACCGAACGTAGAATACAAAACCAGATGATCAGATGGTTACAAAGAGACAAAATAGAGAAGTTTGAATACATTTGATGAGAAAAGATTATATTGAAAAATTATACAAAACTATCCTCATCTTAAAACATACTACCTATATAGAAGGGAAGTTACAGATTTTTAAACGATTCTAAGGGCTGATGTACCAGGTGAGTAAAAAAGAGGAGAAAATGATAACATTTGGAATTACAGATATGAAATAGATGATATGAACAAGTTCTATAATGAGTGACAAAACATTTTGCATAAATTTAATCTAGTTTCTCTTTATTTGTTTTAGTAATCGCGGAAAATTAGATTTGGTATCAGTCTTCAAGTGTTGTAAAACCTTTTTTATAACTTTAGGTTTGCTAATTCTAGTAAATTTCTTATTTTATTTTATGCCTTGCATTTTCACTATATTAAAATGTCAAACATTCAAAAATTTAAAAGTTTTTTTTTGTGTTGTTGTGGTGGTAGACATCATTCTGGTACCATTTTTATTTATAGTTCTAAATCTCTTAAAGTAGCAAAGATGTTAAGACATTTTTGTAGTAATTAAAAGCAAACACATCAATGACATTATCTGATGCTGTCATTGAAGCAAAATTATATTAAAATTTTTTATTATCTTCGTGGAGCATCGGTTAGTTTTAGAAAGAAAGTCGCTGATGGTTCACTAAGAGAATTAAAAACTTCGATTCATATTGGTACATTGATACCAAGGCAGTTTTATTAGAGTATTATCATCAACACCTGATCTAAGTAAACTTGCAACTAACAAAAATATTTATACTCTCGTTATCTATTTCATTATCATTCATTGACTTAATATAAAGCTTATTAATCTTACCACAAAAATTTCTTTATAGTAAATGGAGCTGCGAAAACTCTGTTTTCGTCATTCTAATTTTGGTTGTAGTTGTTTTTGATAGTGATCCACATACAGTCGCTGTTGGAAGTGCTGTTAGTATTGAAACTGGTAGTCCAACTCTAGCAAATGCAAGTGTTGTTCTTGTTGTTATTGTTGTTGTTGTGATCGCTGTTGATGTTGCAAGCGGCGATAATATGTTTTATGTTATCTCAGCTGTACTAATATAAGTTTTATTTTCATGTAGTTTTATACAATTGTAGGTTTCAGAAACACAAAATTTCTTATATCATTTTTTAATAATAATACTGTTACTAAAGATATTGCTTGTTTAAATTTATAATTTACCGAGCGTTTTGATGAAGTAAATTTGTTAGTATATGGTGGGGTTCAACTTGGTGCTCGTGGTTGTTTTGTTGTCATTTTTTATAGAAGAGAAAAGATTTTTAATTTCTTTTATTAAATCCTCTTTATTAAACTGATAAAATGTCTTGCTTGATCATGATATTCAAGTAATTTAGTTTTTAATAGCATAGCAATCACATGTTGCTTTATTGCCTTTCTAATCTTCAAATCAACTTCCCTGATAGATCTGTTATCTTTTTTTATTCTCTTAGAACACGAGTAAACATATCATCTAATTGTATATTAGCAAAGTTCCGATTATACTTATTATTATCAAATACTTGTTTTAATTGATTACATTTAGATGTCGTATAACGGAGAAATTTTTTGCATTTTTGAACCATAATATTTCAGTGATAAATTGTTTCTCAGATAAAGTATATAAATTATTTGTGTTTCGAAAAACTAATTCAGATGTCTTGGTTATCATAGTTGTAGTTTCTTTAAGTTGCGATGGGAATTTATCTGAAGTAAGTCCAACAACTTCACCTATGTTATTATTTAAGAAATTGATTGTCATATTAGAATTTACCAAGTTATTATCACAATGTTCTTTATTAACATTTTCGTTATTATTAGTAGAAGAAAAATAAATTCTTATCAATATGTTTTTGATTCATATCAATACTATCGTTATCTTCTATAAATAATTGACGTTTTTAGCTATTAAAAAAGAGTTTGATGTCAAGTTTACTTGTTTACTTCGGCTGAATCTGATTTTTTGTCATCATTATTTATATATAGAAATGTATTAACTGATTCTAAAACTTCAAAGTTGAGTTTAGACATTAGTATTTCCTGTGCGTAATTTTACCTTCAATGAATACACTACTATTTTTTTCTATTTCATTAGTCGGCTTTTGTGCTCTTAGAACTCCAATAACTTTAAATAATTCTTTTCTTAAATTAGATGTGTATCCTTTGATATGATATTACGTTTATCAGCATTTCTAACATAATAATCAACTTTTCTAGGGGTAATTTAGCAAGTAGTAACAATTTATCTAATCTTTTCAGGATATTTTGATGTCTCATTGGTGTCATATTAGCTACTGAGCATGTATCATTGTCAAATGCTCAGCAGCATCATTTCTTATGTTTATCCAATTACCATCACCATTTATAAACGTTGGTTTAATTAATTATTTGTAACTATGTTCTATTAAATCTTTCTTCAAAAATTTTTTATAAAAACTGAGTATAATTCTATTTTGTTTTGCTTAAGTAAAAATTTAAATGTTTTTTTTTTCTAAAACTCTCTACCTCTACCAACACACAAAGTTAATTTCATTGTATTTTTTTTAGTAGTATTATTTCAAAATCAATAGTTATGGATATACCATTCTGCTCATACTTATTCATTAGAGGCATAGCTCAAGAATTTTTGGTAAGAATATCTATAACTAATAAAAACAAATTGATATTTATTATTATATATGCTTAAAGAAGACTTATCAGTTATGTCAGCTGAGTTTGTTTCATTTTTGTATAATGGTATTATTCCTTCTCTAAATTAATAATTAAAAAATAGATTGTTCTTGAGTATTAACTTTTGTTGATAGTAGTTGCTCAACTAATTTTAACATCTCATCATATGATTAATTTATGTGCTGTATTTGTTTCTAGTATAGTTATTTCTAGTCTTTCTATTAAAAAATTTGTGTTTGTGTTTATCCACGCAGTGGCAGCTTTGCTGATTTAACCACCATTTTTAACTTTTTGTTCATTCTAGTATTCGTGTCGCAGGTTCTCTGTCACAGTGTCTTCACTATTAGGTTCTATTTTTATTTCCTTTCGCCTTATACCTCTTTTTGATCAATTACTCCGCCTTTTGTAGTAGCAATTTATCTAATCTTTTCAGGATATTTTGATGTCTCATTGGTGTCATATTAGCTACTGAGCGCGTATCATTGTCAAATGCTCAGCAGCATCATTTCTTATGTTTATCCAATTACCATCACCATTTATAAACGTTGGTTTAATTAGTTATTTGTAACTATGTTCTATTAAATCTTTCTTCAAAATTTTTTTTATAAAAACTGAGTATAATTCTATTTTGTTTTGCTTAAGTAAAAATTTAAATGTTTTTTTATAAAACTCTCTACCTATACCAACACACAAAGTTAATTTCATTTTTTTTCTAGTAGTATTATTTCAAAATCAATAGTTATGGATATACCATTCTTCTCATACTTATTCATTAGAGGCATAGCTCAAGAATTTTTGGTAAGAATATCTATAACTGTTAAAAACAAATTGATATTTATTATTATATGCTTAAAGAAGACTTATCAGTTATGTCAGCTGAGTTTGTTTCATTTTTGTATAATGGTATTATTCCTTCTCTAAAGTACTTAGTTTGCGTGAAAAACACACACCTCTTGAGCTAAATATTGCTGTTGTTGCTGCTGCTATTGCTGTTTCATCTGCGATTCAGTTTCATTGATCAGCGAAGTTGTAGATATGCCTATTTACTATAATTATGATAATATTAAATATGTTAACTACTTAAATATGTTAATTAAATATGTTAAAAACAATCTATTTCTCAATTATGTTCAATAAAATAATAGTTAACATTTAATTTTATTTAACATAATTAAAAAATAGATTGTTCTTGAGTATTAAATTTTGTTGATAGTAGTTGCTCAACTAATTTTAACATCTCATCATATGATTAATTTATGTGCTGTATTTGTTTCTAGTATAGTTATTTCTAGTCTTTCTATTAAAAAATTTGTGTTTGTGTTTATCCACGCAGTGGCAGCTTTGCTGATTTAACCACCATTTTTAACTTTTTGTTCATTCTAGTATTCGTGTCGCAGGTTCTCTGTCACAGTGTCTTCACTATTAGGTTCTATTTTTATTTCCTTTCGCCTTATACCTCTTTTTGATCAATTACTCCGCCTTTTGTCTAATTAGTATCAATTAGTTTTTTCCTATCCTGTTATATCTCGTTCAGTTACATCTTTATTAATAAAAAACGTTGTGAAACGTTTAGCAAAGGATAGATTTCATCTTCTACTCTTAAAACATTGGGTTCTAGAGATTTATCTACGTCATTCAATTTAAATTTGTTTGAAGATGTATCAATCTTTTTAATTCTAAGTTTTTTTGTTTTCAAATTTTAACCAGGACTGTAATTATCTCCTTGTCAACTGTAATTTTATCACAATTTTAATCAGGTACTGTTAGTGGTATTAGGTGTTCTTTTCTTTCTAATTTTGTAGTGTTTGTTTTTGATTAGATGTACCTTCAATCTTTAAATATAACTGTTGGTGAAATTTCTCATTTTGTATAGTTTTTGTTTTTGTTATTGGATCAAATATATTCTCCAGTTTACCATTTAATTTCCAATTTATTTTCTAATTTATTTTCCAGTCAACTTTATCTGTTTTCTTTTTCTGATTATTTAATTCTATCAATGTTTTTTGTTTATTCATTTTTTAATTAGACTAAATTATAACTGATTGATAATGATAGGTACTCAGTGGGTAATTTAGTCAGTTAGTTAGCGTATTTTCCTCTGCTTTATTTTTTCAAATTTATTAATCAAAATGAAAAAAAATAACATTCCACCATCAACCTGAACATCGTACTAAATATAAACACTTGCCAACACTTCGGAAAAAAAAACAAATTCGAAGTGAACACCAAATTGAAGATTTTACTCAAATTAAAAGATAATAGTCCATCAATTTATATTCTCATCGTAAGTTTGTTGAATTTGTAGTTTGTTGCTTGATAAAGTTGCTTTTGCTGATTCACGAGGTGTTTACTCCCTTGATTTACGTAGTAGCAACTCTGCTGATCCAATTTCTATGAAATCCACGAAGCGTTTTTACCAATTTAGAATGTGTGAAACAGTTTTACGCATCTGTGAACTTCAAAAACATTTTTTATCGATTTGCTATATATGTCTGTGAAACATTAAAGTCATACACTTTTTTTACTGTAACACCAAAAACTTTTGAAACCTACTGAATTTCATGGTCAAAACCAAAAAAATTTGGCACACAAGAGGTACATTTATGTGCCATTATTCGTGAATGTTCAGCATCAAGTTTGTACTTTGCTTAGAGTATTACGTAAGAGTATGTAGTAGTGCTAAATACTCCAGAATTAATTTAGAGACCTTTCGCCTTCGAAATTTTCATAAGTTTCATTCATTCAATATTAAATTACTTTTTTAAGAACAAGCTAGGTTCAAAAAATTGGTTTTGTTCCGTTTATTTTCGGCTTAGAAACAAAGTTTTTGAAAACAGTTTCACTAATGTGATCTTTATTTTCTTGTTGGCTTAGATACAACAATCTTTGAACTGTGTTTTTGTGTCTTAACAAAATTTCAGGTGTGATACTCAATTTGCTTGTTGACATAGACACGTCATCTGTTTTTCCGTTATTTTATAAAATTTTCGCGTGGTAGTTCAATATCATTGCTAAGTACATTTGTTTTTTCATTAACAATTACTGTTAAGGGGGATTGGATAGAAAGCATCATACAGACGCCAAATGCAAAAAATTTCAAAGTTGCTGTTTTAGGTCAAATTTATGAAAAAAAAACAAAAGCGGACAAATCTGACGAGTAGGCAGCTTCAGTCTTTCTTTTTATTTCCTGAAATATGATTTAAACTAGTATTTCTGAACTTTTTATAATGTGTTTGGACAGCATTTTTTGGTCCAATACTAACAACAACTTTTTTCGGTGTTTTATTACATATCTGTCGAAGCATAATCATGAGAAGCTTGGAAAATCTGTATTAGCTGATACATCATAGAATAGGCATGTCGAATTCGGCATGTTCTTGTAATTAGCAGTACGGTGAATTTCAATGTAATATTTTTAACTTGCTCTTGAAGTTCTGGATTTCACGATTTCACGGTGCATATTCCCGAGCCTGTGCATTACCCAAATTATTGTCATCATTCAACATAGAACTTTATGGTATATATTCTATTCAAAAATTTTTGAAAATAGTTTTACTAATGTGATCTTTGTTTTCTTTGTTGACTTAAATACGACAATCCTTGACCTGGTTTTTTTTAAAACAAAACTTTATGTTTGATATTCAATTTTGTTGTTGACTTAGATGTATCATCTGTTAATACGTTTTTTTAATCAGATTTTGGTGTGATGCTTCAGTATAATTGCTTTGCCCTTTCGTTTTTTGTTAATAATTAATTGCAGTTAAGGGCATTGAATAGAAAGGGGTAGACAGGCGCCAAATGCAAAACGTTTCAGAGGTGCTGTTTTCAGGACTGATTTGTGAATAAAAACAAAAACGGACAATTCTGCCTTTCGGTCTTCGTTTTTGTTTCTTGAAACTCGCTTCAAAACGGTATTTTTAAAATTTTTCTTATGTGTTTACAGAACATTTTTTGATCAATACTAAAAACAACTTTGTTCGGTTTTTTTACAGATCATTTGAAGCATAATCATGAGGATCTTAGCAGATCTGTATAAGCTGATGCCTTGGAGGATAGCCATGTGTAATTTGGCCGACTTTTCGTAAGTAGCAGTACGTTGAGTTCCGGTGTAATCTCATCAAATTGGTCTTAAAGTTCTTGAGCTCACAGTTGAAAACCCCGATCCTGTGTACTACCCATCATAAAATCAACAGTCAATGTACAAATGTATGGTATATGTTTTAACAGCAGCAACAAAAACAGCAACAGCAACATTTTTAACAACAACAATGTCAAAAGCAAAATTGGCAAAATGTGAACCAGAGTCATTCATAAAAACAGCCACTCAGAAAACAGTTATGTTGCATTCAAGGGGATCACAAATTTTGAGCACTAAAAATATTCAGTAGAGAAGCCTCAATAGGAAGTCTTATAGAAATAGGCTGTGTACTTTTTGTTAAAATTTTATTTGTTTTGTGTTTTTTTTACCGTGATTTTCTTGTTCTTAGATTTACCGTTCAATGCGTTTAAAATATTGAAAATTGCGGTATATAGGTCAGAATAGAGTGTGTAGTGATCCAAGTGTTCCTTTTCTGGCGTTGATTCAACTACAAACAAATTTAACCTCTGTTATGTTTTGGTATAAGGAAGCATAATATAGTTCTCTATTGATACATCCGATTCTGAGTCGTGACCTATTTGTTCTAGCTAAAAATTGGTAAAGGACTGAAAGTAACGTTAAAGCCATCAAACGATGCATCTATACTTGTTACGAACGATTCTAGCTAAAGTTATACAAATGTATGGTATATGTTTTAACAGCAGCAACAAAAACAGCAACAGCAACTTTTAAGCCATCAAATGATGCATCTATACTTGTTAAGAACGATTCTAGCTAAAGTTATACAAATGTATGGTATATGTTTTAACAGCAGCAACAAAAACAGCAACAGCAACATTTTTAACAACAACAATGTCAAAAGCAAAATTGGCAAAATGTGAACCAGAGTCATTCATAAAAACAGCCACTCAGAAAACAGTTATGTTGCATCCAAGGGGATCACAAATTTTAAGCACTAAAAATATTCAGTAGAGAAGCCTCAATAGGAAGTCTTATAGAAATAGGTGGTGTACTTTTCGTTAAAATTTTATTTGTTTTGTGTTTTTTTACCGTGATTTTCTTGTTCTTAGATTTACCGTTCATTGCGTTTAAAATATTGAAAATTGCGGTATATAGGTCAGAATAGAGTGTGTAGTGATCCAAGTGTTCCTTTTCTGGCGTTGATTCAACTACAAACAAATTTAACCTCTGTTATGTTTTGGTATAAGGAAGCATAAAATAGTTCTGTATTGATACCTCCGATTCTGAGTCGTGACCTATTTGTTCCAGCTGAAAATTGGTAAAGGACTGAAAGTAACTTTTAAGCCATCAAACGATGCATCTATACTTGTTACGAACGATTCTAGCTAAAGTTATACAAATGTATGGTATATGTTTTAACAGCAGCAACAAAAACAGCAACAGCAACTTTTAAGCCATCAAATGATGCATCTATACTTGTTACGAACGATTCTAGCTAAAGTTATACAAATGTATGGTATATGTTTTAACAGCAGCAACAAAAACAGCAACAGCAAAATTTTTAACAACAACAATGTCAAAAGCAAAATTGGCAAAATGTGAACCAGAGTCATTCATAAAAACAGCCACTCAGAAAACAGTTATGTTGCATCCAAGGGGATCACAAATTTTAAGCACTAAAAATATTCAGTAGAGAAGCCTCAATAGGAAGTCTTATAGAAATAGGCGGTGTACTTTTTGTTAAAATTTTATTTGTTTTGTGTTTTTTTACCGTGATTTTCTTGTTCTTAGATTTACCGTTCATTGCTTTTAAAATATTGAAAATTGCGGTATATAGGTCAGAATAGAGTGTGTAGTGATCCAAGTGTTCCTTTTCTGGCGTTGATTCAACTACAGACAAATTTAACCTCTGTTATGTTTTGGTATAAGGAAGCATAAAATAGTTCTGTATTGATACCTCCGATTCTGAGTCGTGACCTATTTGTTCTAGCTGAAGATTGGTAAAGGACTGAAAGTAACTTTTAAGCCATCAAACGATGCATCTATACTTGTTACGAACGATTCTAGCTAAAGTTTGATTGAATAGCTTCTTCTTTTTCCAAAAATGTCGAATTAAGAGTTTGAATTTCTCAAGTAACGAAACAACAAAAATTACCCTAGATAAAAGTTATAACTTGGCTAGAGCTCGAATCTTAGGGATCAGGTACTGATCAGCTAGCTCAGATCACTGATAGTCCCTGGATCAGAAAAAATTTAGATGGTGTCCTTATTAGAAAATCTCTACACCAGAGTTGAGCCTCGATTTATAGAGGGACCGTGCTGGAAACAAAATGGGCATGAAAAGACCATACTCGACTCGGCGTCTCGACTATTGTTTGACACAATTTAGCTTCTGTACTTTACGTAGACCCTTTTTGCTTCATCTTGACATTAGCTTGACAAAAAACTTTGCTTCTGGTTTTTAATTTGACAAAAATTCGATGCTCGACGACTACTCTACCCAATCGTGATGCGACCCAAACTATAACCCGATCTTCGAAAATTTCAAAATTGGGTCAAATTTGTTCCATTTATGATCCCAATAATTAATTGTTTGAGTCTGCTTTTGTACCTCATATATTTTACATGCAATTTTAAATGGCTAGAATCGTTTTTGGCTTAAATGATGGCATGCATGCTCCTTTATCTTTTGCAATTCAGAAGAACCAGCAATCTATCAAAAATCACCATTATTTTTTTGGGATGGGAAGACAACTGAAAAGTTGGGATGTAAAGGAACTGAAAAATTGGGAGACAACTGAAAATTTGTTTTTTTTTGGGATGTAAAGCTACGTCCTCATCATGACTAATGGAAACAAAGCTAGTTCATTAAAACTACCTGGTTTTGTTAATCAACTAATAAGGCAGTATAGAGCAGCTGCTATAACTTAAGATTATTAAGTCATTATTAACTATTAATAAGTGTAGAATTTTGTATTTTTATCGTTAGAAGGCTTCTAGCTGGGGACTGACTAGCGCCCAAAACTCTATCAAATTTGAAAGGTTCTTCGAAGAAAAGTGAGTCCGTCTGACAATTAAGTATAGAGTTTTGTCCCCTGTGCTCTCTCAAAGCTGTATAAAAAAATATTTGCTGCGCACAATAATTAATTTCCTTTCCAATAATGAAAATAATAAGTTGTCGAAATGTAGTTACTAAAACAACCAAGTATATATCGGTTCTTTGCCTCGTTGAATTGAAGCTAAGAGTTATGCCCAGAATAAATAATTACGGAGTAGAGAATTAATGAACACAATCAAATATTCTCCTGTTATTCAAATTTAAGAATCATAAACAACTTACAACAGTTGGAAGAATCCCGATTCCACTAAGTCAGAGTAATTTAAGCTTATCCGAAAGATCGATTAATCGCTCTTTTCAACACTTATTTTCTTCTAGGAAAGTTGAACTCACGCGTCAACTTCGTCTCTCAAACTATAACTAACTTAATTAACGAACTACTGCTTTTCAGATTCGCAAATCTCTCTCTGGTCGTTTTTCTTGTGCCTAAGGGTACTCAACCTTATCAGTTTTTTATCAGCAAAACGTAACGTGTCGTTCCTTTTAGAACATTCTGACCTAACGTGTAAGTGTTATGGTTGGCGAGGAAGGTCAGTCACAAGATGCCACTTATCTTATGTTGATGTTTGTTCGAGATGACCGGAGCTGCGTGTTTAACTCGGTTTGATAATTTCAGAATATGGCACAATCCATGTTTCATGCTGAGCAATATGTGTGCAATTTTTCCGCACGCTTGCTTTTTCCCTCCTAAGTAACGAATACGCATCCAATTTAAACTATGATACCTTTGTTTCCCATTTAGGCTGGAGTAATGTTCCGTTCTAAATAAAACTTTAACCATTTCCCTAGAGTCATCAAAAAAAAAGAAAAATAAAACTTAGCTCTTTCTGTCCCTTATTCCCTTGAGGAATGGTTTCAGTGCGAATACTTTGGGATTGAAAGGTATTTTATCCCAACTTTCCACTCTGAACGAGGCCTGGGTAAAATGTTTTGACTCTGGAAAAAAAATGTCGTTTCTTTCAAAGAAGTATAAGAAACTAATCTTTCATCTTTTTTCTTTGTTTAATTTAAAGGTCAAAAGAACGGTTTCGGGTACAGGAAAAAGCCCGTTGTTTTTCTCAATGTGTAAGAAATTGTCCCGGGAGTGATCAGTTAAAATTTCATGGTGATCGGACTTGGGGAAGTAGGGTTTTCAGGACTTGCAGGGGGGGTCGCAAAAATATGGACGCTTGGATTTGGGACAAAAGGGGCCCTGAAGCTATACCAGAGAGTAGCAGATCAATATTTCATGCTCTGATAACTCAGTCAAGGTGTGCACGCCAATTCTTGTTTGCCAATGAACTTATGTAAATACCAATGAACTAGTAAATCACCAACTAACAAATTCATTAAACCTTAATTCCTACTAGCTTTCATTTACCTACTAATTTAGAGCTAGAGCGCCAATGGATTTCCAATTATATCAGTCTATTCTCAAATTTCATCGTCGTGGAACATTTCCAGAAGATGTCAATTTTAATCGGCAGAAAAAGCACCATTTTAAACAATTATGTAGTCGCTACAACAAACCAAAACTAACTCTATTTAATAAAAAGACCGGACTCAAAGTATTGCATTCGAGGAATGCAAGTTTTATTATCCAAAAACTACATCGGGACCATGAGCATATTAAAGCAGTTAAACTCGAGCGGCTTGTTAAACAATCCTACGATGTCCAAGGAGCCCGGTTTATTGTTCGGGAAGTAGTACGCAACTGTGATTATTGCAATGAACAAATTATTCATCGACGTTTCACCGGTCCCTTAGTTCATGCTTCTCGCTCTACTCTGGATAGAATCTGTTACGAACTAGGACTAGTTATTAACGAAAGGCCGTTACTGGAAAGCAATTGTTTCAAGAACGCCCCTTCGTTAGATCCTACTTCTTTTATCCCTAAAACTGTGGACACTATTGATCCCGATTACAATTGCGTGTGCGCTGCACTTAGCACAATTTTGACCGGAAACCCTAATCAAGGCGGAAAAATTGAAGTAATAATTCGTTCTTTACGGAAAGAAGGCCCGGACCGCCACTTATTAAACTTGATGGGCGCTGCCCCTCTTATTAATGGCCCAGATGACCTTAATTTCGTTACAACAACAGATTTGAGAATGCTAGCCCGAACCTTTAGAACTAATATTTACATGTTTTATGACACCGATGAGTTCGAGAAAGCCCACTGGGATTGCTACACTGGAAATAAAATGGGCCCAAATAGAGGAGGAATTTACTTAAAGGCCGGCATGAGCGGTGGAACAATGCATTGTTTTATTGTTACTCGTGTTAAGCAAAAGAAATGAGGGGTAAGTTGTTCAATTTAGATGACATAATTTATTAACCCGGACTAGCACACACATGACAGATATCTAAGTTAAATTAAAGTTCGCTTTTACACTGCATATGGACGCTCGATTTGCACTTTCTTCTTTATCTCCAATAGCGCTTGTTGCTCGGCTTTTTCGTTGTCGGACAAGTCGCTATCACATGCTCGTTGATGCTGTTGTTCGTGTTGCTGTTGTTGTTGACCGTTTGGTGGCTGTTGTTGCTTGCTTGATTGCTGTGATTGCTCGTCTGATTTCGCTGCGAGGGTCTTCTTTCCATTGTTAGACTTGCCGCTTTTTGTTCGCCTCTTTGCCTTCGTTTTGGAGTTTCGAATATGCTCTGCCCGTGGCGTTTTGCCAGCCACTGGAGGTAGTTTTATCGGGGCCTTTCCATGTCGCGCTTTAACAATTTTGCCGTCCATACTGCGAGTAAGTTAAATTTTAAAGCCTGGCGAACAAGGGTAATATGGAGCAAGGCCAATAATAGCAATTAGATATGTTCAGTTTTAATGAACAAAAAAAAAGATATAAGGGCACCAAATTGATTTCCTTTTCCTTTGATTGGAGTTTCAGCAGGCTAAGTTTTAAAGTGAATGACACCGAGGTTGTCCAACTCGAATAATCTTGGTCTTATTTGCCTTGCTCTAAATCGCGCCACAATTTTGTGTGCCTCTTATCAGGTGTTATTTGCCGTGCAAAACTCCACTTTTGGTATTGTTGGTCATTTGTGTGCTAATTCGGTCTTATCTTTGTTAGAACAAGGTATTTGAGTCCTACGTGTTTGTTTCATTAGCCCTAATGTTAAGACGCATATTTGTATTTGAGACCTGTCAAAATTAGGACCTATTTATTTTACCCGCAAAAGTTCTAGGTGTGAAAGATAAAGTTGCGACTAACAAAGGTGTCAATAAACTACGCAGGAACTAAATTCTACAATAAGAATCTACTATTAATAAATTAATACTAATTAATCTACCATTAATTAATTAATTAATTATTATAATATACTATAATTAATAATCTTATTAATTCTTATGAAGATTAGTAATTCTTCAGTCATCAGGCAGTTTGTCTTCAGGAAATTCATCTCTTATGTAAAGAAGTTAAAAACATTATAAATATTGTCCTAATTTGCAAAAAGAACAGATTTTCTGCTCGACCCACGCAAAAAAAACCATGCTCGACCCAAATTGCATATGAAAACATCTTTTACTCAAACCATAACAAAACTTTCGAGTCTTTGTAACTTTGGTCAGCCTTCACCCCTCCCCCTCCCCACTCTAGGCTTTTTGAGTCTTTTCACATATCAGGGTCTGAACTTGAGGCAGTATTTGCCCTAATCAGACAGTGACGACCTTAAATGAGCCCTCATCAGACTCAGGCTCCTCAGACCAAATTGACTACCGTCCCTAAATTTTTCGAATTTTCATCGAGAAGGATCTAAGTGTATTTGATCTGACCATCGTCTCATATGTTTCTTCGAATATTTATTTAAAATACGAGCAGAAAGTCAGATAACTTTGTTTTTTACCGAAACTCTAACAGCTGGCGTCTTTTGTTTCTTATAACAAAAAAAAATGTCCTGCTATATTTTCTCAAAAAGCGAACAAACGGAAATTCTTTCGTTGCAAATTTTTAAAATCTGCTCCGTGTAGATGGCCAGAGTTTTTATTGAATACATGTAAACAGCTAGTTTTAATTCAAGTATTAGGTCGAAATTAACCACAACTAGTTTTAATATAACGGGCGAACGCAAAGGAAGCCGAAGTAAAAGTAAGCCGACAGAAAAGCAAGCCGAAATTTCTGTAACAGATATGTAATCTATCACAAATAAGTACATTGTTAGCCGTTGCAATCAATACTGCGCGTAGTATTATAGTGTATAATGTATTCAAATGCACCAAAGAAACAAAAATACGTCAATGTTTAGACATCTAGTGGGTAAGGGCCTTAGCGGACCGCTGTCCATGGCCATGCCTCTCATCCGCTGTAGGATGTAATCCGGAAACCGCGGGCCCGTTATCGAGGCGAAGCCTTGACGCGTGCGAAACGCGCCCACCGGCCCGCCAGAGGCAACTTAAATTAACGGTATCACAAAATTTTTCGGCTTACTTGACCTCATTCTCAAGCCAGCACACAGCAAAACAATGCGCCGAACCAAAAGAAAAAGCCAAGTTTGCAAATTGTGGTGGATCGCAAGCATCTGTGTACAATGGATGCTCCTTCTATCGAAACGCAGTTGTTGAAGCGACAAAGAGAAAACAAAATATCTCAGCAGTGACAAAATACAAACCGAAATGTTACAACCAAACTCAACTGTCTCAGCGGTAAACGTAAGTGTTCTGGTTGCAGAAGTACTCATCAAAATCTGACCAACCTTCAATACAATGTCTTACAGTGATATAATCAATGTTGTCAGTATTAGTGAAAGCAGAATTTTTGGGTGATAAAATAGAAGGCCAAAAAAATCATGACAGCATCAAAAATGCTAACAACAATTTCACCAAAATTCCAACGCAACAAATTTTAACAAACAGCCATAAATTCAGCCAACAAGGTTAAAATTAAAATTATGCAAGGGAACTGCCGAGGTTTATCCAACAAAATATCAGAACTTCTCGTATTTCTGAAGGAAAAAAATACTGATATTGTGTGCCTGAATGAAGTCAAGAGCTGGCAAAATGAAAATCAAACCGATGATTATATCGTAGTGACAGAAACGAGAGCAAGTAAGTCACATGGCTCAACGATTTTAGCAAAGAAGGGAACGACAATAATAGAAGTCATCTCAGGGTCATAGCTCTTTACAGCTCACCAGGTCGCGATTTGAATCTATCAGAAATTTTGAAGTTAATAAGAAGAACGTTTTTATCTGTGGAGATTTCAACGCTCCACATCAGGAGCTGAATTGCAAAAATAACACTGAGAACGGTGATAAAATAATTGAAAACTTCGAAACTGGAACTTTCAAGCTTTTAAATAACGGTTATCACACATATCAATCATATAAAGGAGAATGTCGAAATATGCTTGATCTACATTTCGCTGATCAATTAGTCTTCAAATTCTTTGACACACTTTATGTTTCCGATGTCTTTGGTAGTGACCAAAACTCAAACATTACTACCTTGAATATCGTAATTCAAAGCAGATTCTATTTGAAGGCAAAAATCAACTTCAAAAAATTCAAACAGATTGTCAGAGAAGAATGTGGAAACTCTGTGCTCTATCCACCAGTCTATCCAAAAGCAGAAGAACTAAATCATTGAAATGAAGTACTTGTACAGATCATTCAATCTTCGCTACAGAAGTCGTATATCCTACAAAAGAGATTTCCCTTTGGATAAGAAACTACTAAAATTGTCCGTGAGAAGAAGAAACAGAGAAGAGAGCTGAAAAGAACAAATGGAGAACAGTTCAAACTCCTGAAAAAGGAATTAAATTTCCGCCAAAAAGAAATAAAGAGGTCAATGAAACGATCGGAAAAAAATCAAACAATCAAAATTGATTGCAAGTGCTCAAAATAAGGGGAGCAAAAGCTTTTGAAGAGCAGTTAAAGCCTCATGTGGTGATTCAAAGAAACCAAATGAAACTCAACAAAATGTTAAAGTCTCTTATAAACAAATCAGAGCAAAAACAGACATTGAGAAATGCGAAATTTTCAAAACTCTTCTACAGGATACAATGAAAGATCATATATATACGAAAGTTGGATCTAAATGAGCACTTTGAGAAAGTTGGAAACGAGACAAAAACGTTTCTCCAA
This sequence comes from Convolutriloba macropyga, assembly GCF_964194025.1. Classification (NCBI taxonomy): domain Eukaryota; kingdom Metazoa; phylum Xenacoelomorpha; order Acoela; family Convolutidae; genus Convolutriloba; species Convolutriloba macropyga. Next base: position 1,741,750 of record NC_134478.1, on the reverse strand, counting down.
AACGAAAATATTGAACCAAATAACTACTGTATTATACAAGTAGACGATTATGATGAAATTTTGTACAAAACAAGAAGATCAAGTCCAGGACCAGATAAAATCAGCTATAACATCCTGAAAAGGGTCCCTAAATGCCTCAACGCATATATTTGTCTCCTGATAACTAGCTCAAAAAACAGTTCTTATATTCCAACTACATGGAAAGAGTCACCAGTCAAAATGTTATCGAAGCTCAACAAATACAAAAAAGGCGCAAAAAATTACCGACAAATCAGCCTAACAAATTGCTTCGCAAAAGTTTGTGAAACAGCAGTAAAGATTATTGTCCTAGCGCACTGTGAAAACAATGATGTCTCCGGCGGAATGCAAAGTGCGTATAGAAGAAATTGTTGCACAACTGATAACTTGCTCAAACTTACTCAGCACGTAACAAAAGCATTTCAATGGTCCGAAATGGTTGGATTTGTCTGCCTAGATATTGAAAAAGCGTTTGATGCAGTGTGGGCACTAGGATTTCAAAACAACCTGCTACAAATTGGTGTGCATAAACCTCTGATAAAATGGGTTAACTCTTTTTTTCTCTCAGAGAAGCCTCTTCGTGAAAATAATAACTCAAAAAGTAGCACATTTTCAACACTAGCTGGGGTACCTCAAGGCAGCGTCATTGCACCAATACTCTTCCTGGTTTATGTCAGCGGCATTCCTGAGATAACTGCAAAAATTTCTCAATTTGCTGATGATTTTGCCCTTTACCACAGGTCTTGCTACTGTCGATTAATTCATGAGAAACTTCAGTATTCACTAGACCAATTGATCAAATGGTGCGAAGAACTGAAAATAAGAATAAATCCAGTCAAAACAAATTTTATGCTTTTTTAGAAATCCGTCAAAGAATTTTTCCAGTTTAGACGTTTTTATCAATGGCACAAGAATTGAAGGCGCTAATTTAATTGAATTTCTTGGCGTAAGCCTTTCCCCCTTATGTAAGGTAGAACGAACATTGCAAGAGTTTGGTGGCAAGAGCAAACAAAAGAACCTACCAACTGTGGCGGCTCAGTCAGATCAACAATGATGAAGAGTGCTTGCTTACCTTGCATAATTATTGTATTCTACCTCTTTTTCTCTATGCGAATGCCTGCTGGATTGACCAATATAATTCTATCATCAACAACATACTACTGACCCAAAATAGAGCATTAAGAATTTGTATGAGGAAACCCCGCTGGTACAGTGTCAAAAAACTCCATGGAGAGGCCCATATATCTGCAGTAAGAGATTTTCCGATCAGATTAGCAAATGAGTACCTGAAACGGGCAAAAGCAAACAGGATCTAATCAATACTTGAACTCATCCAGAAAAAGAGACAACGTCCGAAAAACAGTTATCAAAGCACACTGGACCATCTGTCCTGCCAATGTTCTTTACCAGTTCCTATATCGTAAAAAAACCAGAACAGCCATCATCCAGCAACTTATTGCCAGCCAAAAGAGTAAAAGCAAGCAGAGCCAGCAGAAGCCCTTCCCGGCGCTTGAATTGGCTCCCAGCAACAAGAGCAATCAATTGGTTTTAAAGGTAAAAAAACTCTGTAAAAACAGGAGCCTAAACTAATCTTTCCGAAATTTCGAACTTTCTATTATACTTATTGATGCTTTTTTTTAAATTGATAGAACTTGATTGTACATACATTAATAATAATTACTTGACCTCATTCTCAAAATTCGGCTTGCTTGCCTATCGACTTGCTTGACCACCTCCAATATAACCCGAACCTGTTTGTCAATCTCTGGTGATCAGCCGAAGAGTTTAATTCCTTTGAACAGAAACTGCAGAGCAAACATCCGACCATGGGGCAACTCTTAAACCTGTTTCAGTCCATATCCTATTCAATTATCCGGATAACTGAATATTATATGAACTAAAACAGCTTTAGAACTTAAACCCATGAGAGGCCTTATATTGTAGATTTTCCCTTTTAAATGTAAACTCATTGTTCTAATTTTGTGGACTGAACTACAGTTGCAACGGTAGCGAGCGTTTAAGCCTCAAAACTTAAAATTCAGCAGTTTCAGTTTATTCCGTGCAGAGGAACTAGCTGACATTTTGCTAAGTTAATAAATAATGAAAAATTGAGTCTCTGAAATTTTTCAGAACGTGTGCTGTTAGACTCCCTATTTTTAGAATAAAAAACTTTAGTCTTGATGAGGTTTTCACCGCCTGCGGCTAAAAAAACGGGACCAAAATGAGGCCTCGTTTATGACAGAAATTTCTGTCCACCCATAATTCGATCACCTCTTTCTGGGGTGCCGTTTTGGTGCCAATCAGAAACAAAGTCTGATGTTTATATCATGCTAGAACCAAGTTCGAGAAGTCCGAATTTAGCTAAAAGACATAATTCAAGACAGGCTGTAGAATTAGAGTGATATAAACAAAACTGGCGCCACTGGTTTAACTAAATATTCAAAACAAAAGACCAGTCTCAAATGTCACACCTTTAATTGCCGCTGACCGACCTGAAGCTAAAGCTAACAGTTCACCTTCAGATGAACTGAACTCAAACTCAAACTCAAACTAAAACTAAGATTCCTTAAGAGCAAAACTTAAACCCAGCATTTGCAATTTCCTATTCTGTGAAACAAAGCTAGCACATTAATACTGACATAAGGAAACAAATTGAACCAGACAATTCTACAGAATTCAATAGAAATGGCTCCACAGTTTCCAAATTTTCTTAGCATTGCCTTACTGCTTTACTGTTGTAATGATATTTTCATATCTTGTCTATCACAGAAAACAGCAGAACAATTCATGCAAATATCGAAGACGTTGATTGTGAATGGACGGGATAGTCCCCCGAGGGACTTTTATGTACAAGTCCGGTCAGAGGGGCGTTCTTGCGGTGGAAGCATAATTGAGCGATACTTTGTAATAACTGCATCAAACTGTGTTTTCAAGAGAAGTTGTGAGTAATTGTGAAGGCCTAGATCCCGGGCCTAGAAATTTTCTTCAAATTAAGTAAGAAAATACGCTGAAATGCGTGGATTTTTAAAAAAGTTCAGCGCAAAAACCTCACATAATAATGCGCTGAAAGGTGCTGAAATGCGCTGAAACTTTGTAAGAATTGCGCTCAAAAATCAGCTCAATTCTTACAAAGTTTCAGCGCATTTCAGCACAATTCAGTGCATTTTTTACATAATTTCAGCCTATTTCTTACAAAATAATGCGCTGAAACTGCGCTGACAAGTCGACCCGGGATGGCAGAATTCTTGCAAAATCTATTTTTAAACCAATTTACATGTAACTCTCGGGATTAGTTCCCAATTGTTTTTGTTCTCGACTGACGAAAAGACTCAAAACGTCTCAGTGGGGGGGGGGGGGGGTTATTGTTGACCAAAATTAGGGTCTTTCCCATTATAGCCCCCACCCCAGCTTAGTATAGCCCCCCCCCTCAATCATGGTAATTATACCATAATGGGGGGGGGGGCTTTAATGGGAAAGACCCCAAAATTACACAGTCGAGCATCCTGTTAAAGTCGAGCTAAAGTAATATCATAGGTCGAGGAGAAGTCTTTCTAAGCCCGGGTCGAGGTTCGGCGGTGAATTATTGTAAGAAATGCGGTGAAAACAAATAATTTTTACCGCGTAATTCTTATCTTTTTGCGGTGAATGCGTTTTATTGCGGTGAATTATTTAATTTCACCCCGTTCTCAGTATTCTTCTAAAAAAACTTCCTTACAGGGATTCGAACCACCTATTATAGGTCTTGAACCTCTTATTCCACTGCTCCAGCTCTCACTAACTGCTATGAAATTTCTTGTAAATTTAAATCAGATTAACGTTGGAAAGCAAATGCGGCTATTTTTTGCAAGAAATGCAGTGAAATGCGGCGAATTAATTTTTTCACCACATTCACCGCACATTCACCGCATTTCTTACATTAACTTGCCACACAAGTCGAAGCGGTAAATTTTTGTAAGAAATGCCGTGAATTTCGCGGTGAATTTTTGTAAGAAATGTGGTGAAATGCGGTGAAATATTTTTTTCAGTGTATTCACCGCATTTTTTAAATAAAAATTCACCCAAAAAACTCAACCCGGGAGGGATCGAGCTACAACACAATAAATTTCGAGTCGAGACTTTTGGTGTGTGTGCATGGCCTTTTTATAGCTCGAGCAAAAGTCTTTACAAAGGCGCTTTGAGTCTAGCGAAAGTCTTTTCATGACTTCTTTTGCATTTCGGTATGGTTTTTGATTATTTATTGCCTCTGTACACACTGAAGCAGAGATGTTTATAGACTAAGCGGCAATGCTCAAGCCCGATCAAAATTATCAAATACTTGGGAAGTAAGAATTTTAACAAATTTTTAAGATAAATCAGTTATCCCAGTGAGATATGATACTAAGTAGCCTCAATATAATGTGATTGTTCCCATTAGCAATGACAAAATTTTGGATTTTTTTCCTAGATTACCTCTGGAAATTTTGAAGTATCATTGTTAATAAACCACACATCTTTTAGTTTTTGTTTCAAATTTGTAACATAAGAGAAACATTGATTCTAAATATGTTGTAAAATTAAATAGGAAATTGACAACCATGCAAATTTTTTAAAATAAAAACAGACGCACGAAAAGATTTTCCTGGAATTATGATTTGAAAAAAGAAACCGAGCACAACATTTGTTTCGGGCAATAGTTGAGCATCATCATTGGGTCGGTCTGTTTCAATTCTAGCGGCAAAAGTTGGGTTGAGATAAAGTCCAAAAGCAAAAAGTTGCGTCGAGTTGAAACCAAGATGACAACAAAGTATGAGGTGAAATCTTTTGGCATCAATATCGGTTGAGCTCCACCCCCAGCCTATTGGGTACATCTTATTTGCATCGCCCTTCAAAGCACGTGCCATTTTTATTTTTCTATGATGATTTACCATGTTAGGACAAGTGGTTTGTAACCTGGGAGTGCACATATATCACAATAGGGGCAGAAACGGAAAAAATCCACATTTTCATATGTAATATGGGTTCAGATGTTTTTTTCCATACCTGGGAAAATGCATTGGTTTGAGGAAATCTGAGTCCGGATCTCGACATATGCGATAATTTCGTGCAAAAATACGTTGAATGTAGAGAAAAATCTCATCTTAAAGTTCATTCCGTTATATACCAATATTTTTAAACAAAAATTTGCTGCTCTCATTGCTTTAACCGTTAAATTTTGAGGGGATTTTATTTTTCACTTCAAAGCTAGAGTGATTTTAGAGAAATTTTTTTTTTCACCGAATTTCTTACTTTATTTCACGAGACCATAAAACCTGTCGACGAAATATCAGTTTATGTTTCCAAAAAATTAATATCAAAAGATGAAATGAGTAATTACTTTACGGGGTCAATGTCCAAAAAATCGAGTTCATGTACTACTAAATTTTGTCACGTATGTTCAGAACCCAAGTTTTTAAGACTTGAGGGGTGTGCGTGTGTGTAAACTAGTTAAACTGAGCGAAATCGAAATCGAGATTAAGTAGATTAAGAAGACAATTAATGGATTTGAAATGAACACTGTTAACAAGAACTATTAAGTCTTTGAGTTTGGTCACAAGTAACTAATAAGATTCGGACAATGAAGTTTTAGACTACTTACGCGCTCAAAAAATTTGCCGTTTCCGCAAAATGCAAAATTTAAAGAAATTTTGCTTATACGGATATTATCCACGTAAATTAATGCAATGGGAAGCAGTAATCGCCCGGGTCTAATTTTTCCGCCCCCCAAAATGATGTAAGAGTGGGACTGCAAGTGGAGGACTTTTTCGGAAAATGCAGCTCAAAACTCTTACATTTTTTGGACTGCAATGGGCTGCCAAGGGGGTAAAATGATGTAAGAGTGAGGGTGTAAAAGATAAACCTACCCCCTCAATCTCACTTTTTTCCTTTGCTCTCTTAGTTGGGGTAAAACGGTGAAAGAGTTTGGGGGTAAAGGAGAAGGAAAAAAGCGTACTTTTCAGTGGACAGAACAACGCTTGAACTGTGGACCTATGACCGCGATAGTAATGGTGTAAGCAGATCGAGGAAATTACGTAACGCAAATGTGAAACAAATCTTCTTCCCTCCTGGGTTAGTCATAGCACTCAGCTCTGTTGCAAAGATTGGATTTCAGTGCAGATATTATTCTTAAATTTTAATTTTCTGTAATAATTTGCATAAAAGGCATTTTTATTAATTTTTTTGCTGGACAAACTCTTTTTTTTCTACTAAATTATGCAGTAGAGGCGTTTCTGCATGGGTCTCTAAAATAAGTGCTGTTTGCTCCGATGAAAAAAATTTGCAAGGAAATGAAAATTTTCGATTACATTATACGGTGATGTCAAATTTTTTTTCGCTAGGAGAAAATGATTTCAAATAATCTTTTTATAAAGCATTCTTCTATCCGTTTGCTGATTAGCTGAATTTTGTCACTGAGCCTCAGTCAAAAACCCCTGCAAATTAATTATCAACGTCTATAAATTATTGCATAATTTGAAAATTTCTGTGAAAAAACAATCAATTAAAGTTTGTTTGTCAATCAAGATATCATTTTGAAAATCGGCTCATTCCAATTGAAAAAAAATGTTATATGTACAACTGTCAACCAACAACAGAAAACATGACAAACTGCAGAATAAAAATTTGTTACTGGGATGTACCTTCGCCCAAAGGTCATGTATGTTTCCATATGATGAATTAAAAATTATTAGTACGATCTCGCAAAATTTCATGAACACACGGATGATTTTGTATGGTTACTGTTAGTATCAAGTTAACGCTTTGCAGTGTTTCAGAAAAGCAACTTCTCTCCTCGAAAAAAGTCAAGGATATGTTTTGTTGGTTTTTAGTAGAGAATTTAATTTTTAATTGCTCTCAAACGAAGTTTGCAGCAATTATATTAGTCCTGTTGGCTTTTTTATGCAATTTTTTTGCTCAAACGATCAAACGATTTTTTTCGTCTGACCCATTTGAATTTTCGTCTTCAAAAACGGGATAAGGAGGTAGCGCCCAGCAGGCATTAAGTGGGTCTTATATTCTTTCAGCTCACCAGTCTCCATGCATGCGATTCACAGAAACTGTTTTGGAGACTTATACTTATGGTGTGAAGAAGCTGATGCCCCCCCCAAATACACACATGCACACAACAAATCCCCCCCCCCCACATCAACATCCCTCTCACTTCATCGCCCAATCCCCACCCAGCACGTCCTTCAGGCCTCAATGGACCCCTGCAGCCCAAGACCCCCTCCCAGCCCACCGTTCTT
>NC_134478.1:1558043-1734273 GCF_964194025.1 Convolutriloba macropyga | reverse complement strand
AACCAAAAAACAACGTGCAAAAACCATCAGAAATCATGAATTATTTCTTAATTTTTGCTAAAAATTGCGTCATTATTTAAGTTCAATGCCGAAGCGGTAAGCTTTTAAATCTCTCAAAACAGTTCAGCGACATTTTTGAAAAATCAGTTGTCCCATTATGCTCATTAAACATGAAAAACTACAAAGAATTCCGAAAAACTTGACATTAAATTTTAGTTTTTTTACGATTATCGATGGACTTGCCTCAAGAAGTCCTTAACAGGTTTACCAAAAAACAATCAAGACATAATCGAACGGTGAGGAACCACACCTAAAGGTCAGATGTCAAAAAGAAAGTTTAGTTTTCTACGGTGTCGTGCTTTACATTTGAGCGCGCGCTTGTTTGTGTGTATATAAACGTTTTTGTGTTTGCAATGTGCATGTTTTATGATGCGTGTGGTTTGTTTTTATGTGTGCACGCATGTGCGGTTTTACAAATGTGTTCTCGTGTTCGCAATGTGCGCGGTATGCGTTGATGAGAAAGAGATAGAGAAAAATGACAGAGAAAGACAGAGACAGAGAGAGAAGCTATTGTGAAAAGTTGTTTGTACAACTCTGAATGAACTTTTTAGACGACAAATTTTGCCACAATTTAGAAAAAATTGCCACAAATTATTACAAAATTACTCAATATTTGCTGCAATAGCTACAGAAGAATTAAAAATCCAAAACTGTGTATTCTAGGTCTCGTTTTTAACAGATCTCCGATGGTTAAGAGTAATCTTCACACTATGCTCTTGAAATATCAAAAATTTGAAAAATCAGAAGAGGTCAAAGAAATAATTCATTCCAAAGTTTAGTTTCAAAACTACAGTAACCGATACATTTGCCTGATGAAGTTCACTCCTATTCTTTAAAAAAAGAAGACCCAAGTGAACAGTGATGAGCCTTGATTTTGCATTTGTGGGTTGGTGTTAGCTTGTGTAATATGTGGTCTTTTTTGGAAATTTTGTGTCTTTCAAATTGTACTACACATATCTTTCTAGAGTTTGTTGAGTTTCCTTTCTTTCCAGAGTTTTAAATGTTTTTCGAAAAAGACGGAATAATTTTTGGTTCAAGCAGTACAAATAAATTTATCCAATGCTCATAAATTGTTTTCGGTTACTCACAATGGTTTACTTGACTGAATTAAGAAGTTGTTCTTGAAACCTTGAGACGTATGCTGGAACTTTTTGTGCTGCGGAGACTCCACGAGCCCTCTTGGTTGTTTTATTGAAAACTTTTAGCAGCGATTCAGCGCGATGATCTTCAAAATGAAATTTACAATTCCATTTTTGACGCTTAGGATGCTGACTTGAAGATTTCATTTTAGTTTTTTTCGAAAGGATGGTTTATTTTAAGTTTTTCAAATGTGTCTTTGAACTTTTCACCTAAAGTTATCAGTTCGTGAAATCTTCGTTACATTGAGCTGATTTGAAGAATTGATTTTTGAATAAAATGGTTGCGCAATATTTTTTGGATGCTTTTTGTCATGCTAAATGGTTTGTTATTTTAACACGTTCTCAGATCAAAACTTGTTCATTCGAATAAAAAGGGAGTGTTAGACTTTTCTTCTTGTTAACCACGTTCTTGCTTCAAGCTACAGGGTTGCGCATAACGAACCACCAAAACTTTTGAATAGAATGATTGACAAAAGCATTCTTAATTTTCTCCAACAGACTGCAAATTTTCTTGGAAAAATATTATTTTGCATCACATTCCTCTGGTATTTAAATACAATTTTTCGAAATCCAATTATTGACATAAGCTCAGAAAAATTTGAATAAAAATTAATTTCATGCAAATATAACTTTCATTGGTATTTGATGCGTAGCCTCGGACATAACCGTGCTTGCTTGTGAACCCGTCGCCATTCTTTACTAGAAATGTTAAAGTGTTCATTTCAACTTTTTTACGTGAGAACGTTTTTGAAATTTTCAAGACACTATTGTTAGGTTGCTGTTCCCTCTGCATTTTGCGTTCAATCAATAGAAAATTTGGACGCACTGTAAAATTCTGAAGGAACTCACAATTAGTTTTTAAGTCTCAATTTGTCAGTTATTTAAAATGACTTTAAAAATTTTTGCCTTTGTGTTTTTTTGCCTAGAGAATGCAGCTAAATTTGCGGCTGAGAGAGTTTCGAATCGAGCAAACGCATGTCCGTGCCTCCTTGTTTCCCTTCTCAATAGGCTGATCTGTATCTATCGGACATGTAGGTCGCTTTTGTTCAACTTTGATTCCGTGACCTTTGTATTTTTTCAAAGAAAAGAGCGATAAACGATCTAATTTTTTTGGGTAAAGGATTAATTTTTGGACATTATATGCACATAATACATCATCAGTGTTCGAAGAACGTGCAATCAAACATATTTTGAGGGCCAAACTATGGCTTCCAAAGCGTTTTCTGGCAAAACTTAAATGATTTTTTTTTCGTTGTCTGTTTGTTGTTCTTTTTGTAACCGCATAAAAATTGAATAACGACAGTAATTCATTCTTGTCTTTAGAAACAGCGATAATCGCAAACCTATGGGATATTTTAGTTGATTTCTAATGGTTTTCATTACTTTGAAATTAATTGTTTTTAGAAAAAAAATGAGCGACTTTTTCGAGTTTACTGTTTTTGTTCTTTATTGTCTAACTTTTACCAAGCCTTATTGTGGACTGGTCCCATATCTTTTCTGTTGAATTACGTTATTATGTTTATCTTCAGTTTTATCTGACGCTATTTTGACTTTGTTATTAAGTTTTGTTTTTTAAAACGGATATAAATTTTGTGATGTAATTAGCGTTTGTTGTTGATTGGTTTTCCTGTTGGTCCTGACTGGCTTTCTTAATATTGGCATATCTCACCAATCTAATGCTACATTTTTTTACTCCAATGAGTTATTTGCTTCGGAGGCTATCTTTTCGTTCATACGCCAATTTTTTAGAAATATCTCACCAATCTCTCACCAAATATCTCACCAATCTCACCAATATCTCACCAAAATATCTCACCAATTGGCATATCTCACCAATCGAATGCTACATTTTTTTACTCCAATGAGTTATTTGCTTCGGAGGCTATCTTTTCGTTCATACGCCAATTTTTTAAAAAATAATTTAATTTTGGGGGTTTTCTATCTGTTCCTCATTTGTTCCTCATCTGTTCCTCTATCTGTTCCTCTATCTGTTCCTCATCTGTTCTTCATTAAATCTCTCAAAACAGTTCAGCGACATTTGTGAAAAATCATTTGTCCCATTATGCTCATGAAACATGAAAAACTACAAAGAATTCCGAAAAACTTGACATTAAATTTTAGTTTTTTTACGATTATCGATGGACTTGCCTCAAGAAGTCCTTAACAGGTTTACCAAAAAACAATCAAGACATAATCGAACGGTGAGGAACCACACCTAAAGGTCAGATATCAAAAAGAAAGTTCAGTTTTCTACGGTGTCGTGCTTTACATTTGAGCGCGCGCTTGTTTGTGTGTATATAAACGTTTTTGTATTTGCAATGTGCATGTTATATGATGCGTGTGGTTTGTTTTTATGTGTGCACGCATGTGCGGTTTTACAAATGTGTTCTCGTGTTCGCAATGTGCGCGGTATGCGTTGATGAGAAAGAGATAGAGAAAAATGACAGAGACAGAGAGAGAAGCTATTGTGAAAACTTGTTTGTACAACTCTGAATGAACTTTTTAGACGACAAATTTTGCCACAATTTAGAAAAAATTGCCACAAATTATTACAAAATTACTCAATATTTGCTGCAATAGCTACAGAAAAACTAAAAATCGAAAACTGTGTATTCTAGGTCTCGTTTTTAACAGATCTCCGATGGTTAAGAGTAATCTTCACATTATGCTCTTGAAATATCAAAAATTTGAAAAATCAGAAGAGGTCAAAGAAATAATTCATTCCAAAGTTTAGTTTCAAAACTACAGTAACCGATACATTTGCCTGATGAAGTTCACTCCTATTCTTTAAAAAAAGAAGACCTAAGTGAAAAGTGATGAGCCTTGATTTTGCATTTGTGGGTTGGTGTTAGCTTGTGTAATATGTGGTCTTTTTTGGAAATTTTGTGTCTTTCAAATTGTACTACACATATCTTTCTAGAGTTTGTTGAGTTTCCTTTCTTTCCAGAGTTTTAAATGTTTTTCGAAAAAGACGGAATAATTTTTGGTTCAAGCAGTACAAATAAATTTATCCAATGCTCATAAATTGTTTTCGGTTACTCACAATGGTTTACCTGACTGAATTAAGAAGTTGTTCTTGAAACCTTGAGAGGTATGAGTAGTAATATAGTGAGCTACACTCCCCGGGGGGGGTGAGGTCCCCCATGTATTAAGATAGGGTATAGCGTATTTTTCGGGATTTGGGTCCTCCCTAACGTATTAAGATAGGGAATGAATTAGCATGTATTAAGATTAGGTATAGCGTTGTTAATGTATTAAGATTAGGTATAGGTTGCATGTATTAAGATTAGGGTGCATGTATTAGGATTGGGTATAGCCGCCATGTATTAAAATTAGTTATAGCCGCCGACATGTATTAAGATTATGCGCCGACATGTATTAAGATTAGTAATAGCCGCCGACATGTATTGAGATTAGTTATAGCCGCGGACATGCATTGATTAGGTGCCGCCATGTATTAAGATAGGGTAAAGGTTTTGTGTATGTATTTGTGCATGTACATTTTCTAGTAGTATAGTCGGTGCAAATGTGGGGGTAGGTTCGGAGACGCTCCTGATTGGCTGAAATTCAGCCAATCAGGTTCGGAGACGCTCCTGATAGGCTGAAATTTTGAGGGGAAAATATCAATGTTTGTGTAGTTATTAAGTGTTTACTTGAGAACAATAGAATTGGCGTGGGTAATTAATTGCTGTAATTATGTGAGGGGTAATTATGTGACAGGTTGAATTTTGTTTACAAATTTTATGTTATTAAATTGTGAAATTAATTGGTGGGGGTTTTCAATTACCCTAGTTATCTGAGGGGTAATTATGTGACATGTTGATTTTTTGTTTACAAATTTTAGGTAAATTGCAAAGATTGTTCCCCTAATTGTTTGAATCAATTGTGTAACAAATGTCTTTTGCGCGCTCATTAATTGGAAAAAATTCAATGATAGAAAAAAAAATGAATTAAAATTGTATAAAATTACAGACACAGTAAAAATGTAATAGAGAATACTAAAGAATTGTGCTATAGTAAAAGCATTTAAGTTATATGTTGAGTGGTGCTGTATGAATACCGTCAGACTGAACAATGCGCTTAGGGTAGAAATAGGACAGTCCTTTCTTTGTCTGCTCATACGTAGCAACACAATGGTTTATTGTTCTGAACCCTCTATTTGTTGAAGTAAGATTGATAATTTCATCCATCACACGTCGATATTTCTCCATCGGTCCATCTCCGTTCTCTTCTAGTGTTCTTTTATTGAGACCTTTACTGCTGATCTTGTATTTGTCAGACTGTGCATCGTAGCAACAATAAGTTTTGCTACAAAGACAAATCATTTCCGTACATCTGAATTCATCCTTGAAAAGTCCTGGTTCCCGTTTATCATGCTTCTTATGCTTAGAACAACATGTTCTAGGGAAGAAATTTTGAATAGCATCTGCTTGGAAAGAGTCGTTACAGTCCTGCTTTCTCAATGCTTCCCATTCTTGTTTTTTAGCAGGTCGAATACAATCATACAAATTCTCATGAGCTAAGGCTAAATAGAGGGAATCTGTATCCATCTCTAACTCCTCGAATTTATCCACGTCGCAAAATCTGTCAAAGAAGTTATAGTAGAGCTCCAACATACGTAATTTAGCGTACTGAAGTATGAAGAATCCAACTATTATAGGTTCGCGGTGTTCAATTTTTGATTTTGCTAGCTCAACTTCGTAAAGCTCTTTTGAGACATTGTTCAACCGCTTAAACATTTTCCCATTGATTGCTTTGTGCGTCTTCTCATCGTTCAAATATTTGGTTTCTGTATGTTTGCTTCTGTCCATAATCTGATAACCGTAAGAGCTATTACCCAATAATTTCATAGTCTCAGCAACAACGCTGGAATCAGGATTTTCATCTCCACCTCTTCTAGCGTCTACCACTGACTGTACAAAGGTGTTGAAACATTTGCGCGGCGTGTACTGTACAAATCTATAAATTCTTGTACATTTCAGACCGAGGCTGATGTAGAAATTTAGTAGGGGAGTAATAATTGTTCCATTTTCCAGATTGAAACTTGAAATTAGCATTCGCTGAGGTTGCCTCAGTAAGTTGTTTTCGACAGCGTAATCTCTCATATAATCCCCAATATCAGCTCAACTAACGTTGAAATTTTTAAAAATAGGCGGGAAATTCGAAAACTTGTACTTCAAACCTGTGGGAACTTCCAAATCACATTGTACGTATCCAAACATCTCCCCATCTCTTATTTTAGCTAGTAAAGACTCTTGCTTCAAAGGTAATTTGAAAGGAAAGTTCTTTCTCTCGTGATTTCTGACATTTTCTTCTTTAACACTTTCCCACCATTTACACTCCCAGATTTCAACAATCTTATATCCTTTACTTTTTAAGTAATCTCTTCTCAATTCATCATGTTCTCTTTTTCTAATCCCTCTCTGTGTTTCCTCTTCTGAGAGACTTGCTTTAGCTTCCTGACAAGGACAGAAATGAAAGTAACAACCCATGGCTTCAAACACCGTATTACAATGTGTGCAAAATCCGTCTACGCTAAAACAATCAATCTTCTTCTGTTTTCCGGTTGTGTAGTAGCTCTCAATTTTACATTCGGAACGTTGTGATTGAAGATATGACATAACCATGTTCTCAAATGTTCGAGATCTGTTTGTTCGAGCCCTGAATTTTTGAGAATCTGTATCAAATTCCCATCGAGTGTAAAGTCCAGTGGGCATTTCTTGACACATTGAAAAGGGATAGAGTTGGCTAGCGTCAATACCTACGATAGACTTGCAAAGGTTTTCAGAGTTTCGTATGAAGGTCTGATCAACTACTGCTTTTCTAGTAAAAACAATAGATGGACCACCAGTCATATCCTCACGTATTTTGTCATGTAAATCTTTGTCAGCTTCAACAAATGGAAAAAACTTGTGGTTTGTTGACTTGTGAAGACAGATATTAGCCAAGTTCGGAAGTGTACATCCGAGTTTTAACATATCGATACCCTTGTTGTGATAAAACTCCATCATTTTTCGCATTGCCTCCAGTGTTGGAACAACATCCTTGTTGTTGTACCACTTGACAAAATCTCTGAATGTAGCCATTTTTTCTTGCTCCCAGACCACTTTCAGGTAATTTTAATTGTCAATTCCAGATGGAGGAACATTTTTCAACCCCAACTTTTTTAATGACTCTTGTTGAGAAAATCCACTGTTAAGCAATTTAGTGAAATCAGTAAATTCCTTCTCCAGTGGATTATAGTTTCTCAGTTTGCTAAAGAAACGGTCGTAAAGAGGGAGAAAAGTTGCATCGAGCTTTTCGGGAGAGTCAAACCACTCATAGGGGAAGAATCCTTTGGTCTCATTTGTCTTGTATGCTTTAAGGAAAGAATCAAGTGATGTAGCTCCACCGAGAAAGTTGAGGATATCGAGAAATTGTACATCACCAATTTTAAGAGAAACAAAGTGATTTGCTTTTTTAATAACAGTAGGTTGAATGTCGCGCTCATGAATAAGATAGGGTAGGAGATAGGACTTAATGAGATTTAAATCATATTTTCCACTATTGAATCCGAACACAGGTAAAGTGTTCACATAACGCTCAAAGTGCTGCTGTAAGTCCAAAAGCTGGTTTTTCTGCATTTGGAGAAATTGCGTAGACATATCAGCTTCATCATCTTCCTCGGTACGTTCATCTTCACACTCAAATGTTGAAGCGTTTTGATCCTTTCTTTTAATTAAATTTTCGCCAATTGCGTTAACTCGTGCTCTGATTACTGCTTCAATAGAGGAAAACTTTGTCCACATTTCAGTTTTACTTTTGTTTGCTAAGTCTTCAATAGCTTCAACAAAAGATATAATGAGAGCTTTCGGATCTTTATCGAATAGGAAGACAGGTTCATCAATTAAATTGGGGGAAATAGAGACAGAGATTGGTTCATGCTTTCCAATCCAAGTGGTTGTGTTTGTATCTTTTAATTGGTCGGAGGGTACACATATCGAATCAAAGTCAAAAATAGCCAAGTTCTTGAACAACTTTTGATCTTCGTTGTAGGAAATTCCAAATCCGTCAAGCTTATCAAATAAGGTCTCGCGCAATGTATACACACTCTTTGGGTAAATATGCTGTACTCTATCTTTACACGTTTTAACATGGCGGTTGAAATTTCCCGCTTTCTGAATGAACGTATCGCAACTGGGACAACGGAATCGTTTAAAGAATGTGTTGATATCATCTACATAGCATATGTGGTTGTTGTAACGTAATAAATTAATATTTTTCTCATACATTTCAATACTTCTCCTCGCAAGTTCACCAACAAAATCTCCATCTACAATGTCAATATCGTAAATAAATATGTTGTGCTTTATCGCATTTTCAACAAATACAAGATGATCGATCGATACCCCTCTGAAATTGATTGCGTCTTGTCCAGATTCGTGGAGGAATGCACTAAACAAATTTTTTGCATTGATCTCAAGCTCCGATGATCCATATAAGTGAACAGCTATAGCTCGGAATAAGCAAAGATAATCTTTGTAAGTCTCACCATAGCCATTCGATACGAGACAATTCACATCTGGTCGTCTGAGTAACTGTTCAGGAAGAACAGCATCGATACATCCCATTGGAATGGATTTTAGGAGAGCGCAAAATATTGTTACATTTGTAGTCAGAGCAAATCGCCATTTTGTATTCTCCCGCTCCTGAGCACACGTCTCCACTAAATCCATCTTTTCAATCCTGTCCTGAAGAGAGACTAAGTCTCCTTTGGAACAGAGTAGATGAGATTTCTCGAAGAAAGTGTTGTTCTCGTGAGCGTAGAAGTATCGATACTCGTCCGTATCCACATTTCTTAATATAAATCCTAGAGCTAAGTTGACTTTGGCTGCACAGTTGAGTTTTTCGAATACTTCTTTCAACTTTTTATTAATTTCATGAGGATCGAGCTTGGACAGCTTGAAGTTGAACACTTGATGTCTTCCATTTTCCATCTCAGTATCGTCAAAAAAGTGCTGGCAAGCACTAAGTTCTTGTTGTAGCTGCTCGTTGTCCTTTTCCAGCTCCTCTGATTCTAGAACTTTTTTAAGCTTTTCACTCGATTTTGTTCCAACTTTTGTTGAAGTTCCATGCTTTCTCCTCTTGTGTTGTTGAAGAGAATAGAAACTCGGAAACTCCTCCAAGCATACAGTACACATAGTGCTTAGCTTTGTATCCTTAGGAGCGTGATGCTTAGCAATGTGGTAATTCATGTCTTCTTTCTTCTTTGTACTGAAATGTGGACATTTGGGACAAAATAGAGTCCCACTATCACAAGACTGCTTGTGTCTTGCCATATTCTTCTTCACCACCATTTTGTTGCACTTTGTGCATTTCACTGGGAGATTTCTATCGAGAGAAGGCATTGTTTTGGTACAAGATGAAACAAATTCGGGTATTGTGACGAGCAACTAATTGTGACAATAACAAAGTGAGAATGAAAGAAATTATTTTTGTACATTTAGGGAACCCAGCTATGACGCATCACTCCATATATGGAAATTTATCACTTCCATTTTAAGAAGCTTGTTGTCATAACCGAACATTCTAGAACATAATGAATAAACCAATCAGATTCTTCCATTTACAAATACCTTTAATAATTAAGAACATTCTTTTTAAATATGTGAATTCATTCCTTGGAGTAAACTCAAAAATAGCAAATCATTCTTATATTTCTTCTTAATCATTTCTTTTACATTTTATATAAGTTTTCATATTTCATCCAGCCATAATCCAAAAACAGACTCACAACAAATTCAAACAAATTGTTCCAATCTTAACAAACTCTGTGATTCAAATTTGTGTCTATCCGCAATTGACAGAATTCGGTGCTTGCAAACAAATCTAGTCCTATTGAAAATTGAAATTAGCACATGAATGTCTTTTTACAACAATGTTGAAGATGTCGAAAACAAATATTCATCCATACTTCGCGAACAAATATTTACCTTACAACTTAACGTTATTGTCTTGGAACCTCTCAACCAATCAAAATCCCGTGTTAAAGAAATTATTCTGAAGATTAACGATTTTATTTTGTGTAATTGTTTCTTAATTTTAATTTTCTTTTACATAAACAGAGTATTGCGTGAAATTTTGCTCATTTGCGAAAAATGTTAATCAAAAATCATTTACAGTTGTTGGAAAAAAAATATAAGAGGAAAGAAGGAATTGCCGATGCTTACAAAGTTGACGAGATTGATGTTGATTCCTATTTTTTCTACAATTTCTTGGACATTTGCGTTCAGAATGACAGAATAATCCGATTTAGTAAAGGATTCGAATATGCAACATTTTCCATTAAAAAATTCAAATATGATGATTATATAACGAAACAATCATTTGATTTATCGTCAGAGCTACACATTAACAAGTACGAAATTTTATTTATTTTGAATTCTGTTCCCGAAATTTTAGAACAGTACAGAAATCTAGCACAAGCGAACTGTATTCCAATTGCTGACCCCATAGCAATCACTTCATCTGTACAAAGCGCGTTGTTTTTTCATTATTATACAGATTACAATTCTGAAGGAGTAAAAATTCGATTTGGAATTCGGCTCCCAAATATATATATACAAAAGTTCTGTTCCAAAAATGGAATACTTTCCGAGATTGATTTAAAATTTAACGAAGTTGAACAAATTTATCAGAGCTTAACATTTTGGGTAAATTATGTCACTTCGTTCCCAATGAGCTATCCTTATTTAGTAAACAAGTAGTCGTATCATGTGATACATGTGTTATTCAAAAACCATATTTGGTTTCTATTCACGCATTGATCTTCCTGCTTCGTATACGAGCATCATTTTATAACAACTTCTTCCATATTTGGATACATTAAATGATTTCCATTTCCTGTTTCGGTTACTAACGTCAGTTTTTCTAAAAAACATTTCCTTCTTTGGTTACTTTGTTCTTATTGGACGGAATTCACTATAAATAGGAGCGACAAAGTTAGACTTCATCATTCTCTTTCATTTCCTCAAAATTAATTTCACCTCTGTTCCTCATCGTCCTGCTAACTATTCTTCAAAACTTTATACAATTGAGTTCCTACATTCACATTCTTCTTATCTACAGATCTTACTTCAGTTGTAACGTTTATCTGTTTCTAACTTAGATATTCTTTTTGTCCTACTATAAAGTGAAATTTTTTGTTTTCTAACTTACTCTCTACTTGACAGTTTTCAATACGTTCATTTACAAACTGCTTTTGTTTCTAAAAATCCACTTCTATCAACTTATCTGAACAAAATGGAGTTTACTGTGCAAAACAACAGTCTTCTGCACTCATTTTCCTTCACTGAGGAGACTGCTCGGATAAGTATTAAAGACTTATCAAACGGATTATATGAGTCTGTAATGACTTTACCCATCACTGTGTGGCATATTATTGAATACCAGCGACAACAGTTCGACACCTATCATCAGGGTCAGGTTCCAATTACGGAGAATCAGCTTGGAACTCAAGCGATGGGACACGAGGTTGCTGTTATTAGTGGGCACCACTATCCCCACGTTGCTGGGACAGAATTTCCACCTACCTACGTCGCTGGCAACATTCAATATACTTTCCCTTGGGAAGAAGGGCAAATTCCCAGCTCTTGGTTCTCTAGCCCGGATGTAAATCAAGTTTTGAGTTCAGTGGAGGAGTCAGGGAATTTGCTTCAAACTGTGTCAAGCTTTGATGGGAGCGAGCTAAATGTTGATACTAGCACTTGGACAGCAAATGAACAGCAGAACTTTGATCCGGCACAGTACTATGGTTCTACTGATATGTCGACTACTCCATCAATGACAACACCTTCCATAGAGGATGGAACGGCGCACAATCCAATTTTACTGACTGATGACAATTCAACAATTTCAATCAGCGTTCAACCAACTGATCCTCCAGTAATATTTGAACGTTCTAGACCTTTTGGGAATGAGATTCAAAACTTACCAGAGTATGTTGTGAGAACTCTGTTTGAATAGATTCGAGTTGGTACAATTTTGCAGCTTCATTTGTAATCGTTCTTAACGGAAAAGTTGTATGTTGATTTATACATTTTCCTGGTGATGTATTTAAACACTCTTTATAATATAATTTTTCTCATGTGAGCTTTCTTTTCTAAACCAGTTCACAAGGATATAATCAAACAAAATTTTGAATTTTGAAACTTCGTTACAAAACTTGATATTTAACGGAAATAGCATTATCAAAACTCGACATTTAACAAAAGTTTTTGATCAAAAATTTGATATTTAAGAAAAAAAACTGAGCAGAAATTTGATTTCTAAGAAAAAAACCTGTATGAAAACTCGATTTTTAAGCTGTTATAGAAAAAGAAATCTTGTCATTTTACAAATTAAAAATCTCTTCCTTTTTTGCGTTAAATTATACCGTAAACTGGTGAAAATCAGGAAAAAATTTGCGCTTTATTGTATCCAATTGGAAACTGTTTTTTGATATTTAAACAAAAAGATTGAATGAAAACTCGACATTTAACAAAAATTTCGTTGCGAAAACTCGACTTTTATTAAAATAAATTGTTCCAAAACCCAACAGTTAACAAAAATTTTTGTGAGAAAACTCGACTTTTAAAAGAATAATTTGTTACAAAACTTGACATTTAACAGATTAGAGGTATCAATTTAAACATTTAAGAAAAAGATTGCATAAAATGAGAACTTGAATTTTCTTGATTTTTAAACCAAATATAAAACTGATACTATGTAAATAATTGTGATGCAATTACAAATTTATTACTTTCTAATTTCAAGATATAACAGAGAATTATCAATTAAGCCATGGCCGTCTAACAAACAGTCAACAATTTTTATCAATTCACCCTCATATTTTGAGTTTTTAAGAGATTGAATTCTGTCCAGAAAAGAAGATCCCATTGTTTGTGTGCTTACATTTCTTTGTTCAGCGCGCAGTAGATGTCTCTTGAACTTCTTTCTACTCAATCTTTTTTTAGACACACTAGGTAACTTCTGAACATATTTGTTCTCATAATTGTGTTGTACTGCTCTGTCTAACTGAGTAAAGACAAGTCCCGATTCTTCCAAAATATTGCCAAAAAATTGATGTTTATATAATGTATATAAACAATCAACTGTCTGATATAAATAGGAGAGATCTTCCAGTTTTTGAAGCAAGTCTGGAGAAAGAAATGAGAACAATGTGATATCGACAGGTTTTCAGGGGACAGAAACTGTTGTGTGAAGCAACAACAAATTCACTTGTAAGAATATATGGTCTATAATCTTTGACAGATACAGATATAAACAACGCCTTTTCACAGAATTTTTTGTAAAAGTGTGGTAAAACCTGACACATAACTGCTGCCATTCTGTAATATTATTTAGTTCTAAAGAAATTGATTTCCTTATTTGAACTTAAATTCCAAATAAGGAAACTAATTTATTTATTATAAATAAAACCAAATTCCAAATAAGGAAATCAACTTATAAATTATAAAGGAATTCAAATTCCAAATAAGGAAACCAATGAAATTGTTATGTACAATTTAAAATCTCATTTGAACTATGAATCAATTCAAGAAACAGCAGATTAAGAAATTTCGATGTTTTACTTGTTCAAAATATTTTCGTCACTACTTCTCTCTAATGCAACACAGACGTGCTAAACACAAAGACTCTTTTTCTATAATGATTCAAAAGTTTTCTTTATTGAAAATTTCTGATTAGAAATCCTTTTAAGGAAGAAATCTAAATAGACACATTTTTCTCTTCCTTTTTAGGAAATTGTGCGAAAACAATGATGTCATTAGCATAAAAGGAAATTCTGCGTTGTAGAGGCCCTTAATTTTTTAAGCAAATCATTTAATCAACTTCTCGCAGCTTACTCAAGTTACGTAAATGTCTCTCTCCAAAGTATCTCCTTGTTACTCGAGCGCTCCATCAATGTTTACAGATTCACAACCTAAATTGGGTACTGATTCCGTCCTATTTTATATTGACTTTGGTTCTCATCCAAACAGATTTGGGAGATTTACTGTGTCCCAAATATTTAGAAATGGACACAATTACTCGGAACCAACTTTTCAAGTCTTTAAAAAAGATAAATGTGGAACATTTGAAAAGTACCAACAACTGAGAATTGGAGATTACGAATTCAAGAAATTTTGTCTTCTGAAGAACGATCTGCTGAATGGAGACTGGGAAATTCGAGAAAATCCAGCTCAATTTGAGAAGAACCCAAAAATGGAAGACGTGCTGCAACAATGTCACAAAGCAAGAGAGATCAGCATTGGAAAAAATCGAAGACTCTACGTTACCTTTATACAGTACGTTCAGGACAATCCAGCTTCAGTTTATGTCCAGATCCGACTATTTTGTCGCAAAGAGAGCAATGAGTTCAAGCAAGTGACTTACGTCAGCTAAAAAATGGAAGAATTCAAGGAACTCATTGAAAATCTTAAAGACTTCTCTAATATTGAACAATGTACATTTCAATAACTACTGCTGCGCAATATTATGATGTTTTTTATATTGAATGATGAATATTTGGTGATTATATGTATTTGACTTTCAGTAAACATTTTTTCATTTGAAACTTTTTTCTTCTTAGAATGAGTTGGGATATTGGATGCTCTAGAAACATTTTCTTAAGTGTCAGAGATAAATCAAAAGTTTTTAACGTCAGGTTACATCACGAGATTAAAAGGTATTCATATACAGTTCTTGAAGCGCAAAAGTTTCCCAATTTGGATAATTTAGACGTAGAGTCCCAAATTTCTGAATTCAAGTGGGTTATTCATAATGGGCTGCGCAGAACAACTCAAACATATCGTTCTGACAAACAAGAAATTTCCATTTCTCAACATCGCTGGAACGGATATCAGTGGAGTTTTCTTACAAAGATTGATTTGAAAAAAGAGGAGTATAAAAATCTAGTAGATCATCTACCAACACTTCTTTCCTATATAGAAAATTACAAAAAGACTTGCATTATTTTGGACGAAACAACTCAGCGTTAATGAATATTGTTACTCTGGTAAACATTTTCAATTGTTACGGAAGCATACTTTCAATGTTCCCTACGAACGAAAAACGTAAAAACTGTTTTCTCGCAGCGTGTAAAATTTGGGACCGAAATGTCGATTTGGACGAAATTGATCAAAAGTTTCCTCACGGAGGAAGAATTGGATATGGAAACTCTCTTTTGGACTTTTTCTTAGCTAGATCAAAAATTTTTCGTCTACATGCAATTTTACATGATTCTGCTGGAGCTGTGAAAACAACAACAGACGAAGGACCAGGTTATTGTTACATGCTGCCGCAATTACCCAGCTCCTGTCTTCTAGGTCATATAACTGGATTATTCTTTTGTCTCTACATCAAAGTTTGTCATCCTCATATTTTTAAAATACTAGATTGTTAATCAATTGTCAATTATCTCAGCTAAAAAGAGGATGACTCTCGTTGTGTTTGATATTGAGTGCTTGGAGGGAACAGTTGTCAAGGAGCTGGGAATTTTCAAGGACGGAATTGTGTTAGGATATACATTTCTCCCACCGAATGACTACAAGCCAACATTTCAAGCAAAGTGGAACACAAAGAATTTACATGGAACAAACTGGAATAATGGAAAAGTTGATTACTCAGATCTTCCAACCATAATTCATCAACATTGTTCTCCTACAACCGAATACTTTGCCAAAGGATTGGAGAAATGTAAAATCCTATCCAATTATTTGTGTAAGGATGTGGAAAATTTGGACGATTTTGGTTGTCCAAAAGCCTCTAAGTTGATTTCCAACGAAGATATAATCTGGGAATGTAGTAACTACCCCTACCGATACAAGAAAACATTGCACTGTGCAGAGAAGAAAGCTTATGCTTATGGAACTTGGGTTCTTAATTTTTTTGACAAAATTTAATATTTGTAAAAATTTTTATATACTTTGATTGTAATGTATCATATTGTCTTTTAATTAATTTTTAAAATCATTTTTCTCGCCTACAAAGCATAGAAAAGTTGCTTCAAAAATGAGAAAGTTGAACAAATTTTGTCCTAGCGTTACACAGTTATTCTTCATTTCAATTCTGTCGTTTTTCTTAATTTTGAATTTGTTCTCCTTTTTTATGCTTTCTGTTATTAATTCCTGTGAAGAGACAGTGTTTTGGCTGTCGCTGTTGTTTGTTTCTTTTTTATGTTTAGAAGCTTATCTCATTTTTTTATTTATTTACATCACAATTCAGTTGAAACATTTTCTCTATCGTCTCAATGATTACGTTTAAATGACTGAGCATACAGATAAAGGATTAAATTTGGGTAATTTTGTCTTTGATGATAATAATCAGGAACGACAATCATGGAAATGTTTTGGACAGACTTGTAATAGGTCTCTAGTCGTTTTTCTGTCCCAATTTTTTGTTATACTCGTAATTCTGGTCTGTTGTATAGTACGAATAACATTGGCTACAACGTGTGAAGAAACAACAGTTTGGATTGCAATCCTTTCTAGTACAGTTGGTTATATTTTACCTTCACCTAAATTATGAACAAGATAATTTCCACAAAAGAACGAATTTTTATTTCATTGGTTGGTCCAAGCGGATCTGGGAAATCTCATCTTATACATGAATGGTTAACAATTGGAACTTTTCAACCAGAGTTCGACAAAACTTACTACTTCTATCAACATTATCAATCTCTTTATGGTTTAATGTCTAAAGATGTTAAAAATATTGAGTTCATAGAGGGAGTTGACTTTGAGTTTATTCAAAACCTCCCAAATAACGGAACAAAGTATCTGTTAATTTTTGACGACTCTTGTGAGGAGATTTCCAGCTCTAAAGATTTCGTTAAAATTGCAACAGCTGGAAGACATAAAGGACTCAGCACAATATACATCAAACACAATTTCTTTCATCAGAGTAGATTAGGAAGAGATATAGAGTTACAAAATACTCATATCGTCTTGTTCAAATCTCCTAGAGATGTACTGCAAATAAACACTCTGAGCCAACAGTTGGGATTAGGTTCACAATTAAAAGATTGGTATACCAAAGCAACTTCTATTCCTTATGGTCATTTACTTATTGATTTAACTCCCAAAACAGTCGACTCTCTTCGATTTTGTACAAATAGTGGATCGATTCCTTCAATTTTTTTCCTTCCACAACATAAACAGCAGAAGACATTTTTGAGTGATGAGCACACAACATCTCTCTACTCTGACAACGTTCCAAAGTTATTCCCGGAACTTCAAAAGAACTTACCTAAAAAATTGTCCGAAAGAATTTATTCAGTTCCTAAACGAGTGCATCGTAAACATGCTCAGAGGAGAACTGCAAGATATTCAAAAATGAGACGTAAAAAAGTATCAAGACGAAATTCATCAGCTTATACTAAAAAGAACTGGAATAAATAAAAGGAGAGCAATTTTAAGTTCAAGGAAAGGAATAGAACTTATATCAATTCTAACTCCGTCTATCATTAACCGTCTTTCTTGAAATGGAACAGTTTGTTTTGATTCCTCAACAGCTTTACGAACAAAAATTCAAATTACATGTGTATAAATTGGACGAGAGTGAGGAAAAAGTTAACTTCGTTCCACAAAATTTAGATTCTCTTCACAAGGACATCACCACTAACACAAAATCATTCAAAAACGAGTCAGTTGTAGATCAAATACTCAAATGTCCTCGAAACAAGCTGTCCCTCAGTGACTCCATTTTACTGGATGGAAGAGATACAAATGTAGCATTTACCGATTTTATTTACGCATTGAAGAGAAAAAATATTGCATTTCCTGATATATATTAAACAATACTTGATGCTACAGGGATAAGTCCGAGCAAAATTGTAAACAAGGATGCCAAAAGCAAAGACAGAGGGAGTTGGATCCCTTTCAAAATCTGAAAAAGCGAAACTTCAACGATTATACAAAGAAGGAAAAGCTGCATTTGGATCGGTTAGAAATCTTCAAAAAGCGAGCGGTTTATCAAGAGGCAAGGTTATTTCCTTTCTCCAAACTAAAAATTCCTATACAAAATACCGTCAGAGTTTAATAACGGAGTAAAGTATCTGTTAATCTGCGTTGATGTATTTTCTCGTTTTGTCCGTGTTCAACCAATGAAATCAAAGTATTCTACAGATGCTGTAGCAGCTTTCAAGAAAATGCTACGAAAAAACAACATCCCACAAAAAGTATGGGTTGATCAAGGAACAGAGTTTGGTGGCGAATTTCGGAAATTTTGTGGAGAAAAGAAAATTAAAATTTATTCAACGAGAAGTGAAACAAAAGCTGCCGTAGCTGAGAGATCTATCAGATCTTTGAAAAACATTATTTATCGCTTCATGGAAGAAAACGGGCATAAGTACCTTGTAAAAATGGGATCTTTCCTAAATACAATGAATAGTAGAGTAAATAGATCTACAGGTAAAGCTCCAAAGGAAGTAAAAAACAAAGACTTTTTATCAATTTTTTACAAAAATCCGATCAGACGATACAAAAAACCTCGGTTTAAAGTAGGGGATAAAGTACGAATTTCGAAATACGATATTCCTTTTAGAAAAGGATACAAGTCACAGTTCACGAGTGAAATCTTTGAAATTGTTAAGATTGCTACGTACAAACCTCCAACATACAACCTCAAGGGAGAGCAGGGTGATGAAATACTAGGAAAATTTTATGAACAAGAGCTCTCAAAGTGAATCATTTAGTGATGAACTCTTTTACGGTAGAGCTGGTTTCCAACGCATCCTTTGATTGTTATCCAAATAATACATTGAGTTCTTTTACCAATTTCCTTCCCGAACAGATTAATCTTGAAGGAGAAAGGGAGGTGGCAATAACCGAACTATCATATCCATCTTTGTACCAGAATATCACAGATGGAAAATTTTTCTATCTAGATGCTGCAACTCCGGATTCAAAACCTTCCAATTATTATACAATTGATGCAGGACTATATCCATCAATATCTGATATTGTGAACGAAATGAACAAACAAATTCAGGAAAGAGAAAAGTATGAGAAAACCCCAATCAAATTAAAAGTCAACAGAATTACACAGAGAATATCCCTAAGCCTTCCTAATGAAAACTCGTTACTAGTTATCTTCAGTACTGATCTCTGTCACGTATTTGGGTGTGAGGAAGCTGTTTACGGAATGGGTGTTTTTATGAGTGGTGCTGGACCACATTTTCCTAAATTTCCCTATGATATTGTTCGAATTCATACTCTCATGATATACAGTGATATTGTTGAAAACAATATTGTAGGTGATACAAAAGCCGCGCTTTTGAGACGTATTCCGTTTATTTCTAAAATTAAGAATGGAGACATAATATCTACTGGACAATATATGAATTATCAAAACTTCCCAAATCTACAATTTAAAAAAATTCTTAAAAATTCTTTCCACAGCATTAAACTTGAGCTCCGCGACTCATACGGTGAAAAAGTTCCCTTCAATTCAGTAGGTGTAACAAGAGCTGTATTGATGTTCAGAAGAGCTTCAGACAATCATTTTTAAAATTAAGTTTACAAAAAATGGTTGCAGACAGTGATTTACCGTATTTTCGTGGTTATTCAAGACAAAGGGGAAGAGGATTTGGAGCTTTAGCACAAACAATTGGGAGAACTGCAATTCCTTTTTTGAGACGATATGTTGTACCAGCAGCTAAAAGAGTTGGTGCTGACTTGATTGAATTAGCTGCGCCAGAAATCGGAAATGTATTAGCTGGAAGGAAAAAGTTCAAATCTGCAGCAACAGATGTTGGAAAGAAAACTTTACGTAAACAACTAGGAGGAGGAAAACCTAGAAAACGACGTATTATTCGAAAACGCTCGCCAAAAATCAGTCGACGTCGTCGAACTAGGAGGGATATTTTTACCAAACTAAAATGAATACCAGATCAACAAATGACAGTAATTTCCGTTATGGACACTTTACAAATTCTTGCTTGGAGATTTTTGACAAAATTCCGGTTTTGGAACCAATTGAATCATCCCATATTCAAGAAGTTTATCCCAGCACTTCATTGGATGAAAGCAGCATTGAATTTGAATTTGAAACAGATAGAAGTATTTATCTCGATATGACAGATATTCATTTACAAATTAAAGTTGGATTACAAAAGGGAAGATTATTTGACGATTTCATGAAAAAAGAGGAGCATGGAAAACCAGATATGGGTATGACTTTCACTGATGATGATTTACAATATTTGACTCATGTCAACAACTTGTTACACTCTCTTTTCTCCAACTGCGAAGTGTATTTAAACAATCAACAAGTGTACAACTCTAACGGACTCTATGGCCACAAAGCTCTGATATCCAATGAAATCAATGCTTCTACAATGAATAATGAAGGAATTTTGGCTTGTCATGGATACGAATTTGAGAAAGATCCTAGTGATTATGAAAAAAGTCCGTTCATAGATAGGGAAGAAGAGCTTTTGTTGAAAGATGGGGTTACCTTATATGGTAAACTTGCAATCGACTTATTTCAATGTGAAAAATTATTACTTCCAAATACAAAAATTAGACTCAAATTGATTCGAGCGAGACCAAATTTTTACATGATTTCCTACAATCCACATGTTTCCCTCAGAGTTCTTGACTGTTCACTTTTTACGAGACTTGTTGTCGTTAATGAGGTCTATCACCAGACAATCAAGTATCAACTAACACATCAACCAGCTTGCTATAATTTTATGAAGACAATTGCGCGAACATTTATTATTCCTTCTGGACAAAATCAATTTATTCAGAAAAATGTTTTCAATAATGCCCCAATCAGACGAATTGCAATAGCAATGAACACTAATTCAGCATTCACCGGACATTTTCAAGAAAATCCTTTTCATTATCGAAAGTTTGGACTGCGGGAGCTGAGAATTGTTCGAGGGGGGAGAGCTGTTGTCTCAATTGATACAACCAACAATTGTAGAGCTTATGTTACAACAATGAAGGCAATGAACTTCAACGAAGAAATTCCTGCGTTACCGAATGATTTCTTCACAGATCATTATGTGCTTGTTTTCGATCTCACATCACTCCAAGATGCTGGTGAAAATGTTCATTATCCTGAACTCAGTGGGGAAAGTCTTCGTTTAGAAATGTTCTTTGAACGTCCGCTAACCAATGTTACCGAGTTAATTGTTCTCGGAGAACGAATCTCAACAGTTAAAATTGATCAGTTTGGAATAGTTGCTAAGAATGTCTGAAGAACTCTGCATTAATCAAGATTTTTTAATTTTCTTCTCAATTTTTTATGGTTTTTATATTATTGCCTTCTGCGTTGGAACATTTGTTGGATATGTACTTTCATCGCCCAGTTGCAACCCTTTCCACACTATAATATCAAGATAGGGAATGGATGAAAATTGGGGTAGACCTACTCCAAACTTATATGTATACCTTATTTGTGCAGTATTCCTGGGACTTTTAATCATCATTATTATCTTTCATCCCGATGTCACAGGTAATAGTGAAGACAGAGTAAGTAAATCTACAGGAGATCTGATACGTAAAATTCCCCAATCTAAAGATTGTTGCTTTATTGAAAAGAACGAATCATTTCAACTTGATTGTAATGTGAGAAATCCCTGTTCAAACGGAGCTTGCGAATTGAAACAGAAGATTATTTGTCATGGATAATCAATCTCTTTAACAAATTATTGATCGCATTCCTGAGCTAAAATTCAAATACATTGGATCGTTTCCAGCAGATTTCATTCCAAATTTACCCAAATTCAGCTTTGCAATCATTAACACTGCTTCGAGTAAAGAAGTCGGTGAACATTGGATATTGATTGCTCTACTCAACAGAAGTTACTATTATGCGGATTCTCTGGCTCGATCAGTAACACATTACAAATTTTTAGGTAAAAAGTACCAAAAAATAATACATCGACCACTTCAGAAGATGCAAAATTTGTGTGGATTCTACGCAATTTTTGCAGCATTTCAACTATTTAAGTTTTTCCAAACCAACTTGAACAATATTCATGATGTACACGTGTTAAATTTTATAAGTAACTATATGTAGTAGTGTTCATTTTGGTATTTAGTAAGCTGAAGTTAATAAAGTCGATAGTATATGTTTCTCGTAACTGTTTCTCGTGAGTTTTCTAAACTTTTTTTATCGAACTTTATTAACCACTCGGCTAAGTGTACCTTGATGTTCATTGAAATTTATACAATTTATTGTAAATGATTGAGTAATTTTGTATTTTGATGCTCATAATTTGTACTGTGTCTGTCATTTTATACTATTTTAATTCATTTTTTTCTTTTATTTAACATCTTTTTTCAAATAATGTACAAAAAATAATGCATATATGCATGTAATTAGCAAGATGGCGCAGTGGGAGCGCGCTGGGCCCATAACCCAGAGGACGGTAGATCAAAACTACCTCTTGCTATCTTGACTTTTTCCAATTAATGAGCGCGCAAAAGACATTTGTTACACAATTGATTCAAACAATTAGGGGAACAATCTTTGCAATTGACCTAAAATTTGTAAACAAAAATTCAACATGTCACATAATTACCCCTCAGATAACTAGGGTAATTGAAAACCCCCACCAATTAATTTCACAATTTAATAACATAAAATTTGTAAACAAAATTCAACCTGTCACATAATTACCCCTCACATAATTACAGCAATTAATTACCCACGCCAATTCTATTGTTCTCAAGTAAACACTTAATGACTACACAAACATTGATATTTTCCCCTCAAAATTTCAGCCTATCAGGAGCGTCTCCGAACCTGATTGGCTGAATTTCAGCCAATCAGGAGCGTCTCCGAACCTACCCCCCACATTTGCACCGACTATGCTACTAGAAAATGTACATGCACAAATACATACACAAAACCTATACCATATCTTAATACATGGCGGCACCTAATCAATACATGTCCGCGGCTATAACTAATCTCAATAGATGTCGGCGGCTATTACTAATCTTAATACATGTCGGCGCATAATCTTAATACATGTCGGCGGCTATAACTAATCTTAATACATGGCGGCTATACCCAATCCTAATACCTAATCTTAATACATGCAACCTATACCTAATCTTAATACATTAACACCGCTATACCTAATCTTAAAAAATGCTAATTCATTCCCTATCTTAATACGTTAGGGAGGACCCAAATCCCGAAAAATACGCTATACCCTATCTTAATACATGGGGGACCTCACCCCCCCCCCCCGGGGAGTGTAGCTCACTATATTACTACTGGTATGCTGGAACTTTTTGTGCTGCGGAGACTCCACGAGCCCTCTTGCTTGTTTTATTGAAAACTTTTAGCAGCGATTCAGCGCGATGATCTTCAAAATGAAATTTACAATTCCATTTTTGACGCTTAGGATGCTGACTTGAAGATTTCATTTTAGTTTTTTTCGAAAGGATGGTTTATTTTAAGTTTTTCAAAAGTGTCTTTGAACTTTTCACCTAAAGTTATCAGTTCGTGAAATCTTCGTTACATTGAGCTGATTTGAAGAATTGATTTTTGAATAAAATGGTTGCGCAATATTTTTTGGATGCTTTTTGTCATGCTAAATGGTTTGTTATTTTAACACGTTCTCAGATCAAAACTTGTTCATTCGAATAAAAAGGGAGTGTTAGACTTTTCTTCTTGTTAACCACGTTCTTGCTTCAAGCTACAGGGTTGCGCATAACGAACCACCAAAATTTTTGAATAGAATGATTGACAAAAGCATTCTTAATTTTCTCCAACAGACTGCAAATTTTCTTGGAAAAATATTATTTTGGTATTTAAATACAATTTTTCGAAATCCAATTATTGACATAAGCTCAGAAAAAATTGAATAAAAATTAATTTCATGCAAATTTAACTTTCATTGGTATTTGATGCGTAGCCTCGGACATAACCCTGCTTGCTTGTGAACCCGTCGCCATTCTTCACTAGAAATGTTAAAATGTTCATTTCAACTTTTTTACGTGAGAACGTTTTTGAAATTTTCAATGCACTATTGTTAGGTTGCTGTTCCCTCTGCATTTTGCGTTCAATCAATAGAAAAGTTGGACGCACTGTAAAATTCTGAAGGAACTCCACAATTAGTTTTTAAGTCTCAATTTGTCAGTTATTTAAAATGACTTTAAAAATTTTTGCCTTTGTGTTTTTTTGCCTAGAGAATGCAGCTAAATTTGCAGCTGAGAGAGTTTCGAAGCGAGCAAACGCATGTCCGTGCCTCCTTGTTTCCCTTCTCAATAGGCTGATCTGTATCTATCGGACATGTAGGTCGCTTTTGTTCAACTTTGATTCCGTGACCTTTGTATTTTTTCAAAGAAACGAGCGATAAACGATCTAATTTTTTTGGGTAAAGGATTAATTTTTGGACATTATATGCACATAATACATCATCAGTGTTCGAAGAACGTGCAATCAAACATATTTTGAGGTCCAAACTATGGCTTCCAAAGCGTTTTCTGGCAAAACTTAAATGATTTTTTGTTCGTTGTCTGTTTGTTGTTCTTTTTGTAACCGCATAAAAATTGAATAACGACAGTTATTAATTCTTGTCTTTAGAAACAGCGATAATCGCAAACCTATGGGACATTTTAGTTGATTTCTAATGGTTTTCATTACTTTGAAATTAATTGTTTTTAGAAAAAAAAATGAGCGAGTTTTTCAAGTTTACTGTTTTTGTTCTTTATTGTCTAACTTTTACCAAGCCTTATTGTGGACTGGTCCCATATCTTTTCTGTTGAATTACGTTATTATGTTTATCTTCAGTTTTATCTGACGCTATTTTGACTTTGTTATTAAGTTTTGTTTTTTAAAACGGATATGAATTTTGTGATGTAATTAGCGTTTGTTGTTGATTGGTTTTGCTGTTGGTCCTGACTGCCTTTCTTAATATTGGCATATCTCACCAATCTAATGCATCATTTTTTTACTCCAATGAGTTATTTGCTTCGGAGGCTATCTTTTCGTTCATACGCCAGTTTTTTTTAAACAAATTAATTTTGGGGGTTTTCTATCTGTTTCTCATTTGGTAGACAATTATGCCAAACTTGTGGATGAGTGCGTTAAGAACCTTATGTGCAATCGCACATTACCGAGCCTCCTTGTTCATTCGAATAAGAAGGGAGTGTTGCATTTTTTGTTAACGCCGGTCTTACTTTAAGAAGCAAGGGTGTGCAAAAAATTTATCAAAATTTTTGAAGGAGACATTAGCATTTTGTTTTCTTCAACATTCGACTGAAAAATAGCAATTCAAATTTTATTGGAAATAGTTTTTTTCATCAAATTCGTTAGGTAGAAACTTTTTATACGCAATTCAGTCTTCCTTAAGTGCAATTATTGATATAAGGTCAGAAAATATGAAAAAATTATTTCATGCAACTATAACCTTCATCAGTATTTGATGCCAAAGTTCTGGACATAAGCGTTTGCTTGAGAAACTATCGACATTATTTGCTAGCATTGTTAAAATGTTTATTTCAATATTTTTACGTAAAAAACGTTTTAGAAATTTAAATTTTCAATGCACTATTTCTAGGTTGTTGTTCCGTCTTTTAAAGTTCAGTCAATGGAAAATTCAGACGGACTGCATAAATTCTGAACGGCCTCTACAATTATAGTTTTTAAGTCTCAATTTGTCGGTTATTTTAGTTGAATTTAAAAATTTGCCTTTTGCGAGAATACAGCGAACAAAGAGAATTTTTTCATAGAAATGAGCGATAAACGATCAAAATTTTTTGGATTAAAGGCACAATTTTGGACAGTGGTCTCCTATCAAATCTGATATCAATTTTGATTTGTAGTTTCTCTTTGTAGTTCACTCACGTGCACATTTTAAAATGCCGAAAGTCTGCAGTGCCAGAAATCAAAATTCCAGAAGTTGCTACTTAGTCAGAAGTTGAATTTCGTTTACTTTCGTCATTTTAAAACGTGCGCGTTTCGTGTTTTAAGCATGGTTAAGTGACTCTGCAAAAGTCACTTTGAAATTCTGACTTAATATCTCGAAATGCTTCGCGGTTCTCGATAAACGCCAGAAGTTCTCAGTGACTTCAAGCAGAGTCACTTAACCATTACTTAGTACAAAGACACGTATTGTGACTTTAGGCAGGTAGCAGTATTGACAGTTCAGAGTGTGTCTTCCGTATAAACACAGCCCCTTCCGGAGGACCCAAATACACGACAGACGTGGGACAGAAGACCACCTTCAGAATCATGAGTCGGGCTTCCTTCTTCGAGTTCAGGGATCACCATTTAGTTGAGAGCACCCAAAAATGGGTGAGAGAGAACGAAACGTGGCTTCTTGTCGGAGGAGGCCTGCGACCCCCAAGACTAGATCCCCTATCTTTAGAGCTGATCGAATTCTCGAAGAAAATGCCACAAAAAGACATCTATATTCTTCACAATTATCAAAAAGACGTTCCCCATTTCGGTTGGATATTCGAACGAGAGGTGGGGTTGCCTTCAATTATCACGCGTACTTTGCCCTCGACTGGGTTTTACACAATGACGGCAGTTCCATATCTGTGTGAAAATACAACCTTGTACGGGGCTTCGCCTCCGAATATGTGTGACACCAGTGAAAAAATATTACATGACAAACTGCAGGACAATTCTAACGTGAATCTAAAACGAGACGAAGTTATTCTGAGGAGACGGTTATCAATGCCTTATCATTACTGGCAGGAAACTTTAGAACAGAACTCAGAGCATTTTCTAGATGAATGTTCTTTTTTTAATAGTAAATTTGGTCTGAGAGATAGAGGCCACAAGTTTTTAACAGAGCATGCCATTTATCAAAGATGGTCAAAATACAGGAATATAACATTTAGAATTCCTACATGGACATGAAATACCTCTCTTTTGTTTCCATTTTTACCAAAATTTGTAATTAATTCAGCATTTTATAAATTTGTCTGTATTAACTAATTTTCCGATTCTAACTTAAAAGGAAGTGAGCGACTTTTAAATGCAATTGACGGACTACAAAATTAAATTTGAATAATGATAGTGGTAAACTACGAAATTTAGTTTGTTGATTTTTAAAAACAGCTTCTCTCAATTTACAAGCCAAATTATGCGTTGGCTATGATCATATTCGATTCTGTCGCGACTACTCAAAGTACATTCAAAAATCATTAAAGTGATAGATGATTTTAATTCCTCGATTTATACAGTGAGGAAGAATGAACAAACTATTAGCATATTTACAATTTTACACAATCTATATTACAAACTCACACGCAAACGTCGCATATCATTTCTACATGAAGCATGGATGTGAAACCCCAACTAAACCTCATCTAAAACATGGAGCAGTTCAGGCTACTGTAATTCAAAGAGTCACTTGACTTGGCAATGATATGCTTCACTTACTCATGACTAGTTTACTTCAGTTCTATTCTGTACATTTTGTTCATATTTACAAGGCTGGTGGTACTTTGTTGGCTCCTGCAGGTGGGGTTTTGTTCATGCTAGGCTGTTTGAGATTGAAGCCCCCTCCAGCATATCTGTTTTTGGACTCTTGTGACTGTGGTTGAATCGGTGGTTTATTCATCTGCTGCAAAGCCAGCTCTCGCTCTTTCACATTCTGCTCTTTCTTCTTCTGCAAATAGTACTTCTTCTTCGCTTCTTGTAGCTCCTTCGAAAGTCGTTCTATCTCAAATTTGTAGTCTGAAGCCTGGCTTTCGTACATGTTCAGCTCACTCGCCATCCCTTTCAACTGTTTAGTCTTTTCTTGGAGCGTTTTTTTGTATACCTGCAACTGTTCGGCAACTTCTGGGCCAGGTTGCCGTGCAAGAATGTGCTTCAATTCGAGATACAGCTTCTCTTTCTCCTGGATCAGCAGCTCCTTTTCCACGACTTCCTCGGTCTTTTTGATCAGACGACGCTGAATGGTTTGTATCTTTTGAATCATTTCATAAGTGCTCGGGTCCGATCCTTCCAGTTTTCGCCATCTGTGAATATTCATCGGGTTCTCCAATTCTTCTTCAAGAGCTTTGCATTTAGTTCGCTCACGAAGAAGCTCCCGTTGCATGTGATATACCTCCCGCCGGAGCTCATCAATATTTGCAACATTCTTGTGCAAAATGTTCTTTTCACGCCTCAGACTTTTAATCTCCAATTTCAACAGACGGATGTCTTCTTGCCTGGCCTTGTATTGGATCTCTCCTTTGTTCAGCGTAGACTGCTGGATCTTGATCTTTTCATACAGCAGCGCAAGTTCATCATTTCGTCTCACAAGTTGTGTTCCGAGAATGTCTCTCTCGCTGATCACTTGGTCGAGCTCCTTTTTCTGTTTGCTATGTTCCTGGTCAGCATCTGCGATAATTTTCAGCAGTTTCCTTTGTTCCGTAGCCTGATTGCTAATGATACCTTTAGTCTCAACAGCTTTCTGTCTCAATTTGTTCCTTTCCGCTACCAAACTCTCCTTTTCCTTCTCGAGAGCCTTGTATTCTTGATTCTGCTTCACAAGAGCTTCCTCCTTGGATTGGATCTCCTCTTTGAGCTGATCAATTTGGTGGTTCAGAATCTTCAATTTGCGCTTCATTTCAGTGATTTCGTCTCGAGCTTCAATCAAGCTCTTGTTGTACAAGTTTCGGTCACTACGCACTGCTTCGTACAAGTTCTGCTGCTGCTTCAACTTCGTCTCAGCCTCCGCGATCTTTTTCTTGTAGTCAAATATCTGCATCTCTCGCACCTTTACATCCTCCATGTGCTGCAATACTTTCTGAGTCAACTCCGAGGCTTCGTTGATATATCTATCTCGTTCCTTCTCAAGTTTGTAAATAATTTTCCGCTGTTTCTGAGCTTCGTCTTTGTAGTTTGTAATTTCCTGCTCCAAATTAATCTTAGCTTGCTCGTGCAACATGGCAAGGTTCATTTGCTTCTGTGTGGCACCCGCAGCCTTCATCACCTGTTTATTCAGCATGTCACGTTCTCTAGTAAGGTCATCAATTTGTTTTTTGTCCATGTCATTCTGTTTCTTCGCAGCCTCTAAATCCCGTTCATAACCTCCGATTTTGTTCTTGAGTTCTTCCTTCTGGCCTTCCACGGCAGACTTTTGCTCCTCAATTCCTCTGCGTTTCCGATCCATGGCTTCCAGACCCTTTGAAAGTCGCTGAACCTCGTTTTTCAAAGTATTCACCTCATCTTCTTTAGCTTTAAGCTCCGCAACCTTCTGGCTGTTTTCGCCAGCTAAGGCATCCGCACTGATTAACTGAACTTCATAATCATTCTGAAGTTTCGAATGTTTGGCATTCAGAATTTCTTGATCTTTCAAAATCCGTTCAGTGTGCGTTTTCTGATCTCTAACTTCATCTTGAAGACGTTTCTGCTCAACGGTAAGACGCTCAATTTGCTGCTTTATTTTGCCGTTTTCAGTTGTTTTGAGGGAAATCTCCTCCTTTGCCTCTTTGAGTTGCTTCTCCAAGTTGTTCCTCGCGCGCTCTTCGCGTGAGGCCTCGTTGTTCTTCATCTGGATTTCCTGATTCAACTCGAAAACCTTCCTCTGATTTTCATCTCGCTCGTATGTTAAATTATCATTCGTCTCTTGAGAAGTTTTGTTAGATTCTCGTAGTCGGACAATTTCTTCCAGCAATTCGTCTCGCTCTTTCGTTAGGTCATCTTTGATTTTCAAAAGGTCACTCACTGAGTGCTCACTCCCAAGTCCCAACCCAGCACCCTGCTCTACTAATTTACTTAGATTAGCAATTTCCATTTTCAATGATTGTATGGTATCACGCGCCCTCTGCTCCTTTTCATAAGCAGCATCAACCATTTTCCATGCCTTCTCGATTTCTTTCTTCAGAGAAGCAATGGTACTTTGATCTTCCTGTGAAATCTTAACGGCGGTGGCAACTTTAGCCGAGTTGGAAACGATCTC
Source organism: Convolutriloba macropyga (assembly GCF_964194025.1). Lineage (NCBI taxonomy): Eukaryota > Metazoa > Xenacoelomorpha > Acoela > Convolutidae > Convolutriloba > Convolutriloba macropyga. The sequence continues at coordinate 1,704,180 of NC_134478.1, read as the reverse complement.
AGCTTGCAATTCACGACATTTTAACATCAACCTCTTCTCACTTTCGTGTGATTTTTTCAATGATTTATGAAGTTTTTCGTACTCTACTTTGAATTTTTCCAGCGATTTGTCACCCAATAACTCGGAGATAGTTTCATTGAAATCTCTTTCCAGTGCCTCGAAAGCTGCATCTTCTATCGCTGGTTTATCTTTCTCCTGCATATTAACTCCTGAGGTACCTTCGTCAGTCATTTTGAATTGAAGTCTGAAAATATAAACCCAAGTGCACAAGGATGAAGATGGATGCCAAATTCAACATATATTTTAGGTCACAGAGAAATCTAAAAGAAAGCTACTCCGCACGGCCAACTCTGGTGCGCAAAGTAAATTCTATGTACTTATATACATACTGACAGTAGTCAACAACGAAAGGCATCTTCTGCAATAAATCATTTTGAATCGAGATTTTTTGACGTAATTACGCAAGATAAATTAAGACGGCCAAAATCGGTTACTCCTCTAGTATGGTTCCAATGAAGCTTTGACAGTGTGATGCAGACGATTTGAGCGAGCGCAGCGATGGCAGGGTATGTGTGGACAAAGGCGGAAGATAATTTATGTCCCTATATGAGCAATTCACAATGAAGTTTTATATCTTTCCCTGAATCTTACAGACAACCACTGTTAAGAATAAGCGGGTCTTTGCAATTACGGCCCCATTAGGCCTTTTAGAGTGATTTGGGGGTCGCCGCCGTATTGGCCGACAGGGCGCTTAGCCAACAACCAGAAAATGAGAAATTTAGCCGACAATTTACGGAAAATGCGTAGTTTAATTCTGAAGCTGATTGGCCAATTTAAAACGGTATTTCGAAAGCGGACAAATACACGAAGTTTTTATCAATAAGTGTAACGAAGGTGCAGGGAGGGCCCCGGACCAGCCAATATTCACCCAGTGTTGGGGAGGGGCATTTCTTAATTTACTTTTTTTATTAGTGTAACGACGGCCTACGCGTGATCGTACCCACCCCCCCTTGCGGATGCGGCCGCGGATTGGCCGAGTTGAGCACCACCGGACCGCAAACCAAAGATAATAGTCCACCGAACTACTGATATATCGCCCAATGAGGGTTTTTTTAAACTAATGTTAAAAATGTCGGCTAAATTTCTCATTTTTTCCTTGTCGGCTAAACACCTTGTCGGTTAATTTTCTTGGCACTGATTTGGGGGCGGCTATGTTATTTGCCCACAAAGATGAGGAGGGCGCTACGATTGAAAAATTATTCATAAATTAGACTACCACCCCAACCAAAAAGCAACAGACCATTTCACCTATCGTTTTCTACAAAAAGTACCTTAAAATATGAAAAATCGTCTTAAAATGTGAAGCATCGTTTCGGAAGAATTGTTTTGTGACCAAATTCCCCAAAATGGGTAATTTTGCGGAATTTGTGTTAATCTAGTTGGCATTGGCTTTCGGATCAAATCTCTGCCCCCCCTTCACCTCAGGTTTTTTTTACAACAAAGGATCTTTTCCGTTTGTGCCCCCCAGTACGTTATGCGCCCCCCAGTTACAGAGCACGTGCCATTACATAGTAAATTACTATGTAAAAATATTGCACGTGCGTCTGGGGGGTGCAAATAATATGCGCCCACTAAGCTGCGGGGGCACAAACGGAAAAGATCTGCAACAAGTAAATTAAAATTATAACCATACGGTTAAATATACCTGAAACAAAAAATATTTCAAATCATTCAAACAAGAATAATATAATAAACATCAACAAATTTCTTAAAGAATCACATTTTAAAATTTTCTTTTGTTTTCTCCTACATTACTATTCAAAGGAATTTTTTTATGTTGTGAGAGCAAGAAATCATTCAACGTTTTCTTAAAAACGTTTTCATTTTTTGCCAACCGAAGCCAATGTGGTAATTTATTCCATTTTTGTACGCATTGACGAATAATCGAATTCATTCCAAAGCTGGTTTTGGCATTTTGTCTACTTTTGAATAGTTTTGTTCGAGTATTTTGATGAAGACTCAGATACCCGTGAAAGTTTTCAGAATTTTCTGGCCTAGCGATATCATAACGAAATTTGATTAGCGACATTTTTCGCTATTATTAGCTCAGCTGGTAGGGTATTTGTCTGGATTAGCAGATCTCTTGCTTTGTCATACTTTTTGCGTAGAAAGCACACCTTTATACCCCAGTTAATCTGTCGGTTAAGGCGTTTTAGGTTTTTTGCAGATAAATTTTGAAAAAAGATTGCCGAAAATGATGTGTGAAAGCACAAGTGATTTTAGAAGAAGAATTCGCGCGTTCAGAGGAACTTGATGTCTTATAAGGTAAATTGATCCTATAGCATGAGCCATCTTTTTCAAAATGGCTTAGTCGGCTTCGGCATCTAAAATTTCAGCCTCGAGGTGCACGTGCTATTTTTACACAGTAAACGTGCTATAAGAGATTTGATCTTGTCCGTTTATGCCGCCCCCAGTACGTTATGCAACTCCCCAGTACAGAGAACCTGCCATTACCCAGTAAATTGTTGTTGTTGTTGGGGATTTACAGTTTTCACTGAGGGGATTTTCGTCCCAGTCGTCGTCTTAGAAAATTGTCCTATTATTTCTGAAGATCTGACAGTCACAGCATAGATGCCAGCTACAGATGTTATTTTCGTCGAATCGCTCGTTTACAAACTTCCACATGAAATTTAAAACTCGATTTTTAAGGCCTTTTTTCGTATTATATTCAATGTATTTTTCTATTCGATTTGCTAGTCTGCATGTACGGAAAAAGAAATCATTTCTAGCCTTTTCAGTTCTGGTTTTCGGGAGCTTGAATAATTCCTTTGTTCTCCCTTTTTCTGAATTTTGTTTCAGCATTGGTAAAAAGCTATCGTCTTCTGTCAATTTCGATAAAAGTAGAATGTCATTACTAGTTGCATGAACATTGGTAGTGGTAGTATGTTAAGAAGTCTCAGTTGATTTGGATACGGCATGACTTTTTGTCCAAGGATCCATTTGACTACTTTCTTTTGAAATCTTTCAAGCTTTTGTAGCTCACCTCGGTTCAGATTTGTGCATGCAGAGCCATATAAGAGTACTGGCAAAATTAGTGACTTGTAGAGTCCGAGCTTGATCTCTTGTCTAAATTGAAGAGCTATGTTTTGTCGAAGTAGGTAGAGTACTTCGTTCATTTTTTTCAGTCGTTCTTCGATGTGTGTCTTCCACGTCAGGTCATGGGAAACATAGATGCCGAGATCTTTGATGACTTTGTATGACTCTAGTTTAGTGCCCATAAGCTCGTAATTTTGTGTTTGAGCTCTTATACTCAGCTTTGCACATTTGTCCATGGCTAATTTCATTTTATTTTCGTTTACCCACAGTTCAATACCATTGAGATCGTTTTGAACTTGCCAAAACGTTTTCTTCACTGCAAGAATTTTTAGGTCATCCGCGAAGATAAATGGGTCAGAGAAAACTAACACATCAGGTAGGTCATTGATGAATATGCAAAACAGGAGTGGTCCGAGAAGAGAACCTTGGTGTACGCACTTGTTACATCTAAAGTTTCCGATCTTATGTTGTGTACCCGAACGAATTGTTTCCTATTGTCTAAGTTGTCAATGATAATTTCTAATAGGCAACCTCCCACTCCAATATTTGCAACTTTTTGTACAAGCTCAAAATGCGGCACTTTGTCGAAGGCTTTGGAGAAATCTGTGTAGAATGCTACAATTTCGTTGCTTGATTCGTTATCGAGTGCGTCGTGAATTGATTTCAAGAAGCATAGCATATTTGTATTAACTGAGCGTTTTTTAACAAATCCATGTTGGTGTTCTGTTAGGAATTTTTCGAAGTGAGCGTATAAAGCTGAACAAATGCATTTCTCAAAAACTTTACTGTCAATGTCTGAAAGAGAGACGGGTCGGTAATTTTCTACTTTCCGTCTGTCATCTTTTTTGTAGATTGGTGTCACAACTGCAATTTTCCAGGAGTTTGGGATTTTTCTTAGTCGTTTTATCTGCTTGAAAAGTACATTTAAATTCTTACTTGTTTCGCGTGCTGTACGTTGGAAAAATGCAGGCGGTATGCCATTTGGGCCTCGCGACTCTGTGGCATCTAGCGAAAGAAGTATTTCGTAGATTGCTTTCTTTGAGATTTCGAAGTTTGTAATTTCAGGATTTCTCAATTTTACATCTTGTAGACTGAAAGGAATTTTGGGTGAGAACACTGAGTGAAAGAACTCGTTCATCATGTTGACTTGCTCTTGCATTTTTTTGCTCTGTTGATTTTATTTGATTAGTAATTTTGGAAGGCTGGGTGATTTTTTCAGGCTTTTCAAGTGTTTGAAGATTGTACCGGTATTTCTTGCACGCATGATTTTCTCCTGATATTCAATCCTGTCCAGTTCCGATGATTCTATCAATTAGTTTTCAAGTTTAAGAACTTCTTGTTTTAGATAACTAGTGGGTTTTTCGGATAAGAGTCGTTTTTGGGTTTGTAGTCTCTTCATGTTGTAAGAAGTGAAACTTGATATCCAGGGAGGTAGACTTTGTCGGTGTCTAGTTCTTTTGTGGACGTGGACCTCGAATATTTGATCCATGTACTGGTAAAATTCTTCGCACATGTTGTTTATGTTAGTGAAGCAAACTGGTTTGAAGGGTTCAGTACTTGAAATATTATTTATGCTTTCGTAGTCAGCGTTTCCGAAACTTCTAAAATTTCCAAGAGTTTCTTTGGCGTCTTGGCGTGGACATTCTAGTGTTAACTGGATTGATTTATGATCCGAGCAGTCGTAAATTGAGGAAAATTTCTCGTCGAGATGTGCCACTAAATTACAATTTTTTTTAAAATGCTACATCTAGAGTTTTCTGCCCACTGGTGGGGAAGTTTATGATTTGTCTGTATAGGGATTCCTCAAACAATTCAATGACTTCGTTTTCTTCGTCATTTGTACTTGCTAGAGTTTTCCAGTTAACATCAGGACAGTTTATATCCCCACATAAAATGGTCGTTTTTGATTTAGGAATGATTTTAAGGAGTTTTTGGAAATCGTTAACCTCGTAACGGTACGGGCTAGTTCTTGGGGGGTTGTAAAAGGCACAAATAAAATTCCGTTCTCATCTAATTGTATTTTGCAGACAAGACTAGATTCCGGTTTCTCAGAAATGACTCTTTCGGAGATGAAGGAGTTCTTTACTGCTATGGGGGCGCCTCCGTGGGTATTCTTGTCTTGATCCATCTGTCTGTCTTGTCGGTAGATGCAATAGTCATTTAGATTTAGTCCAGATGATGGAATGTTATCATTGAGCCAAGTTTCACATAGACATATAACGTTGTAGTCTGAGTTTATTACAGCATTTGCAAATGTAATTCTCCTCTCTACGTTCACAAGGCTCCTTACGTTTAGTTGCAGAATGTTAACAAAACCTAGTCAGTTTGACTTGGTTTCTACGGAGGCAATCTGCACTTTCGCACCATCGTTGAATAGTTCTAAATTTCGAATTTTGAGTTTATCTCGAGGAACTCCTTCTGTCAACAGTTCTCTTTTCTTTTTCAGAATCAGGTTTTCCTTGAGGGCATCTTCTTTGCTGAGAGCTGGTAGCAAGTAAATATTTCTTTTTGCTAATTCCTCTCGATGTTCAATACTTTTGGCTAAGGCTAGCCTGGCTTCATGTTCGTTAGCGACCGTTACTAAAAGAGTTCTTGGTTTCTTCCGTTCTCTCTTGAATTCACCTAGTCGTTTGAGTTCCTTCACTTCAGGCCTAACTCCTATTTCACTCAGTATTTCAATTACTTCGGCAGTTGTGGGGACAAGATTTTCAGCTTTTGTTTTGTTATGATCTTCAGGGATCCCTTGTATTCTGAAACTTTGTTTGATGTTGTCGACGCCTTTCTCTTTCTTAATTAACTTTCCAAGTTTCCTATCTGTCTCCTGTGTGGATTCCACGGAGACCACGGCAGCATACGTTTTATCAACTTTTTCACAAGTTGTTTTGATGGCGGTTTCTATCTTTTTGTCTACAAGCTCAGTCAATCTCTTTTCCATGTTTTTGAGTTGATTGCTAAAGTCCAAATTTTCTATCTTCTCGGTCATGTTCGCCATTGTTCTGCATCTTATGAATTTATCTCGCTCGTTTTTGTCCACGCAATCATTGCAGAGAAGCATAATGTTGTTTCCAAGATCTATTATCCCGTTGAGGGAGGCCGAGGAAAATCCTGTGCAAATTGTCGTCAGGTGTATATGACAGTTGCAGGCAACGCATGTATATGTTTTCTCTTGTGCCTGTATTGGCTTGTTACAGGTCTTACAATTTTTTCCCACTTGTTTCATAAGCTCTGATCAATTCCAATTGAACTTAATCAGCAGGAGTTTCACAGAACTTACTACGTTGACTTAAAATTTTGATCAAGACCAATTGAACTTAATCAACAGGAATTTCACAAAATAATTTGATGAAGACTTAAATTTTTGATCGATTCCAACTGAACTGAATCAATAGGATTTTCACAAAAATTTTGAATAGAAATTGCGATAGGGCCTAACAAAAGCTAAACGATTTTGCTACTCAAATTTTGGCTGCGTTTCGTTTCTTTTGCTTTTTCTTTCGTTGCTGTTGAGACGGACTGTGTTTCTTTTTGATAATCGCTTTTAGATTGTCGCCGTGATTTCGTACATTAGTTAGGATTTTGATTTCGAGGTGTGGTGCAAGATGTAGTTGGCTGTAGCTGCGAACAAGTTCTTTGTCCTTTTGCTTTCGCCTCGAGAGAAGGTCCTATACGATGTGTAGAACAGGTATTCCCGTTCCCTTCAGCTCTTTGTAAACGTCTGGTACTCCTTCTCTTACGCAGTAAACTATTCCAACTACTTTATGCTTGATATTCTTGATTTCGTTCACAAGTTGTTCTGGGGTAAGTGGCTTTCTGGGGCCTTTGCGGGGGCTTGTCGCAGAGTTATTGATTAGATCGTGCCAAATAATCAACTGCTCGTTTTTCGGTATCAATCGAAGTCGTTTTTGAATAATTTTAGACTTATCTTGAGCTCCTCGGTGAAGATTGTATCCTGGTTTCGTGATCACTTGTCTGGATAATCGCTTCTTGATGTTTGTCCACCTCTCCAAGGAATGGTGAAGAGAACTTGCTCCAATAACAATTACCATTTACAAACAAGGGCCACCACGGCTGCCCTGAACAAACATTATAACCTGAACTATGAAAAATGTGACACATGCGTGCAAATAATATGCACCCACTGAAATGGGGGCACAAACGGAAAAGATCCAACAAAATTAACAAAAATAGGGTGACTTGTGAGTGGTACCAAAATACAAACGGAACTTTTGAACCAAAACAGCAAAAACATAACCGACTATCGTCGGGTTGGCTTCGTCAGTAGCTAGGCACGGTTTAGTGAGGCTAGGTGTGGGGTGGCAACATTGGGGGGGGGGGGGGGTGGCAACATTGGGGGGGGGGGGGGTAAATCTCTAAGAAGCGCCCATCTCACCATAAGTATGAGTCTCCAAAGCGGTTTCTGTGAATCGCATACTTGGAGACTAGTGAGCTGAAAGGCTCTAAGAGCACTTTATGCCCGCTGGGCGCTACCTGTTTATCACATTTTTGAGAAAAGTCAAATGCGTCAGATTAAGTGCGTCAGACCAAAAAAAGACCGACAGGACTACTATAAATGGTACAAACTTCGTTTGAGAGCAAACATACACCGAAGTTGACGATAAAAGCATATATAAATATCGGCGCAAAAAATGACAGAACATTTAGCAAACAGACATTTCGCTCGAGAGCAATAAAACATCATCGAGTTTGCTGCGCTTTGCATGTTCAGAAGCACATGTGGTTGTCGAAGCTTCGTTGAGTAATCAAAAAAAGCAAATATAATTTGTCCAATAATCAATATCTGACGTCAAACACTCATAGAAAATTTAGAAAAAAATTTAAACGACAGGCAAGAGAGATTTTTCAATTTCTACAAAAACAGGAGGAATATCAGCCTTCAATCTCAGCACAACGTACAATTATCTTTCGCTTCGTCTGGGAATTGTTATCAAACAACTGGCGAATAGTTTGGCTTAGACCAAAGCTAGCTAAGGTATATGGAGGCTAGCCTCAGCGTAATTGAAGGGGCGTGGGCTGATCGCGGCAGAGGCACGGGTGGGGCCATGGGCCGAGAGCCCAGAGTTACGGATGGAACGATTTGAAGGGTTATGGATTTGGGGGAGGGTCTAATTCTTACATAGCCAAAAAGTTCCCGCTATCTTCTGCAGGAACCGAAGAACAGTTGACGCTACACGAAAACTTTCACCTTGTTCAAGCAGCATATGCACTTGTTTCAGTAAACTGACCAATCTTTACACTCCAGGTTACAATGACTGCAAGGGCATTTTGTAGGTTGACATCTAGTCTTGTCGCCTATTTGTATAACAAAACTGTAACGGCTGCTCTCCTTGTGTTTCACAAAGAAAGTTTTACACCACCCAGTTCGTTCTGATTGGTTATAAAATCTGTCCGGATACTTCGTTTATGCAGTTTGCTTTTGTAACGGTGCAGAGAAGTAATTGTCAATTAAAACTTAAATTGATTAACTAAAACCAACGTTTTCGAACGTTGCGTTCATCGTCAGGTTTAAAAATTAAATGAAATCATTTACACAATATATAAACTTGTCTTTGACTATAATTCTAAGAAATGAGTTAGAATTACATCGAATTTTTGAAATTATTTACAGTTAAAATCACATTTACAACATTTTATTTACACTTATTACACTAAAATCAATTCATTTTATATTCCGGATTTTATGAAAATTCCGGGTATAATGCTTTCTTTTCCTGAAAAGGGATTTTTAATTTCATTCCTATCTGTTTTTATTTTTTACTTTTTGGAGTTGACAAAATTTCGAATTAACATGTACCAGAACATTTTTTGAATTTCAAAATTCAAATTTTTGTATTTGAACTAGTACTTCGATGTCAATTCCCTCCCCCGATATTCAACGCGCGTATTTAATAGCGCTTTCAGCATTTTGATTTAGATCGCTTCTATTGTCATTAGTTTTTCAACCCCGCGACATGCATCAAGAATCTCTCATTTTACGTTATGCGTTGTACCACAACATTCAACAAGGTGTTGTCCAACAGGGGAATCCTTCTTTTGATGCTCTGAAATTCTAGTGGTAACATGTCGGCTGGTCTGGCCAACATAGATGGAGCTGCATCCATTACATGTAACTTTAAATAGCACATGGGATTTCAGATTCTTATCAAAAGGTGATTTTGGGGTGGGCAATCAAGTTCTTAGCTTTTTTGTTGTGAAAATGATTCGAATATCACACAATTTTTTGGTGTTTTCATTTTGGGGTGGTTTTGCTGTGACCTTTTCCTTCGTGACTATTTTATCCAACGTCTCATTAACAATACTGGAGGACCACTCCGTTGGGTAATGATTTTCAGTCCAGATCTCTTGATTTTTCTCAAGAGCTTCATCAAAGGATTGCCAGTCACTGGTCGCAATATAAATCCTATGCACAGTCCCTTGAATCACATTTCTCTTATGTTGTAACGGTGCACAGCTACGGAAATTTAGGATTATGCCAGCATCAGTTGATTTTTGATACCAATGACAGCTGTTTTTTCTATCTTCGTTTAGGTTTATGTTTAGATCTAGGAATTCCAGCTCTCCACTTCCCTTTGGTGTCTAAAGAGTGAATTGCAAATTTTGTTGAAGAGAATTTTCATACTCAAGGTAATCTGGAGGGTTCCCTTTTACCGTGCACACTATGTCATCCACATACCTCTTGAATAATTTCAATTCCAGTGTGTCCTCTTTTCTTCTTTTTCTGCACAAAAAAAACAGATCCAAACAATTTCCTGCATGGTCTGATATTCTGTGTCAGTGATACCTTAGCATTTTGCATGAAACCAGTTTTTGCATGATTCGCAATCGGCTCCTTTCCCTCGGAAATTGACGCGTTGGTTACAGTCAATGCAAATCACCTTTGTGTCAGGTGTTTTGAGCTCCCATTGAGTGTACCACATTTTTTTACACTTAAAGTGAACATTCGTTACGGCTAGTCTCAAAAGGCTCTTCATAGCTGACCTCGGAATCTCAGGTACCTCGTCAATGGAGTACAGTTCTATAAGCGCAATTTCAATAGCCTCCTCAACCGGTACATTGGTGTATAAGCTTTTTATATCGAGAGATACCACTAGACCATCTTCATCCAATTTGGTAGCCTCTAGAGCCGCTCTGGCATCTTTTGAGTTAGTCTCAATATTTGCACCTGGTATTTTCCCAAAAAAGAGGGACAGAAATTTATTGAGGTTCTCGTAACTGCTACCGGGTATTGACAGAACAGCCCGAAGCTGCGCCCCAATTTTATGTACCTTAGCAAGTCCATAAAGCCTGGCCGGTTGCAATCCAGTTGTCCTGAGCCTGTGATAAATTGTTTCACTTATCTTTCTCTGTTTCAATAACTGATGCAAACTGCTATTTATCTGATGAGTGTAACGGTATATCAGTTCTGCTGTACTTACCGTTGCATTAACTAATTTACTTAACTTAGTTTTGGATTTTTTCTCAATTGAACTGGGTCCACAGGTCACACAAAACGGGATCACTATATGTTCACCAGTTCAATCGCTTTGATGAAACAAATCTGAGGCAAAAATTATTAATTTTGTCTGCTTAAGTGGCATACGCGGCTGCTTCTGATTCGATATACACAGTTTTCGAGTTAAGGGGATGGATAATCTGGACAAAAATAGAACACAGTAATTGTTTTCGTCCTAAGCATTTAGTTGGATCAATTTTGAATCTGCGCTGAATTTTTACTTCCTACGCAATTTTGTTATTCCTTAAGCTCAGCTCCAACATCGATGGCCCTGTTTTCCTTCGTGAAAACATCATCGCCAGTTGTTAGTACTGGAGCGAGCTTCACTACAGGCCTTTTGTAGTATCCATCTTTTGTTCGGATTTTCGCTGATCGAATCACTTCGCCGGAACCATCAAAGGTCTCGGTTATTCAACCCAGATCGTAATATCCACGTTCTTCCTTGTCTTCCACTAACCAAAGATCAACCTGCTGAAGACTTCTGTCTATTTTGGTCTGCCATTTCCTTCGACTGTTCAACGTTGGTAAGTACTCCTTGCGGATCCTGTCCCAGATGAGGTCTGCCTAAGCTTGTGTTTGTCGGAAGAGCTTTCTATTATCAACAAATTGCTCTGCACCTGATAGATACGGAAAATAAAATTTCTTGTTGCCAAGTAGGAAATGGTTTGGAGTAATAGCTTCTAAATCGGTAGCATCAGAACTGACCGTTGTCAGCGGTCTAGCATTCAACGTCTGTTCAGCAAGGCACATCGTGGCTGACAGAACATCTTCCCTGACTGATCGATTGCCCAGAATTGCGTACATTGCCTTCCTGTAACCCAGAAGCACATGTGGCTGTCAAAGCTTCGTTGAGTAATAAAAAAGCAAATATAATTTGTCCAATAATCAATATCTGACGTCAAAAACTCATAGAAAATTTAGAAAAAATTTAAACGACAGACAAAAGAGATTTTTTAATTTCTAAAAAACAGGAGGAATATCAGCCTTCAATCTCAGCACAACGTACGATTATCTTTCGTTTCGTCTGGGAATTGTTATCAAACAATAGGCGAATAGGTTGGCTTTGTCCAAAGCTAGCTAAGATATATGGAGGCTAGCGTCAGCGTAATTGAAGGGGCGTGGGCTGATCGCGGCAGATGCTTGGGTGGGGCCATGGGTCGAGAGGCCAGAGTTACGGATGGAACGATTTGAATAGTTATGGATTTTGGGGAGGGTCTAATTCTTACATAGCCAAAAAGTTCCCGCTATCTTCTGCAGGAACCGAAGAACAGTTGACGCTACACAAAAACTTTCACTTTGTTGAAACAGCATATGCACTTGTTTCAGTAAACTGACCAATCTTTACACTCCAGGTTAAAATGACTGCAAGGGCATTTTGTAGGTTGACATCTAGTCTTGTCGCCTATTTGTATAACAAAACTGTAACGGCTGCTCTCCTTGTGTTTCACAAAGAAAGTTTTACACCGCCCAGTTCGTTCTGATTGGTTACAAAATCTGTCCGGATACTTCGTTTATGCAGTTTGAACATGAAGTTTGAACATTGCATTTATACAGTTTTCGAACATTGCGTTCATCGTCAGGTTTAAAAATTGAATGCAATCATTTACAAAATATATAAACTTGTCTTTGACTATAAATCTAAGAAATGAGTTAGAATAACATCGAATTTTTGACATTATTTACAGTTAAAATCACATTTACAACATTTTATTTACACTTATTACACTAAAATCAATTCATTTTATATTCCGGATTTTATGAAAATTCCGGGTATAATGCTTTCTTTTCCTGAAAAGGGATTTTTAATTTCATTCTTATCTGTTTTTATTTTTTACTTTTTGGAGTTGACAAAATTTCGAATTAACATGTACCAGAATATTTTTTGAATTTCAAAATTCAAATTTTTGTATTTGAACTAGTACTTCGATGTCATTTCCCTCCCCCGATATTCAACGCGCGTATTTAATAGCGCTTTCAGCATTTTGATTTAGATCGCTTCTATTGTCATTAGTTTTTCAACCCCGCGACATGCATCAAGAATCTCTCATTTTACGTTATGCGTTGTACCACAACATTCAACAAGGTGTTGTCCAACAGGGGAATCCTTCTTTTGATGCTCTGAAATTCTAGTTGTAACATGTCGGCTGGTTTGGCCAACATAGAGGGAACTGCATCCTTTACATGTAACTTTAAAAACCAAATGGGATTTCAGATTCTTATCAAAAGGTGATTTTAGGGTGGGCAAGCAAGTTCTTAGCTTTATTGTTGTAGAAATGATTCGAATATCACACAATTTTTGGTGTTCTCTTTGGTGTGGTTTTGCTGTGACCTTTTCCGTCGTGACTATTTTATCCAACGTCTCATTAACAATACTGGAGGACCACTCCGTTGGGTAATGATTTTCAGTCCAGATCTCTTGATTTTTCTCAAGAGCTTCATCAAAGGATTGCCAGTCACTGGTCGCAATATAAATCCTATGCACAGTCCCTTGAATCACATTTCTCTTATGTTGTAACGGTGCACAGCTACGGAAATTTAGGATTATGCCAGCATCAGTTGATTTTTGATACCAATGACAGCTGATTTTTCTATCTTCGTTTAGGTTTATGTTTAGATCTAGGAATTCCAGCTCTCCACTTCCCTTTGGTGTCTAAAGAGTGAATTGCAAATTTTGTTGAAGAGAATTTTCATACTCAAGGTAATCTGGAGGGTTCCCTTTTACCGTGCACACTATGTCATCCACATACCTCTTGAATAATTTCAATTCCAGTGTGTCCTCTTTTCTACCTTTTTCTGCTCAATAGGAACAGATCCAAACAATTTCCTGCATGTTCTGATATTTTGTGTCAGTGATAACTTGGCATTTTGCATGAAACCAGTTTTTGCATGATTCGCAATCGACTCCTTTCCCTCGTAAAGTAATGCGTCGGTTACAGTCAATGCATATCACCTTTGTGTCAGGTGTTTTGAGCTCCCTTCCCTTTTTTGGTTTCTGCAAAGATTTTTCAAAGAATTTCATCAACAAATTTGCCAAAATTACCGCCAGCGAAGCACCCATTGCTGAACCGTCCGATTGAGTGTACCACATTTTTTTACACTTAAAGTGAACATTCGTTATGGCTAGTCTCAAAAGGCTCTTCAGAGCTTACCTCGGAATCTCAAGTACCTCGTCACTGGAGTACAGTTCTTTAAGCGCAATTTCAATTGCCTCCTCAACCGGTACATTGGTGTATAAGCTTTTTACATCGAGAGATACCACTAGATCATCTTCATCCAATTTGGTAGCCTCTAGAGCTGCTCTGGCATCTTTTGAGTTAGTCTCAATATTTGCACCTGGTAACTTCCCGAAAAGAGAGACAGAAATTTATCGAGGTTCTCGTAACTGCTAACGGGTGTTGACAGAACAGGCCGAAGCTGCGTACCAATTTTATGTACCTTAGCAAGTCCAAAAAGCCTGGCCGGTTGCAATCCAGTTGTCCTGAGCCTGTGATAAATCTTTTCATTTATCTTTCCCTGTTTCAATAATTGATGCAAACTGCTATTTATGTGATGAGTGGGATCACTATATGTTTATCACACAATACGGGATCACTATATGTTTACCAGTTCAATCGCTTTGATGAAACAAATCTAAGGCAAAAAATATGCCTGAGTGTTATGAAAAATTGGTTTCCAACTTAATCCTAGGTGTATGTGTTGCAATTTTTGCAGAGTACTCACGAGTTGAAGGTTGGAAATCAGGACACAGAAATTTGAATTCACTGTTCGAGACATTTTTGATACAAGACAAAATGTTAGATAGAATATTGCTCAAGACAAATTTTGTTATCAAGACAGAGTAACAGTTTAACAAATATACTGCTCAAGTGTTCGGTTTTGGCGAGACGCAGTAACAATTATACTGCTCAAAACTACATTATTTCAACATTTTATTGCTGAGTTTTTGTGCTAGCTCGAGTTGCTAGGCTGAAAAAACATTGCGAGATCTTATTTTTGTTCAGTTTGTTATTAATTTTGTCTGCTTAAGTGGCATACGCGGCTGCTTTTTATTCGCTATACAGAGTTTTCTACCTAAGGGGATGGATAATTGGGACAAATATAGAACACAGTAATTGTTTTCGTCCTAAGCATTTATTTGAATCAGTTTTGAATCTGCGCAGAATTTTTACTTCCTACGCAATTTTGTTATTCCTTAAGCTCAGCTCCAACATCGCTGGCCCTGTTTTCCTTCGTGAAAACATCATCGCCAGTTGTTAGTACTGGAGCGAGCTTCACTACAGGCTTTTTGTAGTATCCATCTTTCTTTCGGATTTTCGCTGATAGAATCACTTCGTCGGAACCTTCAAAAGTCTCGGTTATTCAACACAGATCGTAATATCCACGTTCTTCACTGTCTTCCACTAACCACACAAGATAACCCTGCTGAAGACTTCTGTCTTTTTTGGTCTGCCATTTCCTTCGACTGTTCAACTTTGGTAAGTACTCCTTGCGGATCCTGTCCCAGATGAAGTCTGCCTAAGCTTGTGTTTGTCGGAAGAGCTTTCTATTATCAACAAATTGCTCTTCACCTGATAGATACGGAAAACAAAAGTTCTTGTTGCCAAGTAGGAAATGGTTTGGAGCAATAACTTCTAAATCGGTAGCATCAGAACTGACCGTTGTCAGCGGTCTAGCATTCAACGTCTGTTCAGCAAGACACATCGTGGCTGACAGAACATCTTCCGTGACTGATCGATTGCCCAGCACGGCGTACATTGCCTTCCTATAAATCCTAACCAGTCGTTCGCACATTCTTTTATAGTTTGGTGCTGCAGGAGGGTTGAACTTCCATCTGATACATTGTTGAATCAGATGTTCTTCGATTTGCTCCTTGTTCCATGCTGCTATCTATTCTGCTAATTCTTGTTCAGCACCAACGCTCCAACGAAGTTTGTCCCGTTATCACTAATCATTTTGACCGGTTTGCCTCTCCCAGCAATGAATCGCATAATTGCGTTCAGACAACTATCAGTGTCTACTTTTGGTACGATCTCTGTATCTACCGCTCCTACAATAAGGCATGTGAAAAGACAGCACCAACAATTTTCGTTTCTTCGACCAATCTTTACTGTGATTGGTCCGAAATAGTCTACGCCCACATTCGAGAACACTGTTGATGCGACTAATCGTTCTTCAGGTAGATCTGCCATTACTGGTACTTTTGTTTGGGCTCTTCCCTTTCGACATCGAATGCATTTGTTTTTGATCGGTCTCAAAGCATTTTGTATGCCTGGGATCCAGAATTTCTGCTGAAATATGTTTCCGACATGTTCAGTACCTTCGTGATGACTATTCTTATGTTTGTTTCGCAAGAATAGTTCAACTAAGGGTGCTTCCAATGTAACAGTATCGAATGTTTGATTTCGAAGTTCAATTGACTTTTACCTAATCTGCCTTCAGCACGAATAAGTCCCTGCTGGTCAATGAATGGTGAAAAATGGAGGAATTTGATGTCTTTGAAATTTATTTTTCCTTTGAGACATTTCATCTCTTCAGCAAACTGTTCTTGCTGAAGTGGTGTGAAGATGCTTTTTTGTGCAACCTCTCTTTCTTCAACACTTGTTTTTCTTGTGTTTTTTAAATACGCGCTGTACGTATGCCATTGTATTTACAAGTCGATTGAAATTGCTGAATTGGTCCCACTGAATCATTGGCTTCTTCTCTTCAACCTTTGCTGAGAAGACCATTTGGTCGTTTTGTTCGTCTGACGCATATGTTAAATTTACTTGTTCAGGCCATTTGTTCTGTCGTTGCTCCAACCAGGCCGGCCCAGTGAGGCATTCGCTTCTCTTAATTTTGTCAACATTGATCGCTTGTTTCCCGATGTCAACTGGATTGTTAATACCACTCACTTGATTCCACTGTGAAACAGTAGTTGTATCCAAATTCTCAGCCGTTCTGTTTGCAACAAACACGTGTTGCTTACGGTGGGAGCTATGAATCCATTGCAGAACAGTAGTGGAAACTGTCCAAAAATTGCAACTGTGAATCTTCGATTCGCGTTCTTTCACTACCTGTTTTTTGAGTCTCACCGCCATCACTGCTGCTTGTAGTTCAAAGCTTGGTATGGAAAAGTTTCACATCGGTGCGATTCTGCACTTTCCGATTACAAATGCTAAGTCTGCTGAGTTTTCTTTGGGCTTTGAACGTAGGTATACCACTGCGCACATTGTGTCTTCGGATGCGTCGGCAAACATATGAAGTTCCCATTTGTCCTCGGCTGTGCTGACGTATCTTCTATCAATGCTGATTTCTGCTACTTCTGGAAGCTGCGCTTTCCACTTCAAAGACTCTTCATCTTCATTAGGTTCTACTGAGTTGACCCAATGTTCTCCATTTTTGGTCCAGATGTTCTTCAGGAGTCGTCTCATATGAACACTGAATGGTGCAAACAGTGCAAGGGGATCAAACACTGAAGAAACTAGACACAAGATCTTCTTTTGGGTGACTGGGGTCTCAACTTCTTTGCTTGTACCTCTACAAACCTGTAGACTATCATCGGTAATCGTCCACAGATGCCCATGCACGGATGATTCTTTCTTGCTTGTTTCTACTTCAACCTGAGTTGTGTTGCTGATTGATCTCAAGTCCTCTGGGTTTGCGTTGGTTACCACGTCGCTGTTGGTGATCCACTTCTTCAGTTCAAACACATTTTTTGAGAGAAGAGGTTGCATTTTTTTGAAAAAATTGATTGCTTCTTCAGGTGTTTCGACTGACTTGATGAAATCGTCCAAGTAGAGGTTGTATTAGATTGTTTTTGCTGCAATTGGGAACTCGTCGTTGTTAATGATCGCTACTCGCTTTAGATCATAGTTGGCACATGTTGGCGAACTCTTCGCTCTGTAAACATTACGTTGAAACTCGTAAATTTGCACAGGTTGGTTCATTGTTGGTCGCCAAAGGAATCTCAAGCAGTTTTATCTCTTTCAGGAACTGGAACTTGCAGAAACATTGATTCAATATCTGCGGTTATGGCTACTGGTCCCTCTCCAAATCTGAATATTGTTCCAATCAATCCGTTTAATAGATCGGGTCCGGCTATTATCTTGTCATTTAGGCATACATCGTTGTACTTGGCTGCAGCATTGCAAACGCGACGGACTTTACCCGGTTTGTTGGAGTTTAGTAGTGAATGATGCGGCAAATACCATTCCTTTCCGAAAGTGCCTCTGACTTCCGATCTTCACAAATCCTTTTTAACATCTGCTTCAATTGACAGTTGTTACTTTTCTTTCACATTGGGGTCATTTCGGAGTCTTCGTTCCAATGAGTAGAGCTGACCAGGGGCCGAGCCGTAGTTGTTTGGAAGATTGGGCTCTGGTTCACTCCAGAGCATGCCTACATCATACCGCTTGCCTGTAAACTTTGTAGTGCTCTCTAGGAACTTGTGAGCTTGCTGCTTTTCTTTGATTGACTTACAATATTTATTTCGGAAGCATAAGTTTCTATGTCCCACCATGATTGGATATTTTCTGCCATTTTCACACCTTCTGTGGAAGCAAAATGACAAACATTTTGACTTTTCGTGCCTCTCATGGGACCACTGACTACCCATTCTAATTCTGTTCAGACGGCGAAAAGCTCACTTCGTGTTCCAATTTTTTAGTCCAATGGACGTTGAATTTCGTTTGCATCTTGTCCAAGTATGATGCCTACTTCCATCAGGTTGAAAGTTCTTTTAGTCAGAAAATTCAGGTGTCTGAAGCTGTTCTTCGGTCCTTGTAATCATATGCTGTGTTTCCCAACGAGATTGATGGGTTTGCAAACGCTTCAATCGAATGAACCTTTAAATGTAGTCCCTTTATTGTGACAGGATCCTTCTGTCATCAAAACTTGCGTCCCATGTATGCCAACTATGTTCAGGGTAACGTTCGTGCCTTTGGCTTGTAGTTGATCCTCGACACTTTGATCGATAAATGATACTGTTGACCCACTATCGAGGAAAGCGTAGGTAAATAACCTGTTACCATCGCTCTGAACCGATAACGGAACTATTTGAGGAAAACTAGTAACTTGGTTACTCTGGTTGATTGTTACTGCGCTTACAATAACTGCGCGACTACCCTCGTCCATTAGGTTTTGCGAGTGTAGCAGTCTGTTTTGCTTTTTGGTTCATCCGTTTATACCGCACGGGTGGATTTGACAATCTTTGGTTGCATGCCCTTTCCAGAGACATCCATAACATTCTTTTCTCACTGCCGCATAGCGACGGTGACATTCATACTCTTAAATATTGGACAGTTCCATATTTTATGAGCGCCATCCGATAGTGGAAATTTGTCGTTTTGCATTTGCTTCGTTTTGGTCGCATTCGAACTCGCACTAACAATCGACGATTTTGAGAATCGTTTTTCCTTGTTGGCTTTTGGTCGATCATATTCCTTTCGTTCGCTCTTGGTTGATGGATTTCCTTCATGGACAAAAGCCATTCGAGCTAACCACTATTCAAGGAGAGTGAGGTGAGGTCTATCTTCTTGGCAGTCGTCAACCAAGAAGAACCACTTTTCTTTCGAATTTGGGAGCAGTTTTTCAAATGCCACTTGCAGTGTTGAGCTTGAACGCAGGTCGTTCTCATAATTGTATTGCTTCAGTACATTAACTAGGTTGCTGATTGTTATTGAGCAATTAATTACAGCCGTTGAGTCGTGCCTTCGAATTGAGTATTGTTTGCGCAAAAATTTAAGCTGAGCGTCGACAATTAGGTAAGGTCGCCCAAACTTCCATCCCAGGAGTTCCCATGCTTGAGCGTCGAACTCTCGCGAATAGCCCTTTCCTGATATATCTGACTTTGCTTTACCTGTCAACAAACTTTTCAAGTGGCTCATTTTCTCTGAGTCAGGTATATCGCGATGGTGAACCGTTCCTTTGAACATATTCGGCCACTGCGGCCACTCTATGGGGTTTCCGTCGAACGAGCTGAACTTCAACTTAGGTAACTGACTATTACTGCTTGGTTTATTACGCTTAAACTTGTCTTGTTCCCGGGCTGAGCTGACACGCTCTCCGCTTGGTGACCGTGATTTAAGTAAACTTTCGCGACTGAAGCATACCATGGGATAAGTGTTGTTGATCCTGGTTTTTGCACGCTTGAACTTATAATAGTTCAAGTTGGAGAATTTATCCGAGTTATCGAGCCAACCGGAAACTTCATTGTTCTTCGGCGTTTTCCAATTGAATGGTGATCTACTCCGAAGACTAAGGCTGCACTATCATCAGAATCTGACGCTCTTGCGTCAAGAGCTTCTTTCTCGTATTCCAGTTTCAGTGCACCTTCTTCTTAAAAAAGTTTCATCTCCATTTCAAGCTCTTTCTTTTTTAATTCGAATTCAATTGTCTTCAACCTCTTTTTTGATGCAAAGTCCTTCTCCAGAGCCGCAAGCTTTTCTGCTTTTTTAGCTCGTTTATCAGAAGAGGTCTTTGAATCGTTGTCCTTGTTTGGGTTTCCATTTTAAACAGTTTGTTGAGAAACTCATAAATCAGAGTGTGACGTCTTAGCGGCAGTTAGTTCTGCTTCGCTTGCCAATTGTGCGGTTTGATTCTGATGATCCGTCATGTTTGTTTCTCCGTAAATGTATGGTAACCAATCTGCGTTTATTGTTTGTAAGGATCTTAGTCGTTCGGCTTCGTAACGTTCAAAAAATTCTGGATCACGAAGAATATTTGCTCGCTTCCGAAGAAGAATGCAAAGAAAGTCGTCAAGCTTCAGTAGCTGTTGATAAATGGTCTTTAGTTTGCTTGATCTATCGTTGTTTCTGATTAGCTCCTGGCCCTCCAGAGTTTTTGCTTCGAGCTGTTTTCGGCAGTTGCTAATCGCTCTATGCAAAATTCCTTGACTCTGTGACGGAGTCACTTCTTCTGTACTTTCGGACTGCAGATTGATTTTTTTGCTTATTTATTTTACTTAGGCCTTGCTATTTGACTTCTAATGCACATTGCCTAATTGGCTTTGCGTCGCTGAATTGCCCGTTAAGTTCTGTTTTAATCGTTGGTGACTTTGGCATTTCACTTGTTGAGTTGAACAGCAGTTTGTTTATCACTTTCCGGGTCTGCGGACCAAATGTGATGGCTGCTCTCCTTGTGTTTCACAAAGCAAATTTAACACCGCCCAGTTCGTTCTGAGTGGTTACAAAATCTGTCCGGATACTTCGTTTATGCAGTTTGCTTTTGTAACGGTATATCCGTTCTGCTGTACTTACCGTTGCATTAACTAAATAAACTAACTTAGTTCTGGATTTTTTTCTCAATTCAACTGGGTCCAAAGGTCACACAATATGGGATCACTATATGTTTACCAGTTCAATCGTTTTGATGAAAGAAATCTAAGGCAAAAAATATGCCTGAGTGTTATGAAAAATTGGATTCTAATTTAATCCTAGGTGTGTGTGTTGCGATGTTTGCAGAGTACTCACGAGTTGAAGATTGGAAATCAGGACACAGAAAATTGAAATCACTGTTCGAGACGTTTTCGATACAAGACACAATATTAGATAGAATATTGCTCAGGACAAAATTTGGTTTCAAGACACAGTAACAATTGAACAATTATACTGCTCAAGGGTTTGGCTTTGGCAAGACGCAGAAACAATTATGCTGCTCAAGACTATTTTATTTCAACATTTTATTGCTGAGTTTATGTGCTAGCTCGAGTTGCTAGCAGAAAAAACATTGCGAGTTCTTATTTTGTTCAGTTTATTAACAATTTTTTTCTGCTTACGTGGCATACGCGGCTGCTTCTGATTCGCTATACACAGTTTTCTTGCTAAGGGGATAGATAATTTGGACAAACTTAGAACACAATAATAGTTTTCGTCCCACGCATTTTTTTGGATCTGTTTTGAATCTGCGCTGAATATTTATTTCCTACGCAATTTTGTTATTCCTTAAGCTCAGCTCCAACAAAAACAAAAGCCCCTTCCTTCCAGTTATGGCAGGGGAGCGAATAGTTCAAATAAAACTTTTACTAATAAATCGAAAGTTTAAGATACAGTTGCAAACGATTTAGAATAGAGAAAAAAATTTAATCAATGTCCCTGATGAACATAAGTTTTTCACAAAATTGCGCCAAGCAGAAAAACAACAAAAAAATGCTACATTTTTTTTGCTTATGTCTCATTTGCAAGTTTTTGTGCTTTGAAAAAACTATAACTTTTGAGTAATCTCAATCTTATTTTTTAATATCTGTTCTCGCTTTAAACAGATTTTTCCTTTTCAATAATAAAACAGTTCAAACTGAAACTTGGGTACAACTTGCGCTAGTGGTCCACTTGAAACAGGCGTTCTAACTTGGGTCTCCAAGCTACTTTCTAATTAATTATTATAAAACGGAATGGAAACCAATTCATTGTCTACAATTAAGAGATATTAGATTTATGCCCAAAAGAGAAACAAACATATTTTCTGCAATTTCGCTGCTAAAACTGTTCATCTTTTTATTGCAAACCTATTCGTGTGTTTATGTGTACTTTTGTCTAGCAACTAAATTTGGATTGCCTAAGTTTATTTTATTCTCTAATCTGTCTGGTTGAAGTTCACTACTGAATTAAAATTCAAACAAATCGTTCTATTTGCCAAGCTATGCTGGTCAGCAGTTCTAATAGTCCCAATAACCCCACACAGTACAACAATACAATATTTCAGTAAGCGTGAATCACCTCCGCGAATCAGCAATAGAAACAAAAATTGGTCTCACCGCACCCAGAATCAACAAGAAATATCGCAGGAAAGATTTTGCGTAGGAACTTGCGCAGCCAACAAGATCCAGAATATTTCCCTAAGTTGACTGGTTTTGAGAACAACCTTCGACCAAACCACTACTTCACTGGAGAGGCGGAGCACCCAAGTAAAGCTAGCCAGTCTTGCTGAAGGAGGATTAACTCTGGAAACACTATATCATACAGAACGCGCAGATGTAACCCTTCCAGCGAATCTGAACTACAGACAATCCATCGATAATCCAACTTAGGCCACAGAACTTGAACGTCAAACCCGGAATGACCAACTCATGTTGAGTTGAGAGTTCAAATGCCAGAAAATAATCGAAGCCAGTATTCTCTGTTAAGACTGACCTTGGGATCTTTAGGATAAAAAGTATGTCTCTCTGTCCTCAATTTGAGCATCAGAAAAGAAGGGAGACAAATTTGGAACAGAAAAGAACCTCACGCAGTTATCGAAGAAATGACAACAATAGAATTGTGGAAGTTAACAGAACTATCTTTAATAGAATCCCTTAACATAGATATTTTTCTTTTGAAGAATACAAGAAATAGGAAATGGTCAAAAAAAACTAAAGCATACTAAAGGAACCTGGCCAATAATTCTGATTTTGAAACTCAAACATGAGACGTATCCTTTACTAAAAAGTGGGACACAGAAATCAAGCAACAATTGCTCCGCAAAATAAAGGACCGGAGTACAGCTATATAAACAACCATAACCGTTTAGATGAGACAGCTAAATGAATTGAGAATCAATGACGCGGCACAATTTACTATCAGTACAAATTATTAGTGATTTTCGCGCCGCAGTTTGGCTCAATCAAATTAATCAGCGATACGATAGATGAAACCACAAAAACCAGAGCAGGAATTGCGGAAAATGATGGCAACAAAATTGCAAACAGAACTGTATTGCATTGCGGAAGAAATACAATAACAACGGAATTTCCAACTACTTTGCAAAACGGTGCCATAAAAATAAATGAAAAATAAAACAATCCAAAAAATTGAAATGGATGTGGAAACAGAAGAAAAGACGATAAATAATTTGAAAAACAGCAATACGTACAATTCTGACTGAGGCCTATCAGATGACAACTGCGTGGCAGCCATAATCAAGGACAAATACCATGAAATCACACCGCAAAGCATGAAAATTAAATTTGAAAACGATACGTTTTCTCTTGACTCCGGAAGCGTCTGCTTCATCGTGACAAAAGACATAGCAAAACTAATCTTAGACAACTCAGACGAGGTGAAGTTGTTGAAAGAGGAAAAGAGAAATACAAAGATTTTCTCAAATGAATTGGTGACGACATCAAGCACTTTTTTGGCTCCAATTAAAACGAAAAATGTGTCTGCGAAACATGCCCAAGTTGTAATATTCAAAAATGGACTACAAGCATTCACTGGAAGAGACTTGTTTGAGACTCTGGGTATCTGCATCATATATCAAAAATGAACGGCAACAAAACAATAAACGGCAACAACACGCCAATTCCAATAAATGAAAAAAAAGCCAAGGAATTTACTGGCTTAACAGCACGAATCGGTAGGTCAGAAAACAAAACATTCGAAGCAATTTTTTATCGAAAGAAAACTACCAATTTCGTCATCAAGAGGGCAAGAAGGAGCCATCAAATATATGAGACAAAATTAAAACCTAATTAGGAAATCTACTAAAACATTGTCACATAAAAAAAATTGACTCATGTTCGGAGAAAAACTTCATTTCACATATAGTGTTTAATACCAGTCAAGAAAGATGCATCAAGTAAGATAGCTCTAGATTCGAAAAACTTGAACAAATCAATGTGCAAAAATAAAAACCAGATGCCAAATGTAGACAGTCTGATACAATTTTTTTTTGATAAAATATAGGCTCAAACGTGGCAAAATACCAGTCATATTTCACAACAATTGAATTGCAATACGCTTTTTGCCAACCGAATTTGGAGCCTGAAATTGCGAGGCATTTCAATTTTAACAAATTTAGCGGCAAATTGACATGCAGATATCGATTAAAAAAACAGGTTTCTACTGTCTGAATCATATGCCGGCTAATTTTCCGAAAGCTCTGGATACAACATTCATTGGTCTTACGAACACATATTGCTTTTTAGACGACTTTTTTATCGTTATTAGCGGAACGTTGGACGAACACCTAGATTTAGTAAGAAAATGTTTAAGGAAATTGGAAGCTGAAAGTCTGAGCGCAAATCAATCATAATGCCACTTTGCATAGAATGAAATAGAACGGCTCTTTCACCTTAAACGCTATCTTGGACCGAAGTGCTATCGTTAAACCGAAAACCACCAAATACATTGAAAAAACTCAGATCATTTCTAGGATCCTTCCACCATTTTTGCACCTTTATGCCAAATCTGGCACAAACACTTTCAAAAAGCGGGCAATGCATCAAAATTGGTAAAAATTTAAAGCCCGTAAGGCTATCAACAAATCAACCCCCCAAAAAAACCCTGCAAAGAAATTGATGAAGAGGTTCAAATTGACTTTGGTGGTCCGATTTGTATTGAGAAAGATCAGGAAGTTTTTCTTCTTAGCTACATGGACAATGTCTCCAAATTTCTATCAGCGAAGATATTTGACACCGTCAATGCTATTAATATCCCAAAATTTCTACAAAATTATCACAAGCCGTTCCGCGGCGTATTCGTTCTAATCAAGATGCCAAAATGCCAAACTGGAAAACAAATTAGTAATTTTTGCATGCAAGACAATATTAAGTTAATCGCAAAGCCAATAACAACCATTGACAGGGTAGAACGCTTAAAACAAACATTTAGATGTAGACTCGAGTGTATCAAAGAAGCTGCTACATTGCAATTTAATTTGACAATCTCTAAAAAAATTTATGAATAAACAGCTTAAAAATGCCGACAGAAAAATCTTTAGATCAAGCTAATGTTCAGTGAACCACTCCAATTCCCGAGGACAAATGGGAAAACACAGGTCACGTAAAATCAACGTGATTTCCGACGCGAATGAGCGGCAATTGGGAGTTACTTCAGACGAGACGCGCTTGACAAAAGCAAAAATGTTTGGCATTTGCAGAACGGAAGAATCACTAGAACTAAAGCTGGCAAAGAAGATACCAGCTAATAAATTCGAAAAAAGATCAGCCGGAGCTATATGAAGTGCTGGGGCCCGGCTCGGCAATCTTTAAAGATGACAAAGTTACATACACATTCACGGAACCGGGCAGAATGACGTTAACTTTACAAAAATCTGACGTGGCGAAAGTCAGCAGCAAAGCAAAAAAAGACACTCCTCACAATGTTTCTGCAGACAAGCGGTCAAAAACAGCATCGAGAAAAATCACAGAGGATTAAATTGCGAAATAAGGCAGAAGTTTGAAGATGAAAGTGGGGGTGGAAAACTAATTTCGCAAATACAACCGGTCGACGACGTCAGCATAGTCTCGTTGTTGAATTCGATCTTTTCTTCAGCAATTAGATTACGAATGCTAGTAAAACCAGCCAATCCACAATCATCATCATCGCATAACAAGAAAATACAGACCAAAAGCCCAATCAACACATCGAGTGAATCACAACGCAGCAAAAGAAGCTGCACCACGAATACCGATTCGACATGTTCAATAGTATCTTGCTTCGAGCAACATTGACTGCTCTGAAACGCCTCAAAACGAACAGCAAATCACAACAATCTATCAAATCCACTTATCATTCAACACCGCTCCTCCAAAACAGCTCTAACGCTTTCTCTCCAAAGCCGCCACAATGAAGTGAAGTTGAAAGCATACAATTATTCGGAGAGCAACATTCCAACCCCAAGTACGCACCTGATTATCGGAGAAGCATTCGCCACCAATTGTACTAGTGATCCTGACCTACGAATCACCGAATCTGGACCCAATAATACTCTCGGTCCTAGAAGCCCAGATGAACACACACTCGGGAACTGAATAGATATTGCTAATAAAATCGTTAAACACCTCATTTGGGCTTACTTCAGACGCACTTTATGAAAACAAAAAGGGCTGTGGCATTACCTGAACGGAATAAACTTAACAACTAAAGCTGGCGATGAAGATACCAGCTGATAAACGTTCGAAAAAAGATCTGCAGAGTTCCTGACGCCCAGCTCAACAATCTTTGAAGATGACGATGTAACGTACACAATTGAGAGTCAAGGCAAAATGCCGGTAATTGTACGGAAATCTGACTTGGCGAAATTGGTCACGAAAGCCAAAAAAGACGCTCCTCTCAATGTTTATGCAGACAAGCGGTCAAAAACGCCAACGAGAAAAATAACCAAGGTTTTAAATTGCGAAATAAGCTATCAATTAAAGGAGGAAAGTGGAGGGCGGAAAACTAATTTCGCAAACACAAAAACAATCAGTCGACGATGTCAGCATAGTATCATCGGTGAGTTTGAACTTTACCAGAGCAATTAAAATACGAAAGCCAGTAAAACCAGCCCATCCACAATCATCGTCTTAACCGAACAAAACACAGAAAAAAATCTCAATAATTATTTCCAACGAAACACGACGCAGCAAGAGAAACGGCATCATGAGCACAGATTCGACAGATTCAAAAATATTTTGCCTCGCGGAACATTGGTTGCAACGAAACGGCGCAAAAATAGAGGCAAATCACAGCATTCTATGCAAAAAACACAGCATTCAACACCGCTCATCCAAAACAGTTCATCAGTCATCTTCAGTTCTTCCAAGATTAGTTTGAGTCTTATGCTAAATTATTTCACCTTGCAGTCCCCAATTCACTCAATTTGACAATGCAAATCTGATAAAAAATTGATGAAAATGCCACTCTGCGAAAAATGAAATCAAATGATTCGTCTATAACTTCACACAAAATGATATAAAACAAATAGAAACAAAAATGACTGCTACCCTTAACCTAAAACCACCAATTTCATTGAAAAAAACTAAGATCACTATTTGGAACTGTACACCATCTTAGTAAAATTATACCGAATCTGGCAAATACACTTTAAGGAAATCAAGAACTTGGGGTTTGAAGAACATTTGGGGGTTGTACGGTCTATCGAATAATTCGAGCAGTACTTATTTGGACAAAAATACAGAGTGAATACTGATCATCGCACACTACTCTCAGTAATGGAAGAGCATAGTTCCAATTAGTCTTATAACAGCAGACTCACTCGCTGGGTGGAGCGATTTCTACCATTCAGTTTTGAAGGCACAGAATTGAACCTAGTTGATTACATTTCGCTCAATTCAAACCAAGAAGCACCCAATATAACACATTACAACGAGCAATTCTAGGTAGCAAAATTCGGTTAGTGAAACGCCGCGCAAAACGCTTCTTTTTAAATAAATTTAATTATGAGTCAATCGCGCGGCAAATTGGGGCAAGTTACAAACCGATAACCTAAAATGTCAAGAATGCAAGCGCAAATGCTAATTTTAAGGCGCGAAAAGAAGGCGCAAAAACAATTCACGCAAATTTGTCATTTGGCAAATTTATTCATCAAGTTCATTCCTCAAAGGGAACGAAAAAAATTGATTGACATCACTGAAACAAATCATTCCACCAATTTGATAGCTCAAATACAGTTAGGTAGACCTCAGTGTAACTTTAAAGGAATTGTCCAGCATATTGACAATCTGATCTTGTCGATATGCGCAAAAATTCTAAATCAAATACAACATCCAGAGTCCGCTTTGACGACGAACCCCAACTGTCTATATGCCAAACACACACAGATGAGAACCGCACACCAAAATCAAGCAATCCAGAAACACCGCCAGACACCTACGCAGACGTTTTTAACTTAGCCTTGAGCAGGAAAATCTCTAAAAGTCTACTAGCCTGTTTGACGACGAAAGGTGCGATACAAAAAAAATTCGCGAAGTCTGCAAATAATTAGATCAAGATACTGTTGATTGGACAACCCTGTACCTGGAGACAAATAGAAAGACAGAGATTGCAGTGATTTTGGCCGTAAATCAAATGCGACTTTAAGCAAAATATGTACGGAACCAAAACTAAACAAACAGTCCTATCAGAATGATATTAAAGAATCTTTAGATCAAGATAATATTCAGTAATCCACTCCAATTCCCAAGTAAAAATTGTCAAAACACAGATCGTAGTGACGCCAAAATAGAGTCCATTGAAATCAACCCGATATGCGACGCGAATGAGCGGCAATTGGGAGTTACTTCAGACGAGACACGCTTGATAAAAGCAGAAGGGTTTGGCCTTTCCAGAACGGACGAATCACTACATCTAAAGCTGGCAAAGAAGATACCAGCTAATAAATTCGAAAAAAGATCAGCAGGAGCTATATGAAGTATTGGTGCCTGGCTCGGCAATCTTTAAAGATGACAAAGTTACATACACATTCACGGAACCGGGCAGAATGACGTTAACTGAACAAAAATCTGACGTGGCGAAATTCAGCAGCAAAGCAAAAAAAGACACTCCTCACAATGTTTCTGCAGGCAAGCGGTCAAAAACAGCATCGAGAAAAATCACAGAGGAATAAATTGCAAAATAAGGCAGCAATTTAAGGAAAGTGGAGGGCGGAAAAATAATTTCGCAAATACAACAGGTCAACGACGTCAGCATAGTCTTGTCGGTGAATGCGATCTTTTCTACGGCAATCAGGGTACGAATGCTAGTAAAATCAACCAATCCAGAATCATCATCATCACAAAACAAGAAAACACAGACAAGAAGCCCAATCAACACAACAAGTGAAACATGACGCAGCAAGAGAAGCCGAACCACGAATACCGACTCGACAGGTTCAATAGTATCTTGCCTCGCGCTACACTGGCTGCTCCAAAACGCCTCAAAACGAGCAGCAAATCACAACATTCTATAAAATCAACACATCAATCAACATCGCTCATCCAAAGCAGCTCTTACGCATTCTCTCCAAACCCGCCGCAATGAAATGTATTTCAAAGGTTACAAAAATTCGCAAAGCGAAATTCCAACCCGAACTCTGCATCTGAAAATTGGAGTGATTTCGCCACAAATTGCACTGGTGATCCTGACCTAAGGATCACCCAATCTGGACCCGATAATACGCTCTGTACTAGATGCCCAGATGAACACCAACTCGGGAAGTGAATAGATATTGCTAATAAAATCATTCAACACCGCAAAATTGAAAACATGAGCCATATATTGCATTATTTGTTTATATGGTATAGGTGATATCTAATTTACTTTCAACATTTTAAATTATAACAAAAACAAAGCAAAATTTTAATTTCATTTTGCAGAGGTACCATAATGTGTACTTTTTTAATCCATTCATCCGTTTGTTCCATTTCTTTATTTAGTACATTTTCATATTAGATTAGTTTAGGTGTGATGTTAAATGACTTCACGTTGCAGCACCCAATTCACTTCACTGTTCATATCTTCTGCATTTCCGCTGCTAAAGTTGTTCATCATTTTTTTTGTAAACGTTTTCGTTTGTTCATGTGTATAGTTTTGTTTTTCAACCAAATTTTGATTGATTTAGTGAATTTCATACTTTTGTCTGTCTCGTTGAAGTTCACCACTGAATTAAAACTTCAAACAATTCGTTCTATTCGCCAATCTAAGCTATTTGTCAGCAATTTGATGGGTTGAATCGCAACTCGAATCACTCCGACAGAAAAAAATTTTGCGTCGGAACTTGCGCAGCCAACAAGATCCAGAATATTTCCCTAAGTTGACTGGTTTTGGGAACAACCTTCGACCAAGCCACTACTTCACTGGAGAGGCGGAGCACCCAAGTAAAACTAGCCAGGCTTGCTGAAGGAGGATTAACTCTGGAAACACTATATCATACAGAACGCGCAGATGTAACCCTTCCAGCGAAGCTGAACTACAGACAATCCATCGATAATCCAACTTAGGCCACAGAACTTGAACGTCAAACCCGGAATGACCAACTCATGTTGAGTTGAGAGTTCAAATGCCAGAAAATAATCGAAGCCAGTATTCTCTGTTAAGACTGACCTTGGGATCTTTAGGATAAAAAGTATGTCTCTCTGTCCTCAATTTGAGCATCAGAAAAGAAGGGAGACAAATTTGGAACAGAAAAGAACCTCACGCAGTTATCAAAGAAATGACAACAATAGAATTGTGGAAGTTAACAGAACTATCTTTATTAGAATCCCTTAACATAGATATTTTTCTTTTGAAGAATACAAGAAATAGGAAATGGTCAAAAAAAACTAAAGCATACTAAAGGAACCTGGCCAATAATTCTGATTTTGAAACTCAAACATGAGACGTATCCTTTACTAAAAAGTGGGACACAGAAATCAAGCAACAATTGCTCCGCAAAATAAAGGACCGGAGTACAGCTATATAAACAACCATAACCGTTTAGATGAGACAGCTAAATGAATTGAGAATCAATGACGCGGCACAATTTACTATCAGTACAAATAATTAGTGATTTTCGCGCCGCAGTTTGGCTCAATCAAATTAATCAGCGATACGATAGATGAAACCACAAAAACCAGAGCAGGAATTGCGGACAATGATGGCAACAAAATTGCAAACAGAACTGTATTGCATTGCGGAAGAAATACAATAACAACGGAATTTCCAACTACTTTGCAAAACGGTGCCATAAAAATAAATGAAAAGTAAAACAATCCAAAATATTGAAATGGATGTGGAAACAGAAGAAAAGACGATAAATAATATAAAAAACAGCAATACGTACAATTCTGACTGAGGCCTATCAGATGACAACTGCGTGGCAGCCATAATCAAGGACAAATACCATGAAATCACACCGCAAAGCATGAAAATTAAATTTGAAAACGATACGTTTTCTCTTGACTCCGGAAGCGTCTGCTTCATCGTGACAAAAGACATAGCAAAACTAATCTTAGACAACTCAGACGAGGTGAAGTTGTTGAAAGAGGAAAAGAGAAATACAAAGATTTTCTCAAATGAATTGGTGACGACATCAAGCACTTTTTTGGCTCCAATTAAAACGAAAAATGTGTCTGCGAAACATGCCCAAGTTGTAATATTCAAAAATGGACTACAAGCATTCACTGGAAGAGACTTGTTTGAGACTCTGGGTATCTGCATCATATATCAAAAATGAACGGCAACAAAACAATAAACGGCAACAACACGCCAATTCCAATAAATGAAAAAAAAGCCAAGGAATTTACTGGCTTAACAGCACGAATCGGTAGGTCAGAAAACAAAACATTCGAAGCAATTTTTTATCGAAAGAAAACTACCAATTTCGTCATCAAGAGGGCAAGAAGGAGCCATCAAATATATGAGACAAAATTAAAACCTAATTAGGAAATCTACTAAAACATTGTCACATAAAAAAAATTGACTCATGTTCGGAGAAAAACTTCATTTCACATATAGTGTTTAATACCAGTCAAGAAAGATGCATCAAGTAAGATAGCTCTAGATTCGAAAAACTTGAACAAATCAATGTGCAAAAATAAAAACCAGATGCCAAATGTAGACAGTCTGATACAATTTTTTTTTGATAAAATATAGGCTCAAACGTGGCAAAATACCAGTCATATTTCACAACAATTGAATTGCAATACGCTTTTTGCCAACCGAATTTGGAGCCTGAAATTGCGAGGCATTTCAATTTTAACAAATTTAGCGGCAAATTGACATGCAGATATCGATTAAAAAAACAGGTTTCTACTGTCTGAATCATATGCCGGCTAATTTTCCGAAAGCTCTGGATACAACATTCATTGGTCTTACAAACACATATTGCTTTTTAGACGACTTTTTTTTATCGTTATTAGCGGAACGTTGGACGAACACCTAGATTTAGTACGAAAATGTTTAAGGAAATTGGAAGATGAAAATCTGAGCGCAAATCAATCATAATGCCACTTTGCATAGAATCAAATAGAACGGCTCTTTCACCTTAAACGCTATCTTGGACCGAAGCGCTATCGTTAAACCGAAAACCACCAAATACATTGAAAAAACTCAGATCATTTCTAGGATCCTTCCACCATTTTTGCACCTTTATGCCAAATCTGGCACATACACTTTGAAAAGCTCAAAAACCGAATAGAACAGGCAACTGAAAATAAACACTACAAACCGAATATTTGAGTGAAATGCGTTGCATCTAAAGAGAGTTTAGGGACAGCTCTAGAAAAAATGAGACAACGGAGGCTGGAAATCGTTTAGGTTCGCCTCGCGATTTTTAAATTCCATTAAGTCCAATTATAGCATTAACAAAATAGAACATTTGGGGAGGGTTTAGGCTATCAAATACTTCAAGTACTACTCATTTCGATAAAAAATTTACTGTCATCAGTGATCAATGGTGGTAAATCAGTGATCATCGTGGTAGCAAAATTAGATTCAGTGACTTCCCGTGCCAAACGTTTCCTTTCAAAAAGTTATAATTACGAGTCAATCGCACCTCAAATTGAGGCGAATTACCAACCAATACCCAAAAATGACAAGAATGCTAGCGTAAACGCTAATTTCGAGGCAAAAATAGAAGGCATGAAAACAATTCACGCAATTTAGCCATTTGGCAAATTCATTCCTCAAAGGGGTTGATAAAAATGATTGACAACACTGAAGGAAATCATTCTACCAATTTGATAGCTCAAATACATTTAGATAGACCTCAGTCTAAATTTGAAAAAAATTCCCAGTCATTTCGCAATCT
The DNA here is from genome assembly GCF_964194025.1 of Convolutriloba macropyga. Taxonomy (NCBI): domain Eukaryota; kingdom Metazoa; phylum Xenacoelomorpha; order Acoela; family Convolutidae; genus Convolutriloba; species Convolutriloba macropyga. The sequence goes on along the minus strand of NC_134478.1, from coordinate 1,671,134 downwards.
TTTTGATATGCGAAAAAGTTCTAAACCCAATACACCATCCGGAGTCCGCTTTGTTGACGAAACCCAGCTGTCTACTTGCCAAACACAAAAACCGAAGACCACAACAACAGATGGGACCCGCACACCAGAATCAAGCAGCAAGGCAACACCGGCATTCATTTAAGCGGACTCCTTCAAATTTGCCTCGAGCAAGCTATTTCTACAAACGCCTACTAGCCTCTTTGACGACGAAAGATGTCATGGAAAAAGAAGTCAGCGAATGTGTGTTGACAGGGAATGAGGAGCGCTGCAAACAGCTGAGTCCCTACACAGACAGTTTCTGGCGGGAATTACATTTGAAATCAGGTGGCGTCTGCATTGATGATGGCATCGCGGTCCCACATTCCATCAAATACGCATTTATAGAAGCAATTCTCTTTACACATCCCGTAGTTGAGAGATGACTGACATGAACACCTCTGAATGAGTGCCATACATATATAGGGACAGTCTCTGAAAGACTTCAAAAAGCGGGCAATGCATCAAAATTGGTAAAATTTAAAGCCCGTAAGGCTATTAACAAATCAACCCCCAAAGAAAACCCTGCAAAGAAATTGATGAAGAGGTTCAAATTGACTTTGGTGGTCCGATTTGTATTGAGAAAGATCAGGAACTTTTTTTTCTTAGCTACATGGACAATGTCTCCAAATTACTATCAGCGAAGATATTTGACACCGTCAATGCTGTTAATATCCCAAAATTTCTACAAAATTACCTCCTATTACAAACCGTTCCGCGGCGTATTCGTTCTAATCAAGATGCCAAGATGCCAAACTGGAAAACAAATTAGTAATTTTTGCATGCAAGACAAAATTAAGTTAATCGCAAAGCCAATAACAACCACAGAGCCATTGACAGGGTAGAACGCTTAAAGCAAACATTTAGATGTAGACTCGAGTGTATCAAAGAAGCTGCTACATTGCAATTTAATTTGACAATCTTTAAAAAATTTATGAATAAACAGCTTAAAAATGCCGACAGAAAAATCTTTAGATCAAGCTAATGTTCAGTGAACCACTCCAATTCCCGAGGACAAATGGGAAAACACAGGTCACGTAAAATCAACGTGATTTCCGACGCGAATGAGCGGCAATTGGGAGTTACTTCAGACGAGACGCGCTTGACAAAAGCAAAAATGTTTGGCATTTGCAGAACGGAAGAATCACTAGAACTAAAGCTGGCAAAGAAGATACCAGCTAATAAATTCGAAAAAAGATCAGCAGGAGCTATATGAAGTACTAGGGCCCGGCTCGGCAATCTTTAAAGATGACAAAGTTACATACACATTCACGGAACCGGGCATAATGACGTTAACTTTACAAAAATCTGACGTGGCGAAAGTCAGCAGCAAAGCAAAAAAAGACACTCCTCACAATGTTTCTGCAGACAAGCGGTCAAAAACAGCATCGAGAAAAATCACAGAGGATTAAATTGCGAAATAAGGCAGAAGTTTGAAGATGAAAGTGGGGGCGGAAAACTAATTTCGCAAATACAACCGGTCGACGACGTCAGCATAGTCTCGTTGTTGAATTCGATCTTTTCTTCAGCAATTAGATTACAAATGCTAGTGAAACCAGCCAATCCACAATCATCATCATCGCATAACAAGAAAATACAGACCAAAAGCCCAATCAACACATCGAGTGAATCACGACGCAGCAAAAGAAGCTGCACCACGAATACCGATTCGACATGTTCAATAGTATCTTGCTTCGAGCAACATTGACTGCTCCGAAACGCCTCAAAATGAACAGCAAATCACAACAATCTATCAAATCCACTTATCATTCAACACCGCTCCTCCAAAACAGCTCTAACGCTTTCTCTCCAAAGCCGCCACAATGAAGTGAAGTTGAAAGCATACAATTATTCGGAGAGCAACATTCCAACCCCAAGTACGCACCTGATTATCGGAGAAGCATTCGCCACCAATTGTACTAGTGATCCTGACCTACGAATCACCGAATCTGGACCCAATAATACTCTCGGTCCTAGAAGCCCAGATGAACACAGACTCGGGAACTGAATAGATATTGCTAATAAAATCGTTAAACACCTCATTTGGGCTTACTTCAGACGCATTTTATGAAAACAAAAAGGGCTGTGGCATTCCTTGAACGGAATAAACTTAACAACTAAAGCTGGCGATGAAGATACCAGCTGATAAACGTTCGAAAAAAGATCTGCAGAGTTCCTGACGCCCAGCTCAACAATCTTTGAAGATGACGATGTAACGTACACAATTGAGAGTCCAGGCAAAATGCCGGTAATTGTACGGAAATCTGACTTGGCGAAATTGGTCACGAAAGCCAAAAAAACGCTCCTCTCAATGTTTATGCAGACAAGCGGTCAAAAACGCCAACGAGAAAAATAACCAAGGTTTTAAATTGCGAAATAAGCTATCAATTAAAGGAGGAAAGTGGAGGGCGGAAAACTAATTTCGCAAACACAAAAACCATCAGTCGACGATGTCAGCATAGTATCATCGGTGAGTTTGAACTTTACCAGAGCAATTAAAATACGAATGCCAGTAAAACCAGCCCATCCACAATCATCGTCTTAACCGAACAAAAGACAGAAAAAAATGTCAATAAATATTTCCAACGAAACACGACGCAGCAAGAGAAACGGCATCATGAGCACAGATTCGACAGATTCAAAAATATCTTGCCTCGCGGAACATTGGTTGCAACGAAACGGCGCAAAAATAGAGGCAAATCACAGCATTCTATGCAAAAAACACAGCATTCAACACCGCTCATCCAAAACAGTTCATCAGTCATCTTCAGTTCTTCCAAGATTAGTTTGAGTCTTATGCTAAATTGTTTCACCTTGCAGTCCCCAATTCACTCAATTAGACAATGCAAATCTGATAAAAAATTGATGAAAATGCCACTCTGCGAAAATGAAATCAAATGATTCGTCCATAACTTCACACAAAGTGATATAAAACAAATAGAAACAAAAATGACCGCTACCCTTAACCTAAAACCACCAATTTCATTGAAAAAATCTAAGATCACTATTTGGACCTGTACACCATCTTAGTAAAATTATACCGAATCTGGCAAATACACTTTAAGGAAATCAAGAACTTGGGGTTTGAAGAACTTTTGGGGGTTGTACGGTCTATCGAATAATTCAAGCAGTACTTAATTGGACAACAATACAGAGTCAATACTGATCATCGCACACTACTCTCAGTAATGGAAGAGCATAGTTCAAATTAGTCTTATAACAGCAGACTCACTCGCTGGGTGGAGCGATTTCTACCATTCAGTTTTGAAGGCACAGAAATGAACCTAGTTGATTACATTTCGCTCAATTCAAACCAAGAAGCACCCAATATAACACATTACAACGAGCAATTCAAGGTAGCAAAATTCGGTTAGTGAAACGCCGCGCAAAACGCTTCTTTTTAAATAAATTTAATTATGAGTCAATCGCGCGGCAAATTGGGGCAAGTTACAAACCGATAACCTAAAATGTCAAGAATGCAAGCGCAAATGCTAATTTTAAGGCGCGAAAAGAAGGCGCAAAAACAATTCACGCAAATTTGTCATTTGGCAAATTTATTCATCAAGTTCATTCCTCAAAGGGAACGAAAAAAATTGATTGACATCACTGAAACAAATCATTCCACCAATTTGATAGCTCAAATACAGTTAGGTGGACCTCAGTGTAACTTTAAAGGAATTGTCCAGCATATTGACAATCTGATCTTGTCGATATGCGCAAAAATTCTAAATCAAATACAACATCCAGAGTCCGCTTTGACGACGAACCCCAACTGTCTATATGCCAAACACACACAGATGAGAACCGCACACCAAAATCAAGCAATCCAGAAACACCGCCAGACACCTACGCAGACGTTTTTAACTTAGCCTTGAGCAGGAAAATCTCTAAAAGTCTACTAGCCTGTTTGACGACGAAAGGTGCGATACAAAAAAAATTCGCGAAGTCTGCAAATAATTAGATCAAGATACTGTTGATTGGACAACCCTGTACCTGGAGACAAATAGAAAGACAGAGATTGCAGTGATTTTGGCCGTAAATCAAATGCGACTTTAAGCAAAATATGTACGGAACCAAAACTAAACAAACAGTCCTATCAGAATGATATTAAAGAATCTTTAGATCAAGATAATATTCAGTAATCCACTCCAATTCCCAAGTAAAAATTGTCAAAACACAGATCGTAGTGACGCCAAAATAGAGTCCATTGAAATCAACCCGATATGCGACGCGAATGAGCGGCAATTGGGAGTTACTTCAGACGAGACACGCTTGATAAAAGCAGAAGGGTTTGGCCTTTCCAGAACGGACGAATCACTACATCTAAAGCTGGCAAAGAAGATACCAGCTAATAAATTCGAAAAAAGATCAGCAGGAGCTATATGCAGTATTGGTGCCTGGCTCGGCAATCCTTAAAAATGACAATGTAACATACAGAATCACGGAACAGGGCAGAATGACGTTAACTGAACAAAAATCTGACGTGGCGAAATTCAGCAGCAAAGCAAAAAAGACAATCCTCACAATGTTTCTGCAGGCAAGCGGTCAAAAACAGCATCGAGAAAAATCGTAAAGAAGAATAAATTGCAAAATAAGGCAGCAATTTAAGGAAAGTGGAGGGCGGAAAATTAATTTCGCAAATACAACAGGTCAACGACGTCAGCATAGTCTTGTCGGTGAATGCGATCTTTTCAACGGCAATCAGAGTACGAATTCTAGTAAAATCAACCAATCCAGAATCATCATCATCACCAAACAAGAAAACACAGACAAGAAGCCCAATCAACACAACGAGTGAAACATGACGCAGCAAGAGAAGCCGAACCACGAAAACCGACTCGACAGGTTCAATAGTATCTTGCCTCGCGCTACATTGGCTGCTCCAAAACGCCTCAAAACGAGCAGCAAATCACAACATTCTATAAAATCAACACATCAATCAACATCGCTCATCCAAAGCAGCTCTTACGCATTCTCTCCAAACCCGCCGCAATGAAATGTATTTCAAAGGTTACAAAAATTCGCAAAGCCAAATTCCAACCCGAACTCTGCATCTGAAAATTGGAGTGATTTCGCCACAAATTGCACTGGTGATCTTGACCTAAGGATCACCCAATCTGGACCCGATAATACGCTCTGTACTAGATGCCCAGATGAACACCAACTCGGGAAGTGAATAGATATTGCTAATAAAATCATTCAACACCGCAAAATTGAAAACATGAGCCATATATTGCATTATTTGTTTATATGGTATAGGTGATATCTAATTTACTTTCAAAATTGTAAATTATAACAAAAACAAAGCAAAATTTTAATTTCATTTTGCAGAGGTACCATAATGTGTACTTTTTTAATCCATTCATCCGTTTGTTCCATTTCTTTATTTAGTACATTTTCATATTAGATTAGTTTAGGTATGATGTTAAATGACTTCACGTTGCAGCACCCAATTCACTTCACTGTTCATATCTTCTGCATTTCCGCTGCTAAAGTTGTTCATCATTTTTTTGTAAACGTTTTCGTTTGTTCATGTGTATAGTTTTGTTTTTCAACCAAATTTTGATTGATTTAGTGAATTTCATACTTTTGTCTGTCTCGTTGAAGTTCACCACTGAATTAAAACTTCAAACAATTCGTTCTATTCGCCAATCTAAGCTATTTGTCAGCAATTTGATGGGTTGAATCGCAACGCGAATCACTCCGACAGAAAAAAATTTACTAAGCTTGAATCGCCCCGCGAATCAGAATTAGAAAAATAATCAGTCTAAACGCACCGCAAATCAACAATAAACATCGTGTAGCAAAAAAATTTCGTAAAATATTTCTATTTTGAATGATTTTTTTTCAATTAAAAACATTTTGCCTCCATTTCCCAGACTATGTCAGAGTTGAGATACATACATCTAATACCCCGGTTAGAATTTCATCTATAAAGTCCTCCAGCTTTTTATAAGAGTGGGCTGCATTGGCTGCAAAGGTATGTAATGGGAAGAATTTTGAAGACTTAATCCCCTGGCCGAAATTTCGATGTAAGAATGAGCTGGGATTGGCGGATTTTTAAGGATTTAACCCCTCATCCAAAATTGCAACGTAAGGGTTCGCGGCAATGAAAGGATACTTAGTGAAATCCAGCTCAAAATTCTTACTTTTTTTGGGCTGAAATGGGCTGCCTGGTGGTGGGGGTAAAATGATGTCTCATTGAAGGGGTACAAGATTATCCGTCACTCTTAAATCATTTTGGTCTATCAAGGAGCGTAAATTGATGTGAGAGTTTTGTGGTATTTTCTGCATTACCCCCCACACTCTTACATCATTTTACCCTTTGAAAGACCAAAAAGATGTACGAGTGGGGGTATAGTTTACCCTTATATCTTTAACCCCTCAATTCGTAAATATTTTTTAACACTTCACTCTTACATAATCTTACCAACCCACATAGAACGCATATATATGTTTTTGTACACTAATTTTTTTTCGCCAGATTTTACGTTCCGTATTGCACAATTCATTTTGGTGTTCCTTTTTAATTTTACAATTCGATATCTTCACTTCGTATTTTTTCCGACAACTACTTTGATCCGTATATTTTCTTTTTTGCCTATATTGCAAGTTTGACTCAGCACCCCGGGTCGAATTTTTCTGCCCAAAATGATCTAAGATTGGGGCTACAATGGGAAGATTTTTTAGGAAAATGCAGCTCAAAACTACAACGTCTTTTTGGGCCGCATTAGGCTTCCAACAAGGGTAAAATTGCGTAATAGTTATGGGGTAAAATACAATTTAACCCCCCACTCTTACATTTTTTTGGTCTGTCAAGAGGGGTAAAATGATGTAAGAGTTCGGGTGTAATTTGTCCATTACCCTAAACTCTTAAATCATTTTACTCCACTTGACAGACCAAAAGATATAAGAGTGGGGGTTTACTTGTTTTTTAACCCCTCACTCTTACACCATTTTACCTCCGTTGGAAGCCTAATACAGCCCAAATAGATGTATGAGTTTTGAGCTCAATTTGCTCAAAACTCTTAGGTCTTTTTCCTCCCATTGCAGCCCCACTCTTGCATCATTTTACCCCCTCTGAACAAATTAAAAACTCTTAATTTTAAAACTCTTATTAATTAACCTTTTTAACCCCCTCGGCAGCTCAACTCTCACATCATTTTACCCCCCCCCCATGGTTTTAGAAGTGCCAGTCTTGAACCCACAACTTCTGTAACCTCAGCTGGTTCTCCTTAACCTCCAGACCAACAAAGCTTGTCCAGCTCTTGGCGTTTTATGTATATATATATATATATATATATATATATATATATATATATACATATATATATATATATATATATATATATATATACATATATATATATATACATGTATATATATATATATATATATATATATATATATATATATATAAATAAAACTTGTTAGAATTGCCCGCTCTTAACAATTTACCCCCTCTCGCCAACATAATTTTACCTCCTCTGAAATAATAACCACCAACTCTCACATCACTTTACCTCTCTTGGCAGCTCAAATCTTAAGTCATTTTACCTGCTCTGAACAAACTAACATCTCACTCTTACATCATTTTTCCGCCTCAGATCAAATTTCCCCCAAACTCTTACATCATTTTACCCTTTCTGAAAAATTTGCCCCCTCGCTCTTACACCATTTTATCCCTTTTTTTCAGCTCAGCTTTCACACCATTTGAGCCCCTCTGAAAGCCTTAACCCCACTCATACAACACTTCTCCATCTTGTCAGGTCAACACTTACCTCATTTCACACCATCTGAACAGACTACCCCCTCAATCTTACACCATTTTACCCCCCTTGGCAGCTCAGCCCTTATCTCAGTTTTTCGCCTCTGAACAAGTAGCCCATCACTCTCACACCATTTTACATTCCTTGGCAACGCAACTCGTACATCATTGCACCCCCTCTGAACAAATTTCCCCTCACTCTTACACCACTTTACCCCAATTGTCAGCTCAGCTCTCAAATCTTTTTACCCTCTCTGAACACCTCACCCTTCACTCAAACATCACTTTACCCTCTGGGCAGCTCAACTCTTACCTCAGTTTACCCCCTGTGAACAAACTACCCCCTCAATCTTACACCATTTTACCCCTCTTGGCAGCCCCATTTTACCCTCTTTGATTAAATTACCACCTCACTCTCACATCATTGTAGCTTTTTCTCCCATTGCAGCCCATTGCAGCCCACTCCTATATGACAATTTTAGTCAGGGGAGGTAATTCCTCAGAAGTCCTCCCATTGCAGCCCATTGCAGCCCAATCTTACCCGGCAATTTTAGTCAGGGAGGGTAATTCCTCAAAATTCCTCCCATTGCAGCCCAATGCAGCTCAATCTTACATAGCAATTTTAATCGGAGGAGATAATTCCTCAAAAGTCCTCCCATTGCAGCCCATTGCAGCCCACTTTTACACGGCAATTTTAGTCAGGGAGGGTAATTCCTCAAAAATCCTCCCATTGCAGCCCATTGCAGCCCACTCTTACCTGGCAATTTTAGACAGGGAAGGTAATTCCTCAAAAGTCCTCCCATTGCAGCCCAATGCAGCCCAATCTTACATAGCAATTTTAATCGGAGGAGTTAATTCCTCAAAAGTCCTCCCGTTGCAGCCAATTGCAGCCCACTTTTACCTGGCAATTTTAGACAGGAAGGTAATTCCTAAAAGTCCTCCCATTGCAGCCCATTGCAGCCCACTATTAACTGGCAATTTTAGACAGGGTGGGTAATTCCTCAAAAGTCCTCCCAATGCAGCCCAATGCAGCCCAATCTTACATAGCAATATTAATCGGAGTAGGTAATGCCTCAAAAGTCCTCCCGTTGCAGCCCATTGCAGCCCACTATTACACGGCAATTTTAGTCAGGGAGGTAATTTCTCAAAAATCCTCCCATTGCAGCCCATTGCAGCCCACTCTTACCTGGCAGTTTTCGACAGGGAGGGTAATTCCTCAAAATTCCTCCCATTGCAGCCCAATGCAGCCCAATCTTACATAGCAACTTTAATCGGAGGAGGTAATTCCTCAAAAGTCCTCCCATTGCAGCCCACTTTTACACGGCAATTTTAGTCAGGGAGTGTAATTCCTCAAAAATCCTCCACTTGCTGCCCATTACAGCCCACTCTTACCTGGCAATTTTAGACAGGTTGGGTAATTCCTCAAAAGTCCTCCCAATGCAGCCCAATGCAGCCCAATCTTGCATAGCAGTTTTAATCGGAGGAGGTAATTCCTCAAAAGTCCTCACATTGCAGCCAAATGCAGCCCACTTTTACCTGGCAATTTTAGACAGGGAAGGTAATTCCTCAAAAGTCCTCCCATTGCAGCCCATTGCAGCCCACTCTTACCTGGCAACTTTAGACAGGGAGGGTAATTCCTCAAAAGTCCTCCAATTGCAGCCCAATGCAGCCCAATCTTACATAGCAATTTTAATCGGAGGAGGTAATTCCTCAAAAGTCCTCCCATTGCAGCCCATTGCAGCCCACTATTACACGGCAATTTTAGTCAGGGAGATTAATTCCTCAAAAATCCTGCCATTGCAGCCCATTGCAGCCCACTCTTACCTGGCAATTTTAGACAGGGAGCGTAATTCCTCAAAAGTCCTCCCATTGCAGCCCATTGCAGCCCACTCATACATGCCAATTTTAGTCATGGGAGGTAATTCCTCAAATATCCTCCCATTGCAGCTCTCTTTTACAAGGCCATTTTAGTCAAGTTTCCTCAAAATTCCTCCCATTGCTGCCAATTGCAGCCCACGCCTACATGCCAATTTTATTCAAGGAGTGTAATTCCTCAAAAGTCCTCCCATTGCAGTCCATTGCAGCCCACTCATACATGCCAATTTTAGTCTGGGGGTAATTCCTCAAAAGTCCTCCCCTTGGAGCCCACTTTTACATGGCAATTTTAGTTAGGGGGTAATTCCTCAAAAGTCCTCCCATTGGAGCCCACTCTTACATTTCAATTTTGGTCAGGGGGTAATTCCTCAAAAGTCCTCTCATTGGAGCCCACTCTTACTTGGCATTTTTAGCCAGGGTGTGTAATTCCTCAAAAGTGCTCTCATTGCAGCCCAATGCAGCCCAATCTTACATAGCAATTTTAATCGGAGCAGGTAATTCCTCAAAAGTCCTCGCTTTGCAGCCCAATGCAGCCCAATCTTGCATAGCAGTTTTAATCGGAGGAGGTAATTCCTCAAAAGTCCTCACATTGCAGCCAAATGCAGCCCACTTTTACCTGGCAATTTTAGACAGGGAAGGTAATTCCTCAAAAGTCCTCCCATTGCAGCCCATTGCAGCCCACTCTTACCTGGCAACTTTAGACAGGGAGGGTAATTCCTCAAAAGTCCTCCAATTGCAGCCCAATGCAGCCCAATTTTACATAGCAATTTTAATCGGAGCAGGTAATTCCTCAAAAGTCCTCCCATTGCAGCCAATTGCAGCCCACTTTTACCTGGCAATTTTAGTCAGGGAGCGTAATTCCTCAAAAGTCCTCCCATTGCAGCCCATTGCAGCCCACTCATACATGCCAATTTTAATCAGGGGAGGTAATTCCTCAAATATCCTCCCATTGCAGCTCTCTTTTACAAGGCCATTTTAGTCAAGTTTCCTCAAAATTCCTCCCATTGCTGCCAATTGCAGCCCACGCTTACATGCCAATTTTATTCAAGGAGTGTAATTCCTCAAAAGTCCTCCCATTGCAGTCCATTGCAGCCCACTCATACATGCCAATTTTAGTCTGGGGGTAATTCCTCAAAAGTCCTCCCCTTGGAGCCCACTTTTACATGGCAATTTTAGTTAGGGGGTAATTCCTCAAAAGTCCTCTCATTGCAGCCCAATGCAGCCCAATCTTACATAGCAATTTTAATCGGAGCAGGTAATTCCTCAAAAATCCTCCCATTGCAGCCCAATGCAGCCCAATCTTGCATAGCAGTTTTAATCGGAGGAGGTAATTCCTCAAAAGTCCTCACATTGCAGCCAAATGCAGCCCACTTTTACCTGGCAATTTTAGACAGGGAAGGTAATTCCTCAAAAGTCCTCTCATTGCAGCCCAATGCAGCCCAATCTTACATAGCAATTTTAATCGGAGCAGGTAATTCCTCAAAAATCCTCCCATTGCAGCCCAATGCAGCCCAATCTTGCATAGCAGTTTTAATCGGAGGAGGTAATTCCTCAAAAGTCCTCACATTGCAGCCAAATGCAGCCCACTTTTACCTGGCAATTTTAGACAGGGAAGGTAATTCCTCAAAAGTCCTCCCATTGCAGCCCATTGCATCCCACTCTTACCTGGCAACTTTAGACAGGGAGGGTAATTCCTCAAAAGTCCTCCAATTGCAGCCCAATGCAGCCCAATCTTACATAGCAATTTTAATCGGAGCAGGTAATTCCTCAAAAATCCTCCCATTGCAGCCCAATGCAGCCCAATCTTGCATAGCAGTTTTAATCGGAGGAGGTAATTCCTCAAAAGACCTCACATTGCAGCCAAATGCAGCCCACTTTTACCTGGCAATTTTAGACAGGGAAGGTAATTCCTCAAAAGTCCTCCCATTGCAGCCAATTGCAGCCCTCTTTTACCTGGCAATTTTAGTCAGGGAGCGTAATTCCTCAAAAGTCCTCCCATTGCAGCCCATTGCAGCCCACTCATACATGCCAATTTTAGTCAGGGGAGGTAATTCCTCAAATATCCTCCCATTGCAGCTCTCTTTTACAAGGCCATTTTAGTCAAGTTTCCTCAAAATTCCTCCCATTGCTGCCAATTGCAGCCCACGCTTTTATGCCAATTTTATTCAAGGAGTGTAATTCCTCAAAAGTCCTCCCATTGCAGTCCATTGCAGCCCACTCATACATGCCAATTTTATTCTGGGGGTAATTCCTCAAAAGTCCTCCCCTTGGAGCCCACTTTTACATGGCAATTTTAGTTAGGGGGTAATTCCTCAAAAGTCCTCTCATTGGAGCCCACTCTTACTTGGCAATTTTAGCCAGGGTGTGTAATTCCTCAAAAGTCCTCTCATTGCAGCCCATTGCAGCCCTCTCATATATTCCAATTTTAGTCGGGGGGTAATTCCTCAAAAGTCTTTTCATTGGAGCCCACTCTTACTTGGCAATTTTAGCCAGGGTGTGTAATTCCTAAAAAAGTCCTCTCATTGCAGTCCATTGCAGCCCTCTCATATATTCCAATTTTAGTCGGGGGGTAATTCCTCAAAAGTCTTCTCATTGGAGCCCACTCTTACTTGGCAATTTTAGCCAGGGTGTGTAATTCCTCAAAAGTCCTCCCATTGGAGCCCACTCTTACGTGGCAGATTTTTTTCAGGGGGTTAATTCCTCTAAGGTCCTCCCATTGCAGCCCAACTCTTTCATCATTTTACGCCCTCTGAATAAAATAATCCCACACTCTTACATCAGTTTACCCCCCCATAGAAAAATTACCCCCACAATCTTACAAAAAATGGGAGGATTTTAGGGAGGATATTCGACCCGGGACGCCATTTTTCAAATTGAACTGATGGAAACTTCTGTAGAATAACGAATTGACTGAAATTGGTTTTGCGGGGGAAATCCACGCTTATAAATGGGATTTAAGATATGCATAATAATATTTAAGGAATGACAGAGTTAATCATTTTCTTCTCTGCATCACGGAAACAATATAATGAGGACTTCGAGCAGTTACATCGAAAGTCAAAAACTTTTTGTATACAGAGTCAGTTAAGAGAGCACTGAGACTGTTCATGATAACAAAACAAAATCAAACTTGTCAAAAATCATGCATCTGAAGTATCCAGTATCATTTTTTTCTGTGTGAAATATTTTGCGCAAACAATTTTTCAGCTGCTATTATACCTACAGCTGAAAACCCTGCTGACCACATCTACACGTTTAACCGAGCATCCGCTTTAAACTGTACAAGGAAAAGCGCAAGATCAAGCAAAATCTGCACTAAAAGACAGCTGGGTTTGTAAATGCTGAATGCAGAAGAGTTTTTTGGCCTTCATTGAATGCTCTCAGTAGTGAATCTCTTGCTGCTCTGACAAAAAGAAAAGCTTTGTTTTACTAAAAGCAGTTGGCGAAGTTTTGAGTCGCTAAATGCTAACCTGCCTCACTAAGCAAGCAAAGATTGACGCAACAGAGGTGTTTGACACATTTTTAAAGAGTTGGCTTCGGTACCCAGTGCAACGTTTCCCGGTAGAAATGGAGTTTTCCCGGTAGTTTTCCCGATAAATTTTCCTGATTTCCCGGCGGGAAAATACCAGGAATCCTACGGGGAATGACATTTAATGGTAACTTACGGTAATTTCTTGACATCGCGAGCGGGATTACCAGGAACTTTGTCAGGAAAATACCAGGAAAATCGGGAATCATATCAATCTGTGATTTTTCCAGTAAATCCTGGAATTTCCTGACAGGAATTTGGCGGACCAGGAATGGTAATTTTCCTGGTTTTCCCGCCAGGATTTACCAGGAATCATCCCACTGGGTAGACTCTCAAAACAAATTATTAATTCATCACTGTGCTCATATAGCATATAAAACAATATTTATTTTGGATCACATCATGGAATACTACAATTTTTTTTCCAGAATGCGGTCAATTCTGTCGAGCAATTTTCAATTGAAGACTGCTGCCATAGTTATTTTTACTCCACGAATAGCAGCGTTCACCATTATTTTGCTGCTCTCGAAATATGTTTTTACAAAAGCAATTCAATTTAAATTGAATCAATCAACAAAAAAACGACTTGAGTCCCCATCAATTCTTCTCGTGTTTACGGCTTTTAAGGAAAAAAATCTGGCCCGTTGTTCAACACTTTTGGCTGGTGGAAGATCGTCCCGTCCCGTACTGATTGCCCCTTCTCGAAAAGTTTTATCAAAGAAAGGCCTGACATCTTGAACGAACATGTCCTACAAAAGAAAACTTTTCTTGATAAGGACAAGTGCGAGCGATTTCTGGTCCGAAATGGAAATGACCACAACCGATCCAAAAATCTGAAATCAAAATTCTTGAACAAAATAATGGTAAAATTTACCCATGACCATGGATGAAGTCGTTTATGTCTGCAAGAAAACTAGTCTGCGACTTGTCTGTCAAAGAACCTCGAGAGCAGTTTACGGTGGCCTATATTGGCTCAGTATTAGCAATCACTGCCTCACTATTAGCAATCACAGGTTTGATGCAATCACAAGGGGGGGGGGGTCAAAAAACCGGGGTTCAAATTGCCCTCGTACATGCTGTTATTATTTAGTCACAATTTCAATCATGTCAGGATAGTGAATGTCCAATTATTCATTGCATAATTTTAGTTGAATGCAAAAATCATGAAAACTTATTAGAGTTTGAGAACTTGACTCTTAAAATTTAATTAGAATAAAGCTGACTGTAACTGATCTGATCTGAATCGGCTTACTTTCCTGTTATTTTCATTCAGCAATTTTCATTTTGAAAGAGATACGAGAATTTACTCATCCCATTTTGGAAAGTTTTTGTGTTTTATTACCATACAAAGCATTTATGCCAAAAAATGTAGGATAAAAAAACATCTTAACAACTCATAGAATCCCATACATTCCTTATTTCTGCAGTGGGTTGTCGAACTTGAACGCTTGACTGTTTCCCGACTTTCAGTTGGCTGTGCTCAGTAAAAATTCTGTTTTGAACTTGATATTGAGAAACGAGAAATATTAGCATTGCAAAAATTAGAGGATGAATTCAAAATCGATATTTTTTATTAAGAAGTGATTCACGCTGCCGGTGAAATAATATTAGGCAGGTAAAAGAAGTAGTAGATTGAAAATGATAAACTAGCACCTTCAAAATTTAGCCACGGGTGACCTCTACTAATGCATTTTATTATAATTTAAGTTCACTAATTACAGAAAAATTATGGTGTATAGTGACACGTTTCCCTGTCTGTAACATTTTGCCGATAGATATTAATTGAATTTGAAATATAAGAAAATGAATAAAATATTATTATTTTTCAACGGTTACTTAATTATTACTTTTTTGTTATGAATGGCTAGTGATATTAGTAAGTAGGTTTCACAAATTTTTGACATTCAGATAGCCATTGAATTACTCTCGCCATCAGATTTGGGAAGAGAATAGTTTGTCCTGGGTTGATCCGTGATTCAGTTATTGAGAAGGCATCAGTGAACGGCGTGAGTTGTTTTGATTTCTGGTGGCATTTGCCCCGCGGTCTCACGGGCGGTTGCAAATACCCACGGGGGGCTTATGATGTTGAAAAATTCCAGCATCATCTTGCCGTCTGTGAGGTCTTGGTAGTGAAAGCTCTGGTGGCGATGATGTTGCAGAATCACCTGGAATCTCGTATTCATAATGTCTGAATTCATTATCGTATACCTACTAACGAGGCCTTTTTTAAATTCAATTACTGCCTGTGGGGTGATTTGCATCACGGCAATACTTTGAGCTATTATTTGTGTTAAGACGACTTCATCTGGCTGTCGAGGTGTTTGAGTTTTTTGGCAATATATGACTGTTGCTCAGTTATTCGCGCTACAGATCAATTTTGGAGATTCGTCATGCGAGCACACTTAGCGTGTGCTATGTTAGAAAATTCTATGATACGCCGCTTGCATTGAGACGTCTGCAATGTTTCAATTTCTACCCAGTCTGCGCATGAGTGAACACTTTTACGTAGGGTTCAATTTTGGCTTGTGACGTTTTGCCAAGATCTCATGGGCCTCGCCTACCAAAAAAAAAATCGTTAAATTTTGCACTCTGCTCTTGTCCCTTGAAAGTGTGCTATTTCTCACAGTTAGTTATTTGTCCGAGTTCCTCAATTTTAGATCTATATTGATCCGTTTTGTAACTACTGTTTCAGGGCCAGAATTGTTTTAATAGCTCACAACTTGTCTATTTGTCAAAATTAGGCCACGCAAGTTTCATTCAAACGTTATTTTGCTGCCCTCTATTTGAAAATAAATTTGTCTCAGAGACATATTATTGTTGATTTTTTCTTGAATAGAACTTCAAGAAATATCTTTTATCGTGAAAAACTTCTAGAAACGTTAGTAAACAGTTTTCACTGTTAAAGAATATGTCTCGTTGAACTAAGAAATATTTATATCGGCATATATGTTTCAGTGTTCTCTTGGAAATCAATGCTGAGTCAATATGAACAGCCCAAAAACCAGAAATGCTAGTTTTTTTAAAAGAGGAAACCAGAGCGTCGACGTATGTTGTTAATTTTAAAAGTTTTGGACGCTTTGAAATTCTTAGAGGTTTTCCATAAAAATCACTCTACCTTTGTCAGTTTGTGGAAAATGACCAGATGACAGCAGAGTATTTTTTAAGCAATATACGCTGAAAGCGTTTGGGTTTTAACCGATTGAGCGGAAAATCAAATTCATTTTTCTTTCAAACTCGGCAGTTTCTTTTTTCTGGTTTACACTATAGCTATATCGAACAATAAGAAGATCACGGGTTGAGTTTATTCTACTTTCGAAGCAACAAACCCTTAACTTTCAATAAAATGTATTATAATATTTTGATACTTGAATGCTTTGAAGTAAAGTTTGAAAAAAAACTTCAGTAAAATTGTTGTTGTTAAAAATCTCTTTTTATGCCACCATTGTCAAATTTCGGCACTGATTTCATTTCCGGCAAAAATTCTGTCTCCCATGGAAAAGGGGAAGCATACTCTAATGTTGTTAACTGTTAAATGATTTAACTGTATATTTTATGTTTTTAACTGTTGATTCAAGAATATTATACATATTGAATTTAATGATACTTGTAGCTCTTTCAACAAGACTAGGATTATTGTCATCTACCAAGAACTTTGGTCGGAACTATTTTAGCTTGAATTGTTAGAAAACAAAATTTGCTGCCGGTATTTTTGCTGCCAAGTTCATATGAAAATTGCAGATGTCTGGTCACTCAAAACGCAGGAAATATTTGAGAATGTTTTAATTAAAGTTATCAATTGAATTATATCTTTGAATAATTTAGACAATAAGGGATAATATATTTTAAAAAAGACTTCAATGGTTTGAAGTGAGGTGTTCATGCAATTCTGTGTTCTAATTTAATGAGTTAGATTATCTCAATTAATTCATTTCTGCTTCATGTTTTCGAACACTCGAGCAATATCTCCCTGTGCTTTTTTGATCTCTTCAATCAGTTTCTCATCCGGCTGGAATCCCATATTCTTAAATGCATCCACAGCTTCTTTGATCGCTTTATCATCTCGCATTGCAGAACTTCCCAACCCGAACAAGAAGTTTCCCAGCTCGTTCAGCGGAGTAGCCGCAGTGCCCAAGTTTGGTGGAACCCACGACGAAGAAGTTGGTTTATCACATCCGCGAGGTTTCGTCGATTCGGTTGCTCTCTTCGTCTGGTCGCCCGAGTCTTCTGGTTCCTTTACCTCTTTGTCTTTGTCGCCATTTTTGATGAACTGCTTCAAACTTTCTCGCATTGTCTGTGCAACTGCTTGACTCGCCCATTTCGCGGCGAGTTTTCCGAAGTGTTCGTTAACTTCTTTGAATGCCAGACGTTCGGTTTCTTTAACAGCAGATTTCAACTTCTTGTTCAAACCGCGCTGGTCAACTTTCACAATTGAAATTTCCGTTTCGGAATCGACGTCAGAATCCTCGCTGCTACTCGATGACGACGATTCCTTCTTCAATTTCTTAGGAATCTTCTTGGCAACTTCAGCTTCGAAGCCTGATTTGGTTTGCACTACAACTGCTCTTTTGATCGCCGACCTCAACGCCACCTCAATGCATCCTTCAATGTCGTCAGAAATCTCAGGTCTGCAAACGTCGGCAAGTTTCATTTTCGCACCATCGCAAATTGTTCCGGACACCAAGTTCAGCTTCTCTTTCTGCTCAGAGGTCCAGATATCATCGTCGTCAACATTTGATTCTGGGCTAGTCCGCTTCAAGCCACAAGGGCTGTTCAAATCAAAAGCAGCCCCCATTTGGGCCAGGTTTCCCGCAAGATTCTCAACAAAGTCTCTCAGGCCACTTGGGTACCCGTTTTGACCACCCTGCTCCATTTCGTCTTTGTCGGCCATGTAGACTTTGAATACCCCGTTGGACACGGAGCCCAGAGCGTCAATCAATTCATTGTCAGTGCTGAACGTGATCAAATCTCCGTCCGAATCTTTCCACTGCATCGCCAGGCGCCCTCTAGCGGGCAAATCGAAGAACGTGGATCGAATTTTTTCCTCCAGAAGCTCAAATGAAGACGCACTTGAAGCTTCGATAGGAATTCGTCGGATTTCGTCTTTGAAAAATGCTTTCACGGTCAGAGACATTTCGTTGCAGGCGTTTACTGTAAAACTTTCAATCTTCAATTAAAAATCTGCGAGAAACGAAATTTAACTTGTAGCGAAATTAGCTTTATCAGCGAAAGAAAAAATGGAAACGGTTTAAAATTGAAATAGCAGCAGCTAAAATTTATTGAGATTTGATCACAGGTGAATACGAAGATAGAGTGAACTTCGGTTTGGTTAATAAGAGCTTTTATACGAGCCGAAAGCGAGCTTCTAGATTATTCCAGTAACGTAACGTTCGATAACGTTGCTTACTTCAGCAAACAAAGCGTGTATATTGCTGTGCTCGACTGGTATATACTTGGTTGGTATATACTTACCACCAATATAACGCTGCTTTAGTATATTACGTCATTTCTATTACTAGCATGGTAGAACACTGATGGATTATAGAGGAAATTCAAGTGACGGTTAAAACAAATTGTAAAATTGTGAAGAAAATTGACCGAGGAATGACTCGCAAAATTTTGCACGTCACGCAGCAACCCACAGAGTAAATTAAGATTATTGATCACGAACGAAGTACAGCTAACGAGAACAAAAATGATGACAACTAAAAACTGCAAGTCACGGTTGTCGTTTTCGAAGAATTATTACTCCTAACATAAAATTACCATAAAAATGCTTAGAAGAATTATGTGTACGGGAAAATACAATTACAGTTTTCTACAAAAGTAAAAAATGTCTTTAATGCGGTTAAAATAACAAATACCTTAGACTGATTAGGGGGGGATTCAAAAACATCCAAAAATTGTTCTTTGAATAACTGAGCTATGATCTTCAAAAATCGAAACCATAGCCAGCATAATGCCAAATATAATTGTAAACCGTTAATTGAAGATACCACAGATACATAATTGAATAGGTTGACCAATCTATAAAACCTAATCAAATAAACAATTTATAAATAAATTGTTGTCGAAAAATATAAAAGTTCTTGTTTTTATACAACATGTTATTGTTACAAAAATAGCCGCCTTTATTACATAGACGTACTTTACTGACCTTGAAAGGGTTTAGAGTAACCATAATGACCTGCATATACGTTATGATAACTTAACCAATTACTCAAAAGACCTAAAAACTCTGGATAGGGAGAGTGACAAAAGACTACAGGTGCGCAAATTCCCAGAGTAATAACGAAAGGTCACCCAGTGCTAGAACGCGTGACCTGCATGCAAGATATTGGATTAACCACTGTGATTTTTCCAACTCCACGCAAGATCTTGGATATTCCAAGAAACATATTAAAGTTTCGAAGATCCTCCTAACAACTTGCGTGACTTTCCAGGTCATTCGCACTTTTATTCGATTAGCCATAAGGACTTGAAACGCAGACAAACTACTTTTTGTACGACACTTCGAGTGTTCTGGAGGTCTTACTGGAAAATTCATTTTTTAATCAAAAAACGAAAAGACCCGCAAGATCTTAAATTTCCATGGGTTTCTATGATCAGGCAAGTTCCAAGCGATAGTTTTCAAGATAATGGAAGTCTTTTGTTGTCTTTCAAAGATCTTGGAAGTTCATGCGTTATTATGCACTGCGCATTCAAAAAATTTGACCTGTTCTGTTCTTTTAGTGAACAACTGCAACACGAAAAAGAGCGTCACGTAATGGAAAAAACAAATGAATACAGTTATATACCTGCACTGCAACAAGTGTGTAGTTTTGCATCTTCAAACAACAGACCAATCAGAGTATTACGAAATGTTCAGAAGTTTATTGGTAATACCACAATTACAATTTATGCCACTTGTCACAGTATTCTTTTGCGGCAATTAATTGCCTCTCAACACAAGCGCGAAAAATTCAGCGCATTTAAACAAAAAACCTGCAAGAGCAGACAGCACAATTGACGAGAACGGAAAATGCAAACGGGCAAAACAGTCAACGAAGAAATTCTTCCAGAAACAAAACTCCGAGAGAAAGCAGCCGCAAATAAGATTGCCCGTAGAATTTGGTAAATCCTATTTTTTTAGCCATATTTGCTCGTATGAATTCAACTGCTATAAATTTGATAAAAGTTCTACAGTAATACGTTGATGTACTATTCATGCTCATTTGTATTTAGTGATGGTTCACAAATTGGTCAGCTAGGCTTACGTTAAAAGATTAGTCAGTTGTGATGTGTTGTGGAACTAAAGAAGAAAAAGTAAGGTAAGCATGGAGCAAAACCTACTGGTAGGGGAGACTAGATATATCAACTAGACGAACATAACATTTTTAAGATTAAAGTTGGTTAAGATGTGGGTCAGACGCCAGTTTTAGCAATTTTTCGGGAAAATAATAATGTAGAAGGGAGGAGTGTCGAATTTGGGAAATGCTATTTCTTAGCAAAATTTTGCAATAAAAATGGATACAACGTAAAATTCGAAAATCGGTCTGCAACAAGTTGTCAGCATGTAGATTGGCTTGGCTTTTTGAACACCATTTGATTAAAGGAATGTTAGTGGGACAAATCAATGTGGATCTAAGAGTTGAGTAGGTGCAAAAATTATCTCCTCAGTGGGTTCTTTTTTATAAACACTGGCCATCTCCGTGTATTTTTTCGTAGCGTGATCCAACATAGTAGTGTTGGGACATACATAGGGGTAACGTTTTTCGTTGACACTTGTAGGGAAATAGTTTTAGGGATATCCTGGGGGGACTTTAAACCTCCAAATAAGGATAATTTGCTTGAGCTGATAAATTGACCGATTGATTACCTGGTAGCGTCATAAATTTGATAATGCTTTCAATTTAGATTGAACAGCTGGAGTAGAAATCAGCAATGCATGAAGAAGGCGTTCAGGTCATTCAATTGTTCATTTGAAGTCATAGAAAAGCAGAACTAATGTGGTCAATAATGAGAAGTGAACAGACCCTTTTGTTTGGATAACTTTTGTACGTTGATGCTTGATTAGTTATTCAGCAGTGGAACCGCAGTTAGATCAAGTGGCTTAGTGGACTAATTAAGAGCTAAATAGAGAACTGCTTTTGTTGTTGAGGTAGAGAATAATAGCTCTTCAGTTGAGAATTTTGTTACAAAATTAAAGTTGTGAACAACCTTTTATAGCAAAACTCTGGTTGGATCTTGATTTAATTTTGTGATCTTTTCATATCTTGTTCATTCATTGATGTTATTTAATTACTCGAATTAATTCATTATTCGAACCGGAGTTTGTTACAGCCGACAAGAGCAGCATGGGGACGAAATAACCCTCCAGTAGAGGTCTGAGAGCCCCCTTTCAATTTATTAGAGTTTTGGGCAGTAGTCGGTCCCCAGCTATTCAGCCTAAACAAAGTACAAAAATACAAAGTTACGCTCATGGGTAGGCTCTCGGGTTTTCCTGAAAGTTGGAGTTGATTAACAACTGTAGTGGTTGTAGTTGAACGTTGGACTTTGCATGTGCTAACAACAGGAGATTGAAAGAGAATAGACGTGTGCGATGACGAGTGAAGAAGAAAGACAAATCCGTGGAAAGTTTCAAGATTGAGCTTGACTGAGACAAAGAGAGAGAAAGAAGAGAGTGCGAGTCGCCACAACAGTTTTCAGTTGAATTGGAGCTCGACTGTTGGTATCGTTTTCGCTAAGTTGCTCTTGAGACTAGAAGATTGAGGGACTGAAAATTTGACAGAGTCAAGAGTGTAAGTTGTGTGAGGCTGAATTTGTGTAGAGAAATGAGTACAGTGTCGGCTTTCTTAGCAAAAGTTCTTACTGAGCGCTGGTCCATATCAAGAGGCAAGGTAGAGAGAGGTGGGAAATTGAGGCAGTCTAAAGTGAGAGAAGTTGAGTGAGAGAAAGCTCAGTGACACAGGTTGTTCTTGAAGACGAAGGCCAGTTCAGAGTATCGAGAGATTAAATGAGAAAATTGGTCAGCTGGTATTTGGCAAGTGACAGTTGTGATTGTAAGGTTTGTGTGCACAGAGTAGAATAGAGTGAGAGAGAGAGAGAGAAAGAGAGACAGACAGAGAAAGAGAGAGAGAGAGAGAGAGAGAGAGAGAGAGAGAGAGCGATTTTCCTTAGGTTTAATCTTTACTTCAAACTGGAGGAGCACGAATTAGAGAATGTTAACTCTGAAGGAAAGAGCAAGGAGAAGTTTGCATAGGAGGCCAGTGGTGGTTCAACAGCTGCAGGACTTTACAGTAGAGTGGCACAGCAGAATAAGTCAGGTTAGAGGAACAATAGTTACTGATAACATTAGAGGAACGGGGCTTAGCAGAAGTGAGAAGCTAAGGAAAGTAGAAAGACATAAAATGAGGAACACCACGAAAAAGTACAGGAAAAAAGAGATACATAATTATGTGTTAACATGTATTGGAGTGCAGTCCTGTTTCTAGAGTGTTTTCCGTCGAAAAGGTCCCCTAATTGAAAGGACTGGAGGATGTACTACTTTGACGTTGTAGACACGTTACAAATGAGTGAGGATCAAGCAATGTCGTCATTGCTTTGTCTAATGAGGGGGTGGGCGCAGCAAGCGGATTAGGAATGGCAATTCAGATTCTGGTTGTCGCAAACTGGTGAAGTGGTAATGTCGTTAGGATAATATTTTGACAACATTGAGAACAGGCTATTTAACAGTAGGGAAGAAAACTGTATCGTGCGGAGGGTAATAGAAGTTGGGAAAAATGTAATGGAAGAAAAATTGGAAAAAGGGAATGGTCCACGATAAATGAATCCTTAAGCGAGAACTCAGAGGAAAAATTTGAGCTCAGTGAAGTTGGTTCGGAATTAGTGGGAACAAGATGCAGTAACCAAGATGAAGCATTGTGGAACTTCCAGAACGTGATAGATTGCTACAATTGAGTGAAGAGCAAGCAGAACAATTAGGTCTGAGTGTGTTGGGAGATGCAAACAGGGAAGAGCAAGTTTCTATTAAGTATAGATTAAAGAGCCGGACAGAAAATAATTGTGATCCCTAGAGGAATGGCCGAGACAAATATTGCTTCTACAGAGTTCGAAAAGAAGTATTTTGAAAATTTGATGGAGAAGCGTGTTGGGGAAAAGAGAATGTTTGTAAAAGAGGTGAACAACGCAAAAAATTTGGTGAAGAAAAAGAATTGAGGGATAGAGAGTTACAGTCACAAAATGAAAAAGAAGAGGAAGAAGGGCAGAGCCTTGAGACGTTAACGCATGTTGATATAGTGAGCAAGGAGCAGAAAAGAATACAGGAGGAGAATAGAGGAAAATTCTTGTCAATGACGGAGAAAATAGTCTCACCTGAAGGATTCCAGTACTATGTAGATCGTTCATCGGTGAACCATGGAGGAGATGACTGTCTCTTCAAGAGTGATTTGGACTATGAGGTCAGTGAGGATGAGGAAACTGAGCAGTTTTCTGTGTTCGTTGGAGGTATTCAAGAGACAGGCCTTAAGGATGCACATCTCATGACACCTGAGTTTTCGTCTCTAGAAAAAGGCGGTGAATTTAACCTGAGAGAGATAGAGTCTACTTATAGAATTTTTGCAGTATGCCTAGCTGAGGACAATCTTGGAGCTAATTTCGCCGAAAAGAATGGCACTGTATTTGAAGAAGTCCCATGTATAGTTGAGAAAAGGGATTGTGCATCTAGTGGAGATAAAGAGGAGTCTTTTCGAAACGAATATAAAGTCCAAAGGAAAATTGTTCCCGTTCGTCCCACAAGCGTTAGTTCTGGGCGTTGGCTAAGTATAGACTAAAAAACACTCAGAATTGGAGAAATCTCTAAACAGGTTGATTGGAGTTACAACCCGGGTGATTTAAAAGGAAAACGGCCAGAACTGTGTAAAGTTATTAATCCACTGGTGGATGTTAAAGTTCACGATTTAGAGTTGGAGGAGGAAACAATTACACAGGCAGCTCTTCAGTTTGAAAGTAACTGAGACTTCGATGTAAAGACATGCAAGATAGGTCTCAATTTCTTTCGAGGGGTTATGAAGCAAACCTGTACTAGGATACAGCAAGAGTTTTTGAATGGTGCGGAACAAGCAAAACAACTGCTGACTTAGAAGAGGTCTTTGAAACCTGCACTTCAATAAAAGAAGAGGAGAAAATCAGGGTCGTTTCGAAAGTTTCCGAAGGAGTTGTGTCTTGGGAGACAGCTGAGGTGTTCACGAAAACCAGATCGGCAAAGAAAACGGATCATGTGATTTGCAACCCTAGCGCGTTGGAACAAAGCGTCAGCGCTCAAGAGGCCATTGGAAATCGGTCAAGCTTCGTTATTGGTTTCACGCTAGGAGAGCATTACAGAATTAAACGAAGTTGAAACAATTGATTTAAAGAAATAGCTCTAAGTACTAGGCAGAGCTTGTGATATCATTGTGAAGTGGCAGGCTACATCGGTTTTTCCTCGAGTTAAAACAACATTAGCGTTGGTTAATATGTTGGCGAGCAATTTTCACAGCTGTAACGAGGTAGTAGAGACTATTAGTCGCGTTCATCCTTAGTCGAGACCATTCGTCGAGATGGAGGAAGCAGCGATGTTACGGATAGGCGAAGGCGTGCAGAGTTTTGCGATCTTTTGTCTGTTTTCAGGATTTTGGTTGAAAACGTTTTGAGTTGGTTAGAGTGCTTGCTTGTTCCTATGTTGGGTATCATGGAAAGTTTTTGGAAGTTGGAAACAGCCAATGATTCACAGATCTTAGCAGTAAAAGCGAGAAACCCGAATCAGCAGGACCTAATTTTAGGATGTTTATTGGCAGAAACAAACAAGTTGAGACCAGAACCAGGTTTGAAGAAGCCCAATCATGCGTTTAAGATTTTCGGTTCAAGGTTCGAAAAATGTCCATTAGTTCCGGGGAGTGCGATGGACACATCAAACTTCCCTCCGCTTAGTGAAAGTTTGCAGGGATGTGAATGGTGGCTCATACAACTAAGCAGTTTGGTAGGTAGTAATCAGACGCATTGGTTTAAGACTGATAATTAAAGTAGGTCAAGTGTTAGTTTCAGCAATAAAAAAAACCTTTTGCTAAAGATGTCCTCAGAGTGAGAGAAAGATGTTTGAAGTTCACTAAGAGGCGAAGTGTGAGATTTGGTTGAACGTATACAAAGAAGTACTTGCAGAAATTTGAGAAGTTGAATGAAACAAACAGAAAGCAGGTTGAACTAGGTAGAGAAAAGGAACTCCCCGGTTCTGACGAATCAATCGGTGACACAGATGTAGAGGAGGAGCAACCAGACTAATTTCGCCGAAAAGAAAAGCACTGTATTTGAAGAAGTCCCATGTATAGTTGAGAAAAGGGATTGTGCATCTAGTGGAGATAAAGAGGAGTCTTTTCGAAACGAATATAAAGTCCAAAGGAAAATTGTTCCCGTTCGTCCCACAAGCGTTAGTTCTGGGCGTTGGCTAAGTATAGACTAAAAAACACTCAGAATTGGAGAAATCTCTAAACAGGTTGATTGGAGTTATAACCCGGGTGATTTAAAAGGAAAACGGCCAGAACTGTGTAAAGTTATTAATCCACTGGTGGATGTTAAAGTTCACGATTTAGAGTTGGAGGAGGAAACAATTACACAGGCAGCTCTTCAGTTTGAAAGTAACTGAGACTTCGATGTAAAGACATGCAAGATAGGTCTCAATTTCTTTCGAGGGGTTATGAAGCAAACCTGTACTAGGATACAGCAAGAGTTTTTGAATGGTGCGGAACAAGCAAAACAACTGCTGACTTAGAAGAGGTCTTTGAAAACTGCACTTCAATAAAAGAAGAGGAGAAAATCAGGGTCGTTTCGAAAGTTTCCGAAGGAGTTGTGTCTTGGGAGACAGCTGAGGTGTTCACGAAAACCAGATCGGCAAAGAAAACGGATCATGTGATTTGCAATCCTAGCGCGTTGGAACAAAGCGTCAGCGCTCAAGAGGCCATTGGAAATCGGTCAAGCTTCGTTATTGGTTTCACGCTAGGAGAGCACTACAGAATTAAACGAAGTTGAAACAATTGATTTAAAGAAATAGCTCTAAGTACTAGGCAGAGCTTGTGATATCATTGTGAAGTGGTAGGCTACATCGGTTTTTCCTCGAGTTAAAACAACATTAGCGTTGGTTAATCTGTTGGCGAGCAATTTTCACAGCTGTAACGAGGTAGTAGAGACTATTAGTCGCGTTCATCCTTAGTCGAGACCATTCGTCGAGATGGAGGAAGCAGCGATGTTACGGATAGGCGAAGGCGTGCAGAGTTTTGCGATCTTTTTTCTGTTTTCAGGATTTCGGTTGAAAACGTTTTGAGTTGGTTAGAGTGCTTGCTTGTTCCTATGTTGGGTATCATGGAAAGTTTTTGGAAGTTGGAAAGAGCCAATGATTCACAGATCTTAGCAGTAAAAGCGAGAAACCCGAATCAGCAGGACCTAATTTTAGGATGTTTATTGGCAGAAACAAACAAGTTGAGACCAGAACCAGGTTTGAAGAAGCCCAATCATGCGTTTAAGATTTGCGGTTCAAGGTTCGAAAAATGTCCATTAGTTCCGGGGAGTGCGATGGACACATCAAACTTCCCTCCGCTTAGTGAAAATTTGCAGGGATGTGAATGGTGGCTCATACAACTAAGCAGTTTGGTAGGTAGTAATCAGACGCATTGGTTTAAGACTGATAATTAAAGTAGGTCACGTGTTAGTTTCAGCAATAAAAAAACCTTTTGCTAAAGATGTCCTCAGAGTGAGAGAAAGATGTTTGAAGTTCACTAAGAGGCGAAGTGTGAGATTTGGTTGAACGTATATAAAGAAGTACTTGCAGAAATTTGAGAAGTTGAATGAAACAAACAGAAAGCAGGTTGAACTAGGTAGAGAAAAGGAACTCTCCGGTACTGACGAATCAATCGGTGACACAGATGTAGAGGAGGAGCAACCAGACTTGACAACCGGTGTGTTGTGTGTGATCACAACCGAGAGTTGGATTTTCGGTCTACTATTGACAGTGAAATTGGAGGTTTCTTGGAACAATCAGCAACTTTAAATGGCATGACCATAATAAGAATGGTAGACAGCTACGTAGACCCCCAATTGAACACAAAAGTCGAGAGAACAGAGTAGTGTCAAAGAATTAATGAGGGAGATATGAGGCACAGCAATGTGTGGATGGTTGAAAGAGACTCCGCTGACTTGTGGTTTCGATTAAGAGTGGCATTTAACTGTGTTAGCAGGGGCCCAGGTCCTGAAAAAGATTGGTATCTCTTTTCTTTTAGGTCTTCAAACAACTTTGGAAGAGAAGCGTGGATGTTGATTCAATTCCTATTATGTGGTCCCCACCTATTGATAGCACAAGTGATGTAGTCCACAACAGAAGGGACTCTCAGTAAGTAGTCGAATTGCATTATGCGTTGATGGGATCGATGGTGGATGTCCACAGGGGAAGGGAGGAGTTCTGTCAGAGAGGATGCTGTTTCACCGGTTGTCGAGACTCGATATCATAAGAGAAAATGTGGCTTCAGACAATTTGGAAGTATAGATGGACCTAGCTGAAACTGATGAGGAGATGGTGCTGGGAGACGAGACCTCCAGAATTCAGGTATCGGTTCAATGAAGAGATAGGAGGACATCCCTTCAAGCAACGAAGGATTAATTTTTTTATTTAGTGCAGTCGGTTTCATAATCTTCAGCACGACAGTTTCTTATATTTGTATCTAATCTTTTTGTTTCAAATTAGTTTCTGTGTCTAACCATTTGTAGTTACAGTGCTAACCAAAATATTGATTAGTGGTTTTAAGTTTGTTTATGTGGCGAAAAAATGCTTGATTTTGTCATCTAAACTTTAACTGACAGAGGATGCATGGAGCATCAGTAGTGGTTAAACACAAAAATTTGGTTTGTGAATATTAAGTAGAGCTCGATAGTTGTATATTTTATAACACGGACGCGTGTAGAATTTGGGAAATCCTACTTTTTTCAACAAAATGTTGCAATAAAAATAGATACAACTTCAAATTCGAAAATTGGTCTGCAACAAGTTGTCAGCATGTAGATTGGCTTGCATTTTTGAACACTATTTGATGAAGAGAATGTTAGTGGGACAAATCAATGTGGATCTAAAAGTTGAGTAGCTATAATAACTATTTTCTCAGTGGGTTGTTTTTATAAATATTGTCTATCCCCTTGTGTTTTTCATGGCGTTATCCAACATAGTAGAATGTTAGGACAAAAATAGCGGTAACCTTATTCGTTGTCACTTGTAGCGAAATGGTTTTAGGGATACCCGGGGGACTTTTAACATTCAAATAAGGCTAATTTCCATGAGTTCATAGTTTGACCGATTGATTAATTGGCAGCGTCATAAGTCTGATACTGATTTCATTTTAGTTTTCAGTTTGAATAGCTTGAGTAGAAGTCAGCAATGTATACAGAAGGCGTTCAGTTCATTCAATTGTTCATTTCAAGTGATAACAAACTTAACGTAAGATAAGTAAGAAAAGCAAAACTAATGTGGTGCATAATGAGAAGTGAACAGACTCTTTTTTGCTTTGATCACTCTTTGTACGTTGTTGCTTGATTATTTACTAAGGAGTAGGACCATAACAGTAAAATATCAGTATCAAAACAGAACTGTAGCGTAGGAGTTGATCTGTAGAGAAGTTGTGATAACAAAAACATTGGTGAGAGATTTGAATTGACTTGAAGAAATCAGATCACTGGCTTGCGCGATTGGAGTTCAGAACACCAGAGAACACCAGAGAACCGCAGTAAGATCAAGCGGCTTAATTGAAAACTATTTGGAGTACTTATTACGCTGTTGAGAAAGAGAATAGTGGCTCTTTAGTTGTGAATTTGAATGCAAAGTTAAAGTTGTGAACCATCTTTTATAATAAAACTCTGCTTGAATTTTGATTTAATTTTGCGATCTTTTACATTTTTTGTTCATTCATTCGATGTTATTTGATTACCCAAATCAATTAATTGTTCCAAATAGAGTTCTTTCAAGCCGACAAGAGCAGCATGGGGACAAGATAACCCTCCAATAGAAGCGAGAGAGCCATCAAAACGCCCCTTTGAATTTGTTAGAGTTTTGGGCGCTAGTCGGTCCCCAGCTAGTCAGCCTAAGTAAAGTACAAAACTCTACATTGTCTACGTAAAATTAAAAATCAAATTAGACAATATGCGCAAAACGATCATGTGATTAAGAGCATAATTATGATTATGTGATTATGTGATCATACACACAAAAATGAGTTATTAAAACAATCAATGAATTATTCTCCAGATAAATGTTTTATGAATTTGATGTTTTTATTTTGATCCATTTATTGAAAATTATGATCCAATTTTCTTTAAAACCGACTTGCCAAGGATATTAATTGAATTGATTTCAAGAAACAATTGGAATTTAATTTATCAAAAATTAATCCTGTTTGGCAATAACATTTTCAATCAAATTGCTTATTCTGATTGTTATTTGGGCCCAATTCATCTAAAAAACTATATTTTGCCAAAGTAATTTTAGCTCAAGTCAATCAAAATTTGATAACTGATTACTTCTATTACTAATGCCCAAATGCATCCATAATTTTGCTTCTCTCATCTTGCAAAATTTTGGCTTATTTAACAAAAGTAAAGACGTTTACACTGAAAGGTTTCCACCAAACAGTTAAATAAGAACAATAGAAACTTGATGCTACAAAGAACAAATTGTAGTCAACAAAGTATGAATTGATAGGGTTTTGCAGGAAGATGGAGTATAATCAGACTTTAAAATACCGGACCGACAATATTTGAGTATACATTATGGACTTTTAGGATATGATAAATTAGAGTTGATAATATAGATACCGATTGGTTGCGGAAAAAAACCCCACGGAAAAACCCCCACTTCATTTTGGATAGGAAGTAAACCCCTAGGGAAATAAACCCCCACGGAAATAAACCCCCACTTTACCATTAAAGACATGAGCAGTTAGCGCGTTTGGCCATGCCTCAGCGTACTTGATATGAAACTATCAAAACCGAACAAATTATCGCGACCGAAATTCGATTTTAAAATGGAAGTTTATTTGCGTGGGTGTTTATTTCCTATCTAAAGTTAAGTGGGATTTTTTCCCTGGGGTTTATTTCCTAGACCCGATACCGATGCTTAATGAATAAGTAATTTCTAGAAAAGATCCTCATGAATAAGATTGGAAGATAAATCTTTACTCAAAAAAATCAAAAGAATTATGTTGCGTCAGAAATGGCAGCCAACAGATCTAAAAGTTGAAAACTTGTAAGAAATAGTTTAACTTGACGCTGCTTCAACTAAACGCATCAATGCCATCTTACAGAATAAATGATTGAAAAATGAGTTTATCATAAAAACAAGATATCAGGGTTCAGCGTGCATAAAACTGTTGTTCAATGTACGACCACAAACACATTATGTAATCAATAACTAGACAGAAAAAAAAAGAAAAGAGAAAATTAGGCGACATAACTGGTAGATAAAAGATAGGAAAACAATAATTTAGGCAACTCTAATTAAAGGTAATCTTAACTTTAAAACGGAGTTCTTTTTAAAGATCCCAGTCTGACCAGAATTTGATATGTCCACACCAAAATGAACACAGAAGGCGGGCGTCGTGCGTTCAAAATTATACGGCCTGGAAACAAGAATGAACGTACGAAAGTTAGTTACCATGGTAAAGATAGCTGTTAAGCTACGATATCCAGCTTTAATCATCATTCGGCGATACTTCAGAGACGTATTGATTAGTGAGGAGTTACTTTTTGAGGTTAATTTCTTGAGGTAATTTTTTGAACCCACTCAATCCTGTTCACGAGAGCCACTGAAAACTTACCGCCACAGGGTTGCAAAACTTACGAGCTGTTCAAAACAGCCCATTCTGCGGATTCTCGAGCATTTAAGCATTTATATCAAGTAATTGATTTTTTGGGCGATTGGCTCAAGTTAAAACCCATTGTGGTTCCATTTGTATGTATAGGTTTAACCAAGTGCTCAGTATTGTTAAAGTGCTGTTGTTGATTTTAATTTTTCAATTTCAATATTGACCTTGAAAGAATTTTAGTTGCTTAAATCTATTTACTGCTGTTGTGGCGTTACTGAAACAAACACTAAAAACAAAAAGGGAAACGTTATTTTGACAACGTAATATTTAGCAGACAAGACAATAACTTTCAATTGAAACTGTTGCTTCAAAAATATGTCATCTAACAATAATTTTAAAAGCAAACATACAATTATCCTCGAATCTTGAACAATACCAGGTTCTTTGAGAGTTTGCTTTTAAAATTATTGTTAGATGACGTATTTTTGAAGCAACAGTTTCAATTGAAAGTTATTGCCCTGTCTGATAAATTCCCAAACTTCATTATAAATTGAGTTTTATACACTTATGCAGTAAATAAATTAATTGATAAACTCAACAACGTTTCCCATATAGAAATAAGCACTCAATGAGTTACCAACACGAAACTTTAATCCAAACTCTTCAAACATGCAATAATATCATACTACTAACTCTCACTGAAAAAAAATCTCTGCGGTTTATTTCGGATTTCAAGCAAGGCTATGCAAACGCTTCTTGTGTTGTGCTTGAAACTTAGGATAACAACTATATCTCTTCTTCTTTTATCTCTGGTGTTGGTTGTCTCTGGTATCTATGAAGCTGGTTTTCATTCTACCCACCTGAGAGAAAAGAAAAGAGTTTTACATAAAGTAAAAACGTTCTTTTTCAATTTTTTCAAATCAATTGAAAACTCTACCGTAATGTTAAGTTTATTCATACTATTTGCCACACCTCAGTCAAAGAATTTTTATTGCGGAAACTTAATCAAAGACCTAAACTGTATCTATGGCTTCTCCAAAAATATAGATTTCAGACAGAATCCGACAACTTCAGAATCCGAAAAACAGGGAGGCGGTGTTTTGAATTTAAAACCAAAATCGTTTCAACCAAAACTAAGAGAAGACTTTGGACTGTTTTTACTAATTACGGGTAGAATTAACTATCGGGAAATGTTTAGAATGTTTGATCTTCAAATTGCCACCCTTCCGATCCAAAATGCTTTAGCAACAGCTTGATTAAAAAATGGCATTCAATTTGAACCTGTTTTGAACTAGTTTTCAGTTTTTGAGAATTTTCAAATCAGCTACAACTTGCATCATCAAAAGGTACCCGGGTCGAGAAAAAAATGCAAAAATATGTAAGATAAGCGGTGAAAAGTTAGTTTTTTCATCGCAAATTTCGTACATAATTTTGCGGTGAAATGCGGTGAATGCGGTGAAATTATGCAAGTTCATCGCTAGACTAAGCGGTGATCTTACAAAAATTCACCACAATTCACCGCTAAAATATGTAATTTCGCCGCCTTTACAAGGGTACGAACCTCTCACCTCCTGCATGTTATCCACTTCTTCTTCCACTGCGCCATCTCTCACTAAATTCTATTTTTTTGTTTGAATATAAATCGAATTCACTCTACTTTCTGCAAAACATGCGCGGTGAATTTTTGTAAGATTTGCAATTTTTAGCGGTGAAATTACATATTTTAGCGGTGAAATGTGGTGAATTTTTGTAAGTTCACCGCTTACTCTAGTGGTGAAATTACATAAATTCGCCGCTTAGAAAAAGTGTCAAAAAGATGTAAGAATAAGGGGTAGTTTTAGTGGGAAGGCAAATCTAACAATTCCTCTCACACTCACCATTAATTTCAACACATTCTTTCTTGATCTCTAACATCTTTAACAATTTTTTTTAAGCGGTGAATTTATGTAAGTTCACCACTAAGTTGAGCGGTGAATTTATGTAATTTCACCGCATTCACTGCTTATCTTACAAAATTTGGGCACTTTATTCGAAGCAGTGAGTTTATGTAATTTCACCGCTAAATTCAGCGGTTAAATTATGTAATTTCAGCGCTACCAGGCGATAAAGTTTTTTTTCACCGCATTCACCGCCTGATTTATGTAATTTCACCGCATTCACCGCTTATCTTAAGAAAAATTGCCGCATTAGCCGCTTATCTTACATAATTTTGCGTTGAATGGCGGTGACACCTCGACCCGGGTAGAATACAGTTTGACATTTTGCTCTTATTAGTAGTATAATATTTCCTTCGATCCTCATTTTGCTCACCTTGATCTCGAAAAGTTATTTTTTGGCAATTTCTGTTCATTGCAACGGATAGACGACAAATTTAAAGAAGCTTGCTTCATTTGTGAGAATATTTAAACAAGAAGAACGCTCAACCATATTTTTATTGCCTGTTTTGTTTCTGACGAAAGTGTCATTTTTTAGACGATATTTCTCTATCAACAAAAACAGAAATTCAGCATAATAATATCAAGCTCAAATCAGTTAGACAGCCAAGCGAACCCAGAAATAAAAACAAGGACGATTGTTAGCTTGAGTTTGCACATAATGCTCTGACCCCGCTTAACCACGTTTTTGACTTAAGTGTCCACCAAATGAAGAGGAGAAGGAAAACCTTCAAAAATCACCTATTGTTCGGAAATAATAGGTGTGTCAATTTAAAAAATCAGTTTAAGCTCTAATCACAATACAAAAGAAACAATAACTCACTAGAGGGCCAATTATGAATGCCACTCATGAGAGTAAGAGACAAGACAAACAAAACCAAAAAAACAACAAGCATTATACGAACAAAACTCAATGAAAACTAAATGAAAAAGTCAAACAAGAGTCAGATAAAAGGTAATCTAAACCAAATGACCTCCATCTCACCGGAGAGAGATGGGGCCTGTCTTTATTGAGCGATGAGACGAAAACTGGCCCTGCTATCTTTGCGCAGCCGTTAAAAAATCATGTTAAATGAAATAATGCAAGATAAATTTTCCGACAAAAGAAAACCTTAATATATCGAAAACAAACTCCGCATTTTTTAAAAATAAATATCGGTTTAAATTAGCAAAAGACAGCAAAATTGTTAATTCCAGCAGCTTTGATGTATGCAGCACCGGCTAAACTGGACAAAAAGTGGAACAAGTAGGAATATTTGACGCCATTTTTTTAAAGAAAAACAAATGAAATTGCTGAATTTTCAAAAATTTAGAACAAAAAATTGCCAAAAGAGTTATAACAACTTTGCCAAAACAATTTTATTATGTTTTAGCAAAATTTGATCACGATTTGAGCAAAACATACAAAAAGTGTTAACAAAATAACGGAAGCTTGCCTCCCATTCACATTTCTTTAAACCCCATTAGCTCCTCAGAAAAAGCGAAAAAACTTTTTTTTTTCAATTAATTTCAAGTTCTACGCTTGACAAGCTTTCTAATGATATCACTCAAAACTATTTATGATGAGTATATTGATTCTTGGAAAATGACTGAACAAAAAACCCAGCTGAGTGTATAAATCTTGCCTAACTAACAACACAATTTAATGGCGGGAGGAACTGTATACGCAAACGGTTTTTTGGGTCAGTTTTGGCCGATTGATAAAATCCAGGTAGCTAGTTGTGCGAGATATCATTAGAAATCCCGTGCAGTTTTGCATATGAAATTAAAAAGTTTTTTTTATTTTTGCTTTCTACGGGGAGTAATCGAGATTAAAATTTTGTGAATAGTAGAGTATATTCATTCGGTTGTTTCTTTTTCAAATTTTCCGTATTAGTTACCAAATTTTCGTCATTTTTGCTAAAATTATGTTAAAATTGTTAACGGTAGTGTTATTGATTTTATCTGTAAAGATAGAGGAAGTTTGCTGAATTGTTCGATCCACGTTTTTTTCTGGCAAGAGTTTATACTAAAATTTTCAAACTTCAGTCCTTTTTCGTCAAAAAGGGACCAAAAATACCTTTTAGCCCACTTTCCTTGATTTTATTTGAAAATAGACACCTTAAAACTGCAATCATATTCTTTGTAAGCTCAAAAAGAGAGCTAGTTGTACTCCCGCTGGATTTAAGGGTCTTCTGGAATTACAGTTTTGCCATTTCGCAACTTTAAATTCCATAATTATTTTGAAAGCATTATTTATTTTTGATATACTGAAAAATTTATCTGTTTTGCAAACTTTTGAACCTAAGTGTTATCTTAGCCGTGCAGTATTATCAGGTCTGATCTTGGTCTCACCATGGATGCCTACTGTGAAAAATGTGAAGATTTTAATCAGGCCGCGGTTTTTTATGTAAATATATACTGTTTCTCTAAAAAAAGGTTCAATAACCATATAATATGGTTTCAGAGTTCTTTTCATGGTTTTTTGTTTCTGACCAAATGTTTTTGTAAAATTTTATGGAATTCTTATGTTTTGATTTCATTTGTTAAACTTTAGTAGTCCAATGACAAAATCCTGTGAATAGATGATCCAGTTGGCTTTCTATGAGGTATCAGTGAGTCTAGACATTGCTTTCAGTTGTTATCTAATGTCTTTTAAGACCTTGAGTTTAGTTGTTTTAAGAAAAGGTAGGCGAATTTTTGAACTTTGCCACTTTTTTTATCTTATTGCACAAAACTTGTGGCGTAGTCTCTTTATATAATGCAGGAAACCCCACTTACGATGAGTTCGAAATAAACTTCTGTAACCACTTTATATTTAACTAATGGTTTCTTGTTTTGATATTACAAGTTTTCAATTTTTTGATTTTAGAGCATAATTGCGCATTTTGTAAGTTCATTTTGTTTCCTTGTCAAATTAGCACATTATTGACAGATCCATATGAAATAAAGCTTAGTTGAGAAAATGTAGAGAGTGTAAAAAGACGTATCTGAATATGTCAATTGATTTTGTTGAATAGCTTATGTTTTTGAGACAGAGTTCTCTTGAAAATGATGATTTTTTTTTAAATTTTTGCCCAATTTTGTCTTTTTTGTTGTTGTTGTTGTAAGACATATTCCTGATAATGAAAAATCTCAATTGCTTCCCAAAGACGTAATATTGAAATTAGTTGACG
This sequence comes from Convolutriloba macropyga, assembly GCF_964194025.1. Taxonomy (NCBI): domain Eukaryota; kingdom Metazoa; phylum Xenacoelomorpha; order Acoela; family Convolutidae; genus Convolutriloba; species Convolutriloba macropyga. The sequence continues at coordinate 1,634,973 of NC_134478.1, read as the reverse complement.
ATTTCAGTTTACAGGTTTTTTAAAAAGTCTTTCAATTTAACATCGTTAAGATTTTACATATGAGAATATATATTAAGGTTTTTTTATATACGAACATATATTAAGTTAAAAGAACATGTACCGATGGTTGTATATTTTGACTGATGGTTTCGACCACTTAGTTCCATAAATGTTTCGAGATTTTTACACTGTTCATTTTTTACTTCAATTTTATATACTGCGTTTGTTTTTTGGAGTCTTCTTAATAACAAGCCAAATTGGGTTCCTCACTTGCTGCAACTGACTCCAAATCTTTTTGTTGAAATCTTATGTCTATGTATATTGTATATGTTAATCTTTTATAAATGTTATGTTATGTATTTATCTTTTTTCTATGTATATGTTGTGTCTAGGTATATGATAATCTTTTGAAAGAGTTTGTTTTCAAAATAATATTCGGAGTTTTGAGCTGCGCTATTTTTTCAATCGTTTTCGGTCGATTTGTATCATAGTCTCCGTAACAACAGGTCACAACCTGTTTCCAATGATCTATAACTTAATCTCTATAACGGTTTTGGTTTCAACCAATTGTTTTAGGGCTTTGTTACTGCTGTTACTACGAGATTTAATAAAACGATTGAGATTTTATTATATTTGTACTTTTTAAAGGACCTTTGTTGTCTTTCTATTTTATAGCATTAATGGCAGATCCCATTGGCTTCGAAATCTTGCAAAAATGAGTATTTTTAATGCTCTTAGTGACAAGTTTTTGTTTTTAACGGCTTCACTGCCATTTCTGTGCAAAGTTAAAATTGAACTTTAATTTTACTGGTATTTGTCCTTCTTTTTGTAGTCGTATGACGAACACTGCATAACGACATGTCTGAAATGCTTCATATGGCGATGCAGATGAACATCTTAGTTATTTCAGTTAATAACTAAGGATATTGGTCATTTTGAATTTAGTTGTTTTCAAAAATAGAAACGTGTTTTTGCACTTCGCACCTTTTTGCTCTTTTTTCGCGACTTGCTACCCACTCGCATTGAGGACAGATCCCACATCTTTTTCAATGAGATATATGTTAATTTGTTTATTTAGGTTCTATCTGATAATGGTTTGATTTTTTAAATGATTTTTATTAATATAGACAACGATTTTTGGTCGTAATAAATGTTTGTTAATTGATTTTTATTGTTGTCTTTTCTAGTGGTCCTATTAACAACAAGTTTCATCGGCCCTCTAGCGTTGCATTACTGCATTCCATTAGTGGTTTATTGAACGTACGTAGATTTTTAGAAGTTTTCTATCTCTTCATCATTTGGTCAATCTCTTCAGCCAATTAAGTCAAGAATTTGGATGAGCGGAGTCGGAACGCACATTTCCGAGCCTCTTTATTGTTAATTCGATTCAAAGAGTGAAAATGTCAGTAATATGGCTCGATATTTTTGAAAGTTGGCAACAAACTCATCGAAATAACTATCATGAAAAACCTTCAATATAAAAAAATGTAATTTCTACAGTTTTTCCAATGCTGCAACTTTTTACTTTGTACGGGAACTATCTCGATCACTAAAAGTGACAGAAAAATATCATTCGAGAGTACAGTTCCTCTATATAAATTATTTGTTCTTTCAATGATAATTACTGAAAACGACAGAAAACGACAGAAATTCTACTGGATAGTCCCTCGGCTTTCATCAAAAGCTTAAATAGACGTAATCATTAGATCCATAGGTCGAGATAAGTTACATTGCAATTAGACTACAATGTTACCTCAAGCCCAGATTTGGAGTTGAAATCCTTCGAGTTAAGGAAAGTGTTCACAGTTTTGTCTCAGTATAATTTCATACAGCAGTTAGAAACTCATCAAATTAATTTGGTAAAAGTTCTGACAGAAAATTCCCTATATGGGCTAATATTTTGTAAGATGGCGTGGACAGCTAAAAATATTACATGGAACGAACGCTTGTTGAAATGAAAAATCAATACCAAAATTGATTTGATCATCTTTTAAAAGGTAAGATTAAAGTATGATCTTGGACACAAAGTCAGAATGACAGTCAAAATGTTAAATTTAGACACAACCACTCAAATTTATAATTTTTGAGCTATTTTTGAGCTAAGCTTATCAGACAATCAATGTCGTCCAAGTGCAGCGAAAGTGTTTGAGAAAATTGATTTTTGACTTAAACGTAACTATTTAGATGATTTCGAATTACGTCAACGATTTTTCAATTATAAGAGATTACTTGTTCAGTTATGACAGATAAGATATCGTATTCAGCCCAAAATACGGTCATATTTCTTTTGAGGGCTTGCAAAACGGCGTCATAAAAATTTCAAAGAAAAAAACAGTTTCTTCAAAAACCAAACCTTAATTTGGTAAATTTAATCAACCCTCAATGAATCGGCAGAACAAAATATTGAATAGGTGGCGGTCAAGCAAGCCGGTAGAAAAGCAAGCCGAATTTTGAAAATGAGGTCAAGTAAGCCGAAAAATTTTTGGATACCCGTATTTTAAGTTGCCCCTGGCGGGCCGGTGGGCGGCGACGCGGCTTCGCCGCGATAACCGACCCGCTATTTCCGGATTACATCCCACAGCGGATAAGAGGCATGGCCATGGACAGCGATCGGCTACGCCCGTACGACCCACTAGATGTCTAAAAATTGACGTACTTTTGTTTCCTTGGTGCATTGGAATACATTATGCACTATAATACTATGCGCAGTGTTGATTGTAATGGTTAACAATGTATTATTTCTGATAGATTACATAACTATTACATAACTTTCGGCTTGCTCTTCTGTCGTCTTACTTTTACTTCGGCTTACTTTGCGTTCACCTATTGAATAGTCTTACGAGTAGTTTTTGTTAAAAATTCCGTTATCAGAATTGAGCCAATACCTCCTATTGAAAACTCAGTGGATCCTACAATAAGGGTACTCTTTCCCACCCGACAGGTACGTTATCAATTCCAGTGAACATATAAAAATTCGGCAAAACCTATCTTTGTAATAGACCGCAGCGTTTAAAATTTGACAGTGTAATTTATAACGACATTTATGAAATCAAGTGTCTATCAATTTTTTCATATCTGCCGGCGGCAAAAATGAAGAATCAGAAAATGACAAAATGTCTAGCAAAGTTCAAAATGAAAAAAGAATTCGCATTTATATAAATTCCATTGTCATTTCTGTGTGTTGCTGTCATTTGTTTTCTAAAAGTTGAATTTTTTCTCGGCTGGAGTTGTCGAAAGTTATTCGGCTTCTATCGCCATCTTAGCTTTTACACGCTCCTCAAGCGCACTTCATAAAATCAGCTATATAACAACACGTATATTACAGCTGGGGTCATAAAAAATCACCTTTAGGCAAGATATTTTTTGGTCAAAATTGGTAAAAGTTTAATTGCTCAAACATATTATTATCGATGAAAACCAAAATGGCAAACTGTTTCGATACGTTTTAAAGATAATTTCAGGCAGATTTATGAAAAAGAAAGGTCCGAAAAACCAAACGATGGTTGTGAGATACGTTTCACATGAAATATCTATCTGAACTGATCAAAATTATGACTAAATAGCTTCCATCAGCATATGTTATTATAGCAATATTACCACGGAGACAAGAAGTTCATTAGCCCCTAGAAAAGGACTTCCCTCTCAGCTGACTCAATAAGGGGAAGTCAGTAAAAATGGATAGGCGCTGAAGAATTTACGTCAGCACACGAAAACTGAAGTATACAACAACTGAACTAACAATTGGTTTAAATTTATGATCCTAATAGCTTGTAGGTGCTCATTTTAACTGCGTCATTATCATCGATCAACTATAGTTACCAAGTAATGGGGACAATTTTATAACAACGGCACCAAAGTCAATTTTTTGAAAGTCTTTTCAGTCGATTCACTTACCGTGAACTAATTATCAACAAACGTCCAAAATGGGCCGCTTTTGGTGTGAAAACAAACCACGGTCAATGAATTTGTCCATATTATAGCATAAAGATTCTCATTTGATTACAAATTTGACTCATTTCAATAATATTGCTCTTCTAAATTAGCATATTTCGGGGTACAGCAGACGCGGCTGTGATCTTTTCACTCACCATAACAACTGATCTGAGGCCGAGAAAGAAAATTTGAAATTCGAAGTGACTTCAGCTTGATTTCAGCCCCATAAAAGGACAAAAAGTAAGTTTTATAACCACTAAAGGGAGACGAGTTTGGTCTTACATCATCAAACGTGATCCAAATACAGGCCATGGGCATTTTTAATAAAATTTACGTATTGGTTGATAATAAATCAAGAAATTGCTATTTCTCGATACATTTTTCCATTTTTAAAAAATTGTGAACCACCCGTTTTCTTTGATATCAAAAGCTAATCTATCATTTGACAACTTAATTTCTTCTGAAGTTTTGAGGACACTGACAAACAGCGCTTCTATCTAACAATCTTAGACAATACTCACAAAAAGTAACCCAATTAAGCCACCATTATCTGGAATATTAATATTAGAGATCACAGCCAATAAGACTCAACGAGGCTATTTACTGTTCTGAAACTATTATAATGCCTTCAAAACCGATCATAAATGTTTACAAAACACATTCTAAATCAGGTTTCTATGCTGAAAGAAAAGCAACACCCACTTGAAAAAAATTGTCCAACAAATCACTGAAACACTACTTTATCAACACATTAAGTATCTTTTTCCTAATCTCGAGGGGTCTTTCCCATCGTAGCCTCCACCAAAGCATTACAAGCAAAAGTTACAGGACTATGGCAACTGTTTAGGCACACGTAAATCAAACAAAAGCAGACTTTATGGCACTGCGTGAGAAAAAGAACAAAAAACAAAGTCAAAAAGGTCATAAAAGAAAAAGTATCAAAAATTGGAAATAAGAAATCAAGTTTTATGCTTCAAATAATACATTTTCGAGTTAAACTTGAAATGGGAACAGAAGCGACTACAGTGGAACACTGGGGGAGGGCTTATTTTTCATAATTGTTTCCTATTCATTGGCCTATTTGTCATTTTATTATCAGATATCTGCAAATTTGTAAATCACCAATAACCGAAAATGCAATCAAATTGCCACTAAGTATTTCGTTCAACTTCGTTTTTCAGCCCCTTCATTTTGCCATTGAAAAAACTGTCGGAAAAAAGAAATTAAGAGAGGTCACGATTAAATAGAATTCTTCTTTAAAATAACTTTGATAAATATTTTCTGTTGTTCTAAGTAATTGCAGTCGCGATAGCACAAAACTGGCTCGCAAAAACTGAATGTCATATTAATTGTTGGCTATATCCATGGATAATAATTTTTTTCACATTTTTTATTTTAAGGCCCTCTTTTTGACACAATTGTTATTCTAATAGCTTACGATAGTTACCAAATCCTTAACCAAGGAATTAAACATCCAAAAAGCGTAAGAGTGTATAAAACAGATTGACATCAGGCTAAATGAACGAAAATTAGAATAGAGAAAAGAAATCGCAGTAGTTCAAACATAACCGACTAATTGCTCTCAAAGGACTGGCGAGCCGTTGGCTGAAGTTTGGGAAAAAGGTGGCCGTGTAAACAGTGGGAGACTTGGGTTGGGTGGTAAGCGCGGGTGGGAGGGGCGGCAAGTACAAAGGGGGAGTTGATTGCGAAGAGTTACGGGTGGGAGGTTGTCTAAGAACGTAAGTACCGACCTGCACGCCAACAATTTATGTCTCCTAAACGGTTTTGGTTATTCGCATATTAAGAGATTAGTAGGGCGTAAGGCTCTAAAAGAACTTAACGACCTTCGGTATTTGTCTGTTTATCTCAATTTTGAGGACGTCAAATAGTCAGACGAAGAAAACGATTAGACGAAAATTTGGTAGCAAGAAAAATAGCATTAGAAAGACCAAAAGGACCAATATAACAGTTGAAAATTTTGTTTGAGAGCAATTAAACGTGGTTGTGATTCTATCGCTACTTTAGAATGAGCATTCAACTGTCAACTCTTTTCCACTCCTAGGCTTTTGCTCCATTTGCTCTTTCAAAAATCACCCAAAATTTCTCGAAGAAATTATTTTTTTAAATTGAATTAATATCATAAAGCTCGTTTAAGTTTTAGAAACCAGCCAATCATCAAACTCTTTGAGTTATGCAAAAAGAAAGAATCGATTCTCCTTTTTGAAAAAAAACAAAATGAAGATGCTTCTTTGAGTCGGAAAACGACACGCCTGTAACTGTACTCTTCGAGTCATTAGAAAAAAATACAGTACTCTGCCAAGAAAAGTTCAACTGATATAATCTATCAAATAAATCCCTTTTTTTTAAATTGGAAAAGATAAAAAGCACTTATTTAATCCCAGTTCTCGGATAGCAAAAAACGAGCAGGTCCTTAATCGCTGCCTCTGCGTCGCAGCTGATTATAGTTTTTCCAGAACTAATCTCTCAGTCACGCACAATCCATGTTTACACCACTGCTCAGCTATTGCATCATAATAGACGGAGTTATCACAGAAGAGGAGACTTGAAAAACGTCTCGAAGTCTCCAAAAGAAGAAAAACCAGCAAAAAACTTATTTATACCCGGGTCGAGGCCGAATGGTTATCTTGTAAGAACTTGCAAGTTTCTGGCAGAAACTTACAAGGCGATGCATCGCCTTGCAAGTTTTTCTTCCAAAAACTTGCAAGTTCTTACAAGTTAACCATTTGACTTACAAGTTCTTACAAGTTAACCCTTCGACTTACAAGGCTCTTACAAGTTAACCACTCGACTTACAAGTTACTTACAAGTTAACCATTAGTACACACACCACACACACACACCACGCATGCACACACCCGCGCGCACACACACACGCACACATAAAACGCACATACACATAGACACACACGCACGCACACACATACACACACATACGCACTAAACCGTAAATAAAACGTTGCAAGACATGAATGTAAACGAATGTTTAGAAAATAAAGAATCTGGAAAAGTGTGAACTGAATTGTAAAAAAGGGTATAAAAGGCCACTAAATTATTTTGAGAAAATACTCACATATGAATTTGAAAATTCAATCAAAGTAAATATATTGGGAACATTTTAAAAAAACCGATCGTGAGGAAGCTAATTGAGATCTACAGTTTTTAATGGAATTGCACAAGGAAATCTCTTGAATTGATAATATTAAAACAAAATCATTTTGTCTGCTTAGGGCAAATTTTTTTATGTTATCCAAACAGAACAACTAACTCCCACGCGCTTCTTACGGTAAATGACTGAATGTTAAATTGAATTAACCAATAAGAGTTGTGCTCGACCGGAACGAACTTGCAAGAAACTTACAAGTTAGCCATTCGCCTTGCAAGTTCTTACAAGTTAACCATTCGACTTACAAGTTCTTACAAGTTAACCATTCGACTTGCAAGTTCTTACAAGTTAACCATCTTTTGCAAGAAACGTGCAAAATCTTACAAGTTAACCATCTCTTGCAAGAAACTTGCAAGTTCTTACAAGTTAACCATTCGGTCTCGACCCGGGTAGCTATTCTTTTTTTTCAAAAACATGTAAATTAATCAGACTATAACCCTAAGGTTAGATATGTACATGCTCTAAAATGTTAAATAAATTAATCAGCATTGTTATTAATATAATAATCATCAAATTGTGGCTGTTCGTTTTCATAGGTAAAAATAGGATTTGGAGGCTCCTATTTGTCTATTAACGGGAAATTTCTTGTGTTGATCGAGCAAAAACTCGGTTAAAACTTTTCTAAAGCATGTTTTACTGTTAAAAGTTCTTATTGAAGAGGGCAATTTGTTCCAATTTTGAACGCTTTTCAAGATTAAAGATTAGTTACTCCACTTCGTTTTCGTTTTCTTTTTTATAATAATTCGATTTGTTCTCTTGTTCTGTCTAGCCTTATGGCGACTAGTAAACATTTAAAAAATTTCGTATATTTCCCATTGTCTTATATCTGTTTGTAGCTTCATCAGGCTAACTTTTGAGACAAACAATTCGGCTGGCAGGATTCGATCCTTAACGAGAAGATCAATGGAGTTGTCAAATTTTTGACAAAAAAACAAACTTTTATTCCCCAGTTAATTTGCCTGTTTATGCGGTTCATGTTTTTCACTATAAGAGTTTGAAGGAATACTCCACTGAAAGAAAGATGAGAGAGTACAACTGACTTGAAAACAGCAATTCTTACTTTCAAAGGTATTTGTTTTCTTACAAGATACAAAGAACGAATTGCATTAGCCATTTTGCTTAAAACTGAGTTCAGGTGATTTTCAAAGGTTGGGTTTGTATCAATTTGTGCTCCCAGATAATGACATGCATGAGCTGGTTTGATAAATTCGCCTTTAAATGAAAACCCTGGATCCAAGATAGTATGATTTGTAAAGAATAACATCTCTGTTTTATCGGCATTTAAAATTAGTTGATTCTCTGTCAGGTATTTGTCTGTTTCACCTCTCCTGTTTGAACATCATTTTCACCTTCCAGCTTTTCAGAAAAATCGTTGACATATAACCGAAAAATAAGAAGTCCTAACACAGTTCCTTGTGGAACACCATGATTAATATTTTTTTTATCTGAGAAGTCAATACCCAGTTTTACGCATTGTGTTCGATTTTCGAGAAAAGATTTGAGAAATAAAAATGTTGATTGAGAGAGGTTGAAATTTTCAGCTTTCTTGAGAAAGATCACATGTGAAATTGAATTAAAAGTTTTTGCAAGATCTAAGAACACAGCACCATTGTCGTTGTTATCTTCCATATTTCCTATTTTTTTTCAAAAAAGTAAAGCACAGCATCAGTAGACGGCTTTCGAGATTGGAAACCGAATTGTTTTTTGTTCAAGAGCGCAAATTTTCAAGACATTCCACTAATTGATTAGGTAAAAGTCTTTCAAAAACTTTGCAAAAGTTGGTGTTACAGAAATTGGACGATAATTAGTTAAAACAGAAACACCTCCATTCTTGAAAATTGGTGTGATGTGTCCATCCTAAAGAATTGTTGGAAAACCTTTCCCTTGAATACAATCGTTAAATATAAGCTGATGATGTGTCCCAATAGCATATTTTCCTGATTTGAATGCCCAGCAATGATGTATTCCGGCCCTGGTGCTTTGTTGTTGTCTAGATTGTCAAAAACTTTATAGTTTTCCCTCAAAGTAAAAGGTCTAAAGTTAAACTCTTGAAATTTTTCTCTATTTTTTCGAAGTTCAATGGAACAATCTGCCCTCTGTTGAACCCCAATTCGCTGAAAACTCTGTTAAAAGCGTTGCGTATTGATTTTTGGTCTTTCGTTTTTTTTACCATTTTCATTATTTTCAGTGATATTTGGACTGTTGTTTTTCTTTCCAAGTTTTTTCATAATGAATTTCCACTTACCCTTCAAGGTTTCAATTTTCTTAAAAAGAACCTCTGAAAATTGATTTTGTGCTTTTTTAACTTTCGATTTACAAGGTTCCGATACTAATTAAATGACACAACTGATTCAGCTTTTTGTTTCAGTTTGTAGTCATTGAAGTAACGATGTTTCTCAGCAATTAAATGTTGAATTACTTTTGTCACCCAAGGTTTTTCTGAAGTTAATCAGACTATAACCCTAAGGTTAGATATGTACATGCTCTAAAATGTTAAATAAATTAATCAGCATTGTTATTAATATAATAATCATCAAATTGTGGCTGTTCGTTTTCATAGGTAAAAATAGGATTTGGAGGCTCCTATTTGTCTATTAACGGGAAATTTCTTGTGTTGATCGAGCAAAAACTCGGTTAAAACTTTTCTAAAGCATGTTTTACTGTTAAAAGTTCTTATTGAAGAGGGCAATTTGTTCCAATTTTGAACGCTTTTCAAGATTAAAGATTAGTTACTCCACTTCGTTTTCGTTTTCTTTTTTATAATAATTTGATTTGTTCTCTTGTTCTGTCTAGCCTTATGGCGACTAGTAAACATTTAAAAAATTTCGTATATTTCCCATTGTCTTATATCTGTTTGTAGCTTCACCAGGCTAACTTTTGAGACAAACAATTCGGCTGGCAGGATACGATCCTTAACGAGAAGATCAATGGAGTTGTCAAATTTTTGACAAAAAAACAAACTTTTATTCCCCAGTTAATTTGCCTGTTTATGCGGTTCATGTTTTTCACTATAAGAGTTTGAAGGAATACTCCACTGAAAGAAAGATGAGAGAGTACAACTGACTTGAAAACAGCAATTCTTACTTTCAAAGGTATTTGTTTTCTTACAAGATACAAAGAACGAATTGCATTAGCCATTTTGCTTAAAACTGAGTTCAGGTGATTTTCAAAGGTTGGGTTTGTATCAATTTGTGCTCCCAGATAATGACATGCATGAGCTGGTTTGATAAATTCGCCTTTAAATGAAAACCCTGGATCCAAGATAGTATGATTTGTAAAGAATAACATCTCTGTTTTATCGGCATTTAAAATTAGTTGATTCTCTGTCAGGTATTTGTCTGTTTCACCTCTCCTGTTTGAACATCATTTTCACCTTCCAGCTTTTCAGAAAAATCGTTGACATATAACCGAAAAATAAGAAGTCCTAACACAGTTCCTTGTGGAACACCATGATTAATATTTATTTTATCTGAGAAGTCAATACCCAGTTTTACGCATTGTGTTCGATTTTCGAGAAAAGATTTGAGAAATAAAAATGTTGATTGAGAGAGGTTGAAATTTTCAGCTTTCTTGAGAAAGATCACATGTGAAATTGAATTAAAAGCTTTTGCAAGATCTAAGAACACAGCACCATTGTCGTTGTTATCTTCCATATTTCCTATTTTTTTTCAAAAAAGTAAAGCACAGCATCAGTAGACGGCTTTCGAGATTGGAAACCGAATTGTTTTTTGTTCAAGAGCGCAAATTTTCAAGACATTCCACTAATTGATTAGGTAAAAGTCTTTCAAAAACTTTGCAAAAGTTGGTGTTACAGAAATTGGACGATAATTAGTTAAAACAGAAACACCTCCATTCTTGAAAATTGGTGTGATGTGTCCATCCTAAAGAATTGTTGGAAAACCTTTCCCTTGAATACAATCGTTAAATATAAGCTGATGATGTGTCCCAAAAGCATATTTTCCTGATTTCAATGCCCAGCAATGATGTATTCCGGCCCTGGTGCTTTGTTGTTGTCTAGATTGTCAAAAACTTTATAGTTTTCCCTCAAAGTAAAAGGTCTAAAGTTAAACTCTTGAAATTTTTCTCTATTTTTTCGAAGTTCAATGGAACAATCTGCCCTCTGTTGAACCCCAATTCGCTGAAAACTCTGTTAAAAGCGTTGCGTATTGATTTTTGGTCTTTCGTTTTTTTTACCATTTTCATTATTTTCAGTGATATTTGGACTGTTGTTTTTCTTTCCAAGTTTTTTCATAATGAATTTCCACTTACCCTTCAAGGTTTCAATTTTCTTAAAAAGAACCTCTGAAAATTGATTTTGTGCTTTTTTAACTTTCGATTTACAAGGTTCCGATACTAATTAAATGACACAACTGATTCAGCTTTTTGTTTCAGTTTGTAGTCATTGAAGTAACGATGTTTCTCAGCAATTAAATGTTGAATTACTTTTGTCACCCAAGGTTTTTCTGAAGTAGTCTTTTTTTTATTGGAAACTAATTTTTTCTCTGTTGGTGCGTTTTTCTCGAGTATTGTCAAAAAAATTCTGTTAAACTCTGCAAACATTTATTCGCAGTTTTTTTGTTGATAAACTGTTCTCCAATCTGCAAGAGATCTCTACTAAATTATTCATTGACAAAAATTTTTTGTATCTCGTTTAATAAAATAATTTTGTTTTTCTTCTAACAAAAAGTTTGCTCTGAAGAAAATCGATATGATAGAATAGAATATGATCAATATCGAAAGGAGGTAAGCAGACTTTCCAACAAGTTATTCGCTCATAAGTTGAAAAACAGTGATCTATCAAACTTCTTTTACTGTTGCTTATGCGTGTAGAAATATCAATATTAGATAACTGTAATCCTAGTCCCGCCGGAAAATTCTGAAGGCTTTTTTGCCCATTTACACACAACATATCAATGTTATAATCACCAACTAAGAGAATAATATTTGTAGCTGAGAACGCATTAGAAACCTCTGCACTTAATTCGTTTAAAAGGAAGTCACCCAGGCTTTAATGTGGACAATAGGAGATGTCAACGAGACATTTTTCAGTTAAAGGGTTGCCCAGTTCCAGCCACAACGTTTCAAAAAAAACTTCGGATCAGCTAACTCGTATTCTCTTCTGCGTTTAAAATTTAATTTTTGCGGAATCCAAATTCCTACATCCCCACTCTTAGCTTCTGTTTGATGTGACTGATTTTTATGCAAAAAATTGTGCTGAGCGCAGAGGTTTATATTCAAGCTTTGTTCTTCGCTCATCCAAGTTTCAGTTACTATAACAATAGTTTCCGAGTCCAGCTGATGGAGCAAGTTTGATATATCTTGATACTTATTTTGTATGCTGCGAGCGTTGAAAAGTAGAAATTTAATGCCAGTTTGAGCGCCAAATATAGCATCATCCAAAGTAGAAAGTTTTGAAGCATCAAAGGGTCCACGATTTTGTTCTGTCTCACCACAAAGAAGCAAAAAATTCCTGTTAGGAAACAGTGAAACACTACGAAACACCGCAATGAATAATAGCATCTTTTATTAATAACAGCATCTTTTTTGAATAATCTTGCATTATAAACATCCTGTCTCGACTAGGGAGGGCTTGAAAAGGAAATCGAGACTTAATTACAGCCTGATACGATCAGATTCCTACCCACAAGTAAATCCATGTCAGGTGGAACGGCTAACGTGCCCTTTACATTGTAAAGCGCAGTCAAGCTCAACTTGAAAAGGGGTAGAAATCTCTGGGGATTAATTGTAACAGAAGCCTAAGTGAACAGCAAGTGAAAAAGCTAATAAACGAGATGAGTTATAAAAACTTGATTTTTTGTCTCTTAAAGTGTTTTAAATCAAGATCTTACCCACAAAAATCATCCACGGCTTATTACAGCACATTTTACAGCAAAAAATACGTGAAGAAATTCAGCTACAATCATATGGATAGAGTATCATACTGTTGCAAATAACTCACCTATTATTCAAAAATTCTACCATCTTTGAACAAGCATAATTCGACAGGTTTTATGATAAGAATATACAGAAAACTTGGAAAAAAAGTAACAAAAAATCTGCTTTCTTTTGACAGCTTTAGATAACTAACCAGACAACTAAACAGATAAGTAGACAGCTTCTCTAATTTTACTTTCGAAAGAATTGCTCTCGATCGACCGCCGAGGTAGGTCAGCAACAGGGGGGGGGGCAATCGTACCAAATTTTGTGAAGCTACGTTGTGCACTTAGATGCATGCAGACTTGATTCCGTCGGCCGGAACCAATAAATCCAATTTATTTTGACCAAAAGTCAAAGTGTTTCAACAAAAAACACAAAAACCTTTGAAAAGAAAAAAGGTCAGGTAATAAATATGGATAAGAGAGTCTCACGACACCAATAATTGCTTCAAACTTTTTGTTTTTCTTCTAACAAAAAGTTTGCTCTGAAAAAAATTACATTATGATCAATATCGAAAGGAGGTAAGCAGACTTTCCAACAAGTGATTCGCTCATTATTTGAAAAACAGTGATCTATCAAACTTCTTTTACTGTTGCTTATGCGTGTAGGAATATCAATGTTAGATAACTGTAATCCTAGTCCCGCCGGAAAATTCTGAAGGCTTTTTTGCCCATTTACACACAACATATCAATGTTATAATCACCAATTAAGAGAATAATATCTGTAGCTGAGAACGCATTAGAAACCTCTGCACTTAATTCGTTTAAAAGGAAGTCACCCAGGCTTTAATGTGGACAATAGGAGATGTTAACGAGACATTTTTCAGTTAAAGGGTTTCCCAGTTCCAGCCAGAACGTTTCAAAAAAATTTCGGAGCAGCTAACTCATATTCTCTTCTGCGTTTAAAATTTAATTCTTTCGGAATCCATATTCCTAGACCCCCACTCTTAGCTTCTGTTTGATGTGACTGATTTTTATGCAAAAAATTGTGCTGAGCGCTGAGGTTTATATTCAAGCTTTGTTCTTCGCTCATCCAAGTTTCAGTTACTATAACAATAGTTTCCGAGTCCAGCTGATGGAGCAAGTTTGATATATCTTGATACTTATTTTGTATGCTGCGAGCGTTGAAAAGTAGAAATTTAATGCCAGTTTGAGCGCCAAATATAGCATCATCCAAAGTAGAAAGTTTTGAAGCATCAAAGGGTCCACGATTTTGTTCTGTCTCACCACAAAGAAGCAAAAAATTTCTGTTAGGAAACAGTGAAACACTACGAACAGCCGCAATGAATACTAGCATCTTTTATTAATAACAGCATCTTTTTTCAAGAATCTTGCATAATAAACATCCTGTCTCGACTAAGGAGGGCTTGAAAAGGAAATCGAGACTTAATTACACCCTGATACGATCCGATTCCTACCCACAAGTAAATCCATGTCAGGTGGAACGGCTAACCTGCCCTTTACATTGTAAAGCGCAGTCAAGCTCAACTTGAAAAGGGGTAGAAATCTCTGGGGAGTAATTGTAACAGAAGCCTAAGTGAACAGCAAGTGAAAAAGCTAATAAACGAGATGAGTTATAAAAAATGATTTTTTGTCTCTTAAAGTGTTTTAAATTAAGATCTTACCCACAAAAATCATTCACGGCTTATTACAGCAAAAAATACGTGAAGAAATTCAGCTACAATCATATGGAGAGAGTATCAAACTGTTGCAAATAACTCACCTATTATTCAAAAATTCTACCATCTTTGAACAAGCATAATTCGACAGACTTTTTATGATAAGAATATACAGAAAACTTGGAAAAAAGTAACACAAAATTCTGCTTTTTTTGATAGCTTTAGATAACTAAACATAACTAAACAGATAAGTAGATAGCTTCTCTAATTTTACTTTCGAAAGAATTGCTCGCGATCCACCGCCGAGATTGGCTTTGGTTGTAGCAAGCCTATACATAGTGAGGTCAGCAACAGGGGGGGGGGCAATCGTACCAAACTTTGTGCAGCTACGTTGTGCACTTAGATGCACGCAGACTTGATTTCGTCGGCCGGAACCAATAAATCCAATTTCTTTTGACCAAAAGTCAAAGTGTTTCAACACAAAACACAAAAACCTTTGAAAAGAAAAAAAGTCAGGTAATAATTATGGATAAGAGAGTCTCACGACACCAATAATTGCTTCAAACTTCGTTCGAGAGTAAATAAACATTCAAATTTGCAAGCCTGAAATTTGAAAACAGTTTTGAAATTTGCGAACCGGAATCTTTTTTGAACGCAAAACTAAATTAGTTTCATTCAGGATTTCACGGGATTTGAATCATTATCCGACTTCTATTACCATATATCATATTGGAAGTTTTGAGTCCGTACTCAAAATTGAAGTATTCTTCACTACATTTTGTAACTCTATTGTCATTCTGCCTTCAAAGATTCAATTATACTTCAAATTAAACGCTTCCCATATTTTCACTTACTCTCAAAAAAAAACTTGGGAACCTTCTTTTTTGAGAATAACACGTAGACAAAAAAAACAAAAAAGGTAAAGTTATAAATTACGTTTACATTTTTTGAAAACAATAATTTCGAAAAAGAAAACATAACTATCAACTGAAATTACCAAATGAGCTTATTATGTCTTTTCCCAGAATGTCATATAAATACAGGCAATAATCAAACAGTAAAAGATAATTAAATTTTGCGACAAAATGGTGTCGAACGCATATAAATCTTATCGAATATAAAATTTGAAAACTCGTAGTTTCAAGGCCAAAAAATTTAATTAAATAATAAAAGAGCAATGGTGTTGAAGGCTTTAAAATCATAACATATTCACCACCACATCAAACACATTGAATATAATCAATAGCGCTTTCCATCAATGACCTTGGTGTGATACATGTTTTTTCTTTGTAGTGAAAATAGGAAAGGACAGCAAACAAAAAGACAAAATTAGATTTAAAAAAGGAAAAAAAAACTGAAGTAAGATCTGAAAACTCGTAGTTTCAAGGCCGAAAAAATTATTTAAATAAAAAAAGAGCAATGACAACCATATTCCACATAACATAAAAAAGTTTTCAAC
Organism: Convolutriloba macropyga; assembly: GCF_964194025.1. Taxonomy (NCBI): domain Eukaryota; kingdom Metazoa; phylum Xenacoelomorpha; order Acoela; family Convolutidae; genus Convolutriloba; species Convolutriloba macropyga. The sequence goes on along the minus strand of NC_134478.1, from coordinate 1,618,841 downwards.
CTCTCTGTTTGGTGACCGCTACAAGATGACAGAAAGTTGACAAAAAAATGCCGAATCTTAAAAAAATGTGAAAACAAATTATTTAAAACCGTAGGTAGTAACAATGAACAATCATAAACATTCAACTAAAATAGAATAGAATTATTCTTTACTGCCTACAAGAATTGGACGTGTCGTCGCTGAAACAGACAGGACTCTAACTTTAACAAAATACTTACGCAAACACAGTGTTGTAGCAAAAAACTATCAGTTTTTCCGCTGAAACCATAGGCTGTGATTGTTGGCATTCAATTGCACGTTGTTTTTAGTCAATAATTCAGCTGTGATTTGAAACAATTCTGGTCTCTGTTAAGTTGAAAGGAAAGACAAAAGTATTAAAGAATCAGCGCCCCCTTACAATCCCAATATTTTTTGAAGTGATTCAATATTCCACAATTACATTATAAAACGTCCCAAAGCTAGTCCTACAATCAATTAATTTTCCAAATTTTACAGAATTAGCTAAATTGACAAAAAAAGGTAATGTTTCCGAAATAAATGATGAATTTTGAAAACTATCAAGTTATAGTAGCAGGAAAACCAATAGATATCAACTGAAATCATTAGATATACTTTCCAATAGTTCTTTAAAATGCAAATAGGACCTTTGATTATTTGAACTCAGTCTTAACACCACCATGATAACCAATGCTAGCAAAGTTCAAGAATTCAAAAAAAAATATACGAAAACAGTTAGTTCGTCGGAGTAATGAAAACAATGAGCTTTTTTCGGAATACACAAAATTGATTTATGTGGACATTTGAACTGCAAATTGACTCGTCGTAAACGTAAATTTGAATTCAGTAAAGGAAATCAGATATGTCTTTGATTCAAAAAAATTACAAAAATATTTAAAAAGGACAGAGCGAAAACACAACCCAATTCTTTTTGCATTGCGAAAGTCAACAGTCTGACTAAAACTTGACTTTCTGTAACTGCACGACTGTTAAAAACTGTCATTGTTCCAACTAGTTGCGTGCTAAATACTTTGTCGAAAGAACTTATTATAATATCAAAAATATTTTATGCAATTTATTTGAATATCGATTCAAATTAGCGAAGGCCGCCAAATTGCTTGTTTCAGATTATTTTCGAAAGAACCAGAGGTAAAAATAGCCCCCATTTGTGTAAACGAATATCGTCTTGGCGGATTGTTTGTCTGCACTACCGGATAGTGTGGACAAAGTGGGCTAAAGAAATAATTGGAGCCATTTTTTTAATGAAAAATGAAAAAGTTTACTTTTCACAAACTTAGCAAAATTTCAACGAAAAGAGTTTGTTCGAACAATTCATTAATTCTGTATCATCTTTAAACATGTAGACGTAGAGGTAAACAAATGAGACTATTGTAAACAATTTTATTATATTTCTTAGCGAAAGAGATCAGAATTTCAGCAAAAGTTACGAAAAAAGTGTAAAAAAAGAACGAAAGTTAGCCTAAATTTCGCAAAATTTTAGGCCACCTCAACTACATGGAGAAAGCGAAATTGAGAAAAAAAATAATGTTGAAATTCTACGCTTGACTATTTTTCTAATGATACCACTCACAAATCTGGAAGATGAATATATCGATCAGCGAAAATTGACTCAACCAAAAAACCCAGATGAGCATACATTCCTCCCCCTAAAGTGGGTCGGAACAAAAAATAAAAGCGAAACCTGAGTCCCCTGCTAAGTTAGAATCTTACAATTGAAGTTGAAAAAAAACGAGGTTAGTATCGGAGGAACTTACAACATTAATTCGGTAACGGTTTTATGGAAACAAAGATATACAAATAAAATTGAGGTTTAAGTTCGCAGATCAAATTTCCGCATCTTTTTGACGGGTCACAGAGAATCACTGATGAATAGTGAACTCTCAATTTTTATCGAAGAATTGAGGTTACAGTGAATATTACTCAATTGTTACCCCCTTCTGGAATGATGATTCAAATTTTAAATCAAACTTAATATAAATATTTGTCATTAGAATAGCATTATTATGCATTGAGTTCGGAAACGAAATCTTCTTTCTCTTTATTACGATCCCGCCTCAATTTTCCAGTAGAAAATTTACCAGGTATTTAGAATTCAGTGATAGCTTTCATTCTGTAGCAATTATGGATAAAATGAAATACACATTTACTATTTCACAACAAACAAATGTTTTTATTAACAGCTGAACCATTTCTCCATCAACTGTAGTCTGTTCGATACTAAAACAACCAATCACAATGAAGCCTGCTACTTTGTACATGTTGAGTGCAGCCCTCTTCCTTGCCACCCTTGTGTCCACTTACTCACCTCAGTCACGTGTGCCCTACCCAATCAAATTCAATACCTGGTTACAGCAGCCTTATCAGCAACAGGTGAGTCAACTACCATATGCATATAACCGCGCAGTTCCCTCTTTTCTTACTACAGAAAACGCTAATAGAACCAAATTAAAGAGTCACGGGTAGTAAACAGCCATCACAAGACATTTATTTAAACGTTTCGGAACTGTCCCCGTCAACATAAATTTTAATTTCATTGTGCTGTGTAAACAAATGAATTCGCGTTCAGAAAAAAACGTTGTTAATTTCCTCTAATACGCATAAGAAAAATGCAAATGGTTAAAGGGCAATGTACATTTAAGAATATATCATTATGTAAAATTAACAAAAACATTAATTTATGCAAAATTTTTATGTAAAGCGTGAAGATTTTCAATGTAAAAAAGTCTTTTTTTTTACATTGGACGTTTTCAAGGACGGTCTCGATGTTGTTTTAAGTCTGATATTAGACGCCAAATGTCTATTAATTGGAATGGCTTGTGCAACAAAAAAACAGCTCCAAAATTTTAACTTATTGTAATTTTTAATATCAAACGATCTTCTTTGACCAGTTGTGTTGTTTTATACTCATTTTAGAGAGAAATCCAATTTTATATGGTGGAAGATCGTTGCTGAGTAAGCGAAAAAATATTTTGCACAAAACTTGAGAAAAAAAACTCGTAAAATTTATAAGTCGAGATTAATGTTTCTCACAACCCCGCAAAAACTAAAGTTGAATAATGAACGTGAAAAATTACAATTGCATTGAGTAAAAAAAATTTTGTTTTCTCCAACAAGCTTTTATTTAGTGTACTCAAAATCTTTATTCCCCAAGCTACTGTGTGAAGTGTCTTTTTCAAATATCCATCAAACTTTAGTTTGCTATCAATATATACACCTAAAAATTTGACTGTTGACTGTGCTATTTTTTGTTACATTCAAAACAGTATTTGTCAACCTCTTCCTGGCGAAGAAAAATATATACTCTGCCTTTTGTTCGTTCGCCATTAAATAGGACTTAAAAAAATTGACAATTTTTAAGATGTTATCTTCAATTTTTGAAATTGACGAAATTTCAACGATGATGGATGTCAGAAGAAAAGTGTCCTTTGCATACTGGACGCCCTTAGAATCATCTGATAATTGAACACTGATAGTTATTTAGTTAGCCTAATAAGAGGTGAGAATGCCCATTACAAAAATGTACCATTAAAAAGATGTAAAAAAACTGAAAAGGGTTGCATCTTAAACAGCCAGAGGAATTGAAAGCGTTCCAAAAATGTAATGCAGTGTTCCAACTACATACACATCCGGTTAAAATACCTGGTATTCACACTTAAACACCCATTCTGAAATTTATCACTGTTACCCCCAGAAAGCCTAAAAACTATAATGCATCGTTCAATCTCAACAAAATACTTAAGTTTTTGCTAGCAGCCATGTTGTAAGCTACTTATTGTTTGGGTACTTTCAACAATCCAAATTTTCGCTACCACATAACTCGATTCCTTCATTATTGTTTAAAAACTGGGAACCATGAAACATTTTCTTTTATGAATCTGGGCTTTAATGAGCCAAGACAATACAATTTATTAAGTTCAACATTTGAGTAGGACACAAGATTGAACTGATTTGTCCTAAAATACCATTTTCAAAGTAAAAATCGACGACCTATCGTAACATACCTCTAAGATCAAGAAAATACAAACTTATTACTTTTTCGTATTTTCTCCTCACTGTTTCGTGATTTTTATTCTACTAAGACACAATATTTCCTATCAAAAAACACAATTCATGGAATGAACATGACGACGACATTTTCACAGATATTTGTAAATTCTGACGGGGGTTTCTCTTATTTCTTTACATTAAGCGTTTAAAAGAAAAACCAGGCCTTTAGTTGTTTTCTTTCAACATTTTTGCTTTTCTGGAAAAAAATAAGGTCTGTTGCATTTTTGAATTCAGAGGACAATTTTCGTTCACAAAACGAACGCTAATTAAAGATGCAGAACTTTAGTAATAAAAAATTCAACAGTCTTTAAGAAAGTAGTGCAAATACGATGATCACCAATTAACCTGGAAGAGACTCATTTACACTGCGTACGCCTAATTAGGAAAACTGATAATTTTTCATTTTAAGTATGGGTTGCAAGCTGGATGCCACAAACGAAACTTACGCTGGTGTCAATGATTTTTTAAAAAAATTTGTGACAAATTCTGATCCATTTTGTAATCAAGCTTAAAATTTTCCTGATACATCATTGAAGCACTCACAGAATGTTCTCTTAAGTCTTTGATAAATTTTAAGCGCATAATTTTTAAATTGAGCTCTTTTGAGATACTTTATATCAAATTGAGCCGTTTTTAAATTCTTTTTATCAAACTTTAATCAATTTCGACAAAGAAAACGAACAAATCCTTCTGAACAATAACGGGGCTATGATGACAAAAAAGATGTATCTCTATTTTTGATATTTATCCTTATTTTTGTTTGCACTGGCTATTTAAACAGAAGAGGACATCAAAATCAAAGACCGAAAACGTTATGAGTAAAATAATCTCTAGTTTTTCAAAATTTAAGTCTTCTGTTAGAACTGCTTGAATATTTGTGACCAGTATCAAAAAAACTGAATTTAATGGTAAATTTGTTAACGTCAATAAATCATTCCTCGTCGTATCAGTTTTTGTTTTCTAAGAAACTTTTTGAACTAGTTTTTTTTTGCAAAAAAATTGTCGAACTTCAATGAGTACAAATTTGTTTTCTCACGGTGGTTGTTCATTACAAAATTTGCAAATTATTCGACTCCTAACTTTTGCATGTTATTTTGCACGTTTTTATTGGAACAAGCATTTACTTACAAGTTGAATTATGAGGCCAACTACGTTCGAGTCACGAACATTAACCGATATATTGTGATATTTTTTGAAGTCTCAAAAGCTATTTTTGGAGGTCTTTTAACGTTTATTTTTTCAATTTTTAGACATTGTTTTTGGCTTTTTTTGGATGGTGTTTGGATGTTAATCTTGCAAGAATCTTGCAGGTTTTGGTTGTTAATCTTGCAAGATTCTTGCAAGACTATGTTAATCTTGCAAGATCTTACAAGAATCTTGCAAGATCTTGCAAGATTAACATCCGAATCCGACTCGGGCGGTTGTTACTCGTGACTTGAATCTTCGGAAAACAACACTTTCGGCATTCTCAAAAGACTAGTAGGCACAAAAAAGACGTGTTAGAACTTTTGAAACATGCAAAAGGCATGTTTTGAGCAACGTATACATGACTCTAAAGAATTTCGATTCTTCGAAATCCTGTCTAATTTCTCGAGTCTGTCCGATCAATGCCACAATTTTTCAGTGACTATAACATAACCTATACGTAACCTATACGAAATGTGTTTTTGATCTAGGAAAGTTGGCCAGATATGACTCACAATCCAGCATCGCCTTGGGAAGAAGAAAAAGAAGCAGAACGAGATCTGTTAGAGCAAGAGAAGAGACGAAGCGTCCAATTCCCAGAAGGAGAAACCCTTGTTCACATTCAAGCCTCACCTCTTACTAGCCACTGGCAACAGAAACGGGCGTACGAGAAGAGAAGAGGCAATCTGTGGACAGGAAAAAAATAGTCAACAATCAAAAATCAAAACACTTGCTGATAAAAAAACTGGCGCAAATTCTCTGTCAATATTTGGCCTTCTTATTTGTCAATTAATATCAAACAACAAACAATGCCGTAATTTAACATCTAAATAATTAATGTCTCTGATGCTCTTTGACTACCTTCAATTTATGAAACAAGCTTCAGTATCGCTACCTTATCAAAAATAAAGACATCTCAAAAATTTCCAACGTCTTTATCATTTTAGGCAACACTTTAATAAGTACCCGTGTCTGTAAGCATGTCAAAGAAACTACAGAAATGAACTCAACATGGAAAATAAATAAATATATCTGAAATTCAAACAAGATTTGCAGGAATTCAAGTAGAACATAAACTGAACACCAATGTTGGACAAATTGCTCTCAAAAAACAAATGGGGTTCGATTTAATTCTAGCCTAATTAAATCGAACTACTAGGCCTAATTAAACTACCAATTAATTCTATTTAATTATGAGTTAGTAGCAATATATCCTGTGAGTTTTCGTCAAGACAATAGAAAGATTTGAAAGGCAAACTGGAACCGGTTTCGGCGCCATTTTCATTTAAATTTTAGTAGAAAATTGTCGTGATTTAAGGTAGCGCGACTGCGACTTTCTCATAATAGCTCCCCCTCCCCCTCCCCCCCCCCCCCCCAAGGAATTATTCCAGCCCCCGTTATGGTATGTTTACAATTATTGGGGGCTGCACTCTTAATGACCAGTCAGGGGGCTGGGATCTATTCTGTTCCACCCCCCCCCCCCCCCCACAGTGTTTTTTGACCCCCCCCCCCCCCGTTACAAATTTCATGTTGTTATATAGTATATAGCACGTTACTTTGTAAGAAAATAGGACGTGCTCCTGGGGATCACAAAAGATTTATGCTCACTAAGCTGGGGGGGGGGGGGGGGGGGGGAGGGCAAAACAGAATAGATCCTGGGGCTATAACAAGAAAAACCCAAAACTTTCTCTCTAAGTATGGATTCTATGAAAGTATGCCCTTTGGGGCTCATCAGTCCCAGTTCAGAAGAATTTGTGCAATTTTAGCTGCCAATTTATCGCAAACGAATTTATAACAAACGTATCGGATCTTTTCCGTTCGTGTCCTCCCCCCCCCCCCCCCCAGCTTAGTGGGTGCATATTATTTGCACCCCCAGACGCACCTTCCATATTTTTACATGATTTACTATGTAATGACACGTACTCTGTAACTAGGGAGCGCATAACGTATGTCAGATTTTCTCTGTGGCTTAGACAGAGTCACATAAAATATACTTTTCGTAGAAATCGAAAATGAACGATGTAATTTTTATAGAAGCGTGCAAAGATGAGGAAGAATTGAAATGGCATCAACCGAAGATGCATTCTTAGATACAACGAATATATTTAGTTTCATCTTGGATCTTTTCCCTTTGTGCCCCCCACCCCGCCCCAGTACCTTTTGCGCCCCCCCCCCCAGTTACAGAGCACGTGCCATTAGATGGTAAATCATTATTCAAAAACATGGCACGTGCGTCTGGGGGATGCAAATACTATGCGCCCACTAAGCTGGGGGGGGGCACAAACGGAAAAGATCCTCCATCTTAATGGGCGTAAAACTTTTTTACACTTACATACCAGGCGCACGAGCTACGTATACATAGCAGCGTGTAATATAAGGGATGCTTTCCGTTACCCCGCAGCTTAGTGGGTGCATCTATTTTTTGCACCCCCAGTGCCCTATTTTTTACATAATGATTTACTGTGTAATGAAACGTGCTCAGTAACTGGTGGGTGCATAGAGGACTGTGGGGGGGCACAAACGGAAAAGATCCGGTTTACGAATGCTTTACGAAACAAAAGTGTTTTTTATGCCAGTGTTTTTTACGCCCCCAGTTACAAATTATATGATGTTATACAGCACGTTACCATGCAAAAAATTGGCAAAACTCCAGTATCAGTTACCGCTCTAATAATTCGACGAACTTCGTTGAGACATCATAATTGGAAAAAAATTGCAATCAAATTGATGAATTAGAAAGGCTAACCTTTAGTGGTACCTAAACCACCATGCAGTCAGCTTGACTCACGTCTAGAAGAAGTAGAATTAATAAAAAGATTCAGATGAAAACACTTAGGCACGATGATACCTGCCATTATGGAGAGTAATAGACGAGACAAACAACAAAACCCTTATAAAAATAACAAGCATTTCTTACGACCAAAACTCCATGTCTATCTGTTTTTTCGCAAAAACGTAATGAAAAAAAAAACAAATTGGCATCAGATAAAACGTAAACTAAACCAAATGACTTGCTTTTAACCAGAAAAGATGTGGGACCTGTCCTTATTCAGAATAATTAACGATTAGACAGAAAACAGAAAAAGCAAAATTAAGAATACGATTACACTTTTGAAAAGAATGCAATTCAAAGTTAAGAAAGTAATTAGCTATCAACTGAAAATATTTAATGGCTTCATTAATACCTTCATACAAAACCATCAAGACCTATCATTTTCAAGAATGTCGTACGGCTACAGCAAAAAATGTAAAATCAGTTCAATTTTGTGAGGAAATAGCATCGAAGCCTAGAAAATCATAATCTAATCACTAATGTGATGATCAGACAAGACATTTCAAGAGAACCTCAAAACTTGGAACCGTCAAAAATTATAAAAATGTACTCGTATTAAAAAACTCGTAGTAACAACCGCAAAACTATTATTTTAATAAAAGAACAGCAATGAAGACTAACTTATATTTCACCTGAAAAAAATATGATCTCTTTTTTTGCTGAGACTACGGTAAAAAGGTGCGGGAATAAGATTTGAAGTTGCAAATTTCAAAAAATCATCATTTTTTGAAAGCACGTTTCTTAAAAGCTCAACACATAACAAAAGTGTACTTTCAACTAAAAAAAGTCAATTTAATTCAACGTTTTACTGCCTATATAGACAATTGTAAATGTGATTAATGAGACTAAGTCAAAAGTCTGCACATCAACACTGAATACAGGCAGTAATCAAAGTTTCACGAAAAATTTTATGCAAAAGACTTTAAACACAGAAAAACCATATGCTTTTCGCTGAACCTATTTTTTGTACCATCATTGATCGCTTCTTGCATGTAAGTTTGACCTGTTAGAAATTAAAGTTGGATTTGAGATCATTCTTGTCTGTAACTAATATTAAAAGAAGCAAAAATATGCAGAGGTATTTTGTAAAAATTATATACAGCGGCCCACTATAAAAAAAACTATTTGAACTTTATAAACCCACAACTACAGCAAAACTAGTTTTGCTCCTACTGTTCTTTTGTATAAACGAATCGAAATGTACGGAAACAGCTAATTCGACCAAAATTGATTTGATCGGAAATGAAATATCAATTTTGACAATTAACGAGGTATGTTCTCAAAATGTATCAACTGAATGCCTCAGATAATTGTTTTGACAGCTTCAAAAGAGTGCAAAAACATTAAATGATGGAAAATCTCAAGAGGTCATTAAAAATTTAGGAAACATATTGTAAGAGTTATAAAAACTATTTGCTGTACGCTTGAAACTCAATATTGTTTCGTTGGACCTTTATTTGAACATAAAGGAACCAATTTTTTTGAAACCTTGAAATGAAAAAGAATCTCTTGCAACTGGTATAAAAGAACGCAAAATTATTTCAAAACGGACAGACCGAAATTCATTCCGAATCTTTTCTTGCAAAAATCAACGATGAGGTCAAAAGCGGCCATTCTATCGCAGCGCAATTGTTAAAAACACAGTTGTTCTGAACAATTGCGTAATATATTTTTGACAAATAGTAATCTTGATATGTCAAAAGTAAACAATGATTATTTTTTAAAAAAATGAGTTTAAAATTGGCGAAAGACAGCAAGAATGTTTTTCCAGAAAACAGGCCCAGGAACCGGAGAAACTGTCAGCCCAGTTCTGAGTAAAAGAAAAATTTGTGATTTTCTTTGTATCTGCATCACCGTTTAAACTGAAAAACATGGCCAAACAGGCATACTTGATGCCATTTTTTCTGAAGAAAAAAGAAAAAAATGTTGAATTTTCAAGAAAAAATCTGAAAATTTTGACAAAACAGTTGATTCAAATAATTCACCAACTTTTTTCTATCTCTAACGGTAAAATTTAGCAACCCAAGGATCAAATACTAAATTTAATGGGTTCTTGGTGTCATTTTTGCGTGATGGCTGTAAAATTACCTAATGTGAGGATGCATCTACGACAACGTAGATGTAACAGTTTTCGCCTCAGTTTGGTATTCCAAGCAATTTAAATAAGAAAGTCTACCCATGTTTTGAGGTTGGGGAAGTAATATCCTTCACACATTTGGCATATGTTTTCTCAGGACCTGGGTTTCCTGAGATTTTTTGTGAGTCCGCTTCGTAAAAAGCTGTTAATAATAAAGAGTAGAAAACATCTTGAAGAAAACATAAACGTTCAATTCATTCGCTTAGACTTAGATCGTTAAAAAGCAGGTAGCTGTTTAGTAATACTTTATTTGCTCGAATAATAATTGTTCATTTGTCTGATCGATTTTTGTATATTTTCCACAGGAAGTTAACGAATAACTGGATTTTGTTGTTGTACATCTAACAAAAACGAGTTTGCAACTATTGTTATTTCGGAGAAGAAATAGTTATATATCTGCAGTGTTTTACGTATAAAAATATCCATTGCGGGAAGCAAAAAATTAACTGTATTCTAATTCAGCATAATATACTGCTCTAACATTTTGAGAGATAGGTTCTGTTTCTTTTCACTTTTAGGGTAAAATCAGTGTTGTATAGAGGGATGAGTTTCAGTATTTGGGTTAAAATATAATAATCAGGAGTTATTTAATTTTTTATTGTTTTAAATGATAAGGCTTTTGATGTGCACTCCTTTTGAGAGACTGGTAGAAATGTGTTCATTCTCTAACTGAACTTTAAAATGGTTGTCCTGTGTTCCTGGGTATACACGAAAATGTGGTGAGTCGTGTGGTAAATTTCTGATCGCTCTGTCAACATATTCTTTCAAGACAGAGTAGTAGCAAGGTAGAGGTGAGGTATTGTGATTGTGAGTATTGAAAGTTGATTTTGATACGGCCATTCCCATTGTTTTAAGACGATATTTGGTCGTATGTAATTAAAGGTCTTAAAGGTCGACTGAGTAGATCGCGAAGTGAGAGATTTTTTCCTTCTGTCCAAACTATATGTTTGTTTGGGATTTTCATAGGATAATTTGAATTATATATACCCCATGATTTGGTCCATTTTTTGTGTAAATAAAAAGAGAATTGGTTGTTTGATTCGTGTAGAGGATAAAAGGATGTACTTACCCTTGCATTAAAAATTTCTATTCTGAGAGTGCATGAATGATTGCTGCGCACTCTCTCAAAATGGTTAAGAGCCTACTTTCGGCTACTGAGAATAAATGGGAGTTAACTGAGGTGAGTTCATTTTTTACAAATTGATTTTTTGCAATGGGCTGTGCTCGTGCCATAACTCAAGGCGTCGCATAGAAGATCATAGAGTTTTCTTGAGTACGGAATTGCAAGCCTGAGTGTTCCATCCGTTAGTTGGTATTTACCTTTTGAAAGGTGTGTTGTAACACAATTCAACTGAGTCTCAAAAAAGTGTGATCATGGCTGATTATTATGTGGAGGATGTTAATCATTTACGGGCATCTCAACTTAGATATTGTCAACTAGGGGAGAAAGTAGTTACTAATTTACATTGACCGATTTATCAGAATTTGAGCGATCAGATGGTGCCTTCTGAATGTTTGCACGATTTGTTGATTTGCTAATAAATATATGCTAGTGCATCAATGGCATTTAAAACCACCAGGGCCTTGAAACTTTCACTTGTTACAAAAAACAAACTTTCTCTCAATTTTCATCATATTGAAGCAGAACATTAATTGTCGGCTGTACTGTTGAGCCAAAACTTTTTATCTCTTCACTTTCGTTTCGAACCCAAAACAAGGTTTCGCTGATTTTGGCAAGATCTTTGCTTGATCTGGCGTGTCTTTCCAAGTTATAGTGGCTTCTGTCCTGATCAAATAGAACAACAAAATCGATTTACCGGTTACTACTTTCTCTGTTTTGTGTTAATTTCACGTAATTTTGGCATTTCTGTCGGATTGTGGAGCCTTTTTCAAGTTTATGACCGCGACTATTTGGCAACTTTTGGGGAAAACTGAAACAATTTTGTGCCTCACAAGTTTTCTTGAAAGAATGGGAAGACCCCATATTAATTGCAAGAAACACACCAATTCTTGGAAAGTCATTTTGTTAACCCCAAAGATGACCTCTAAGTCTCCTAAGTGTTCTAATCACAAGTTTTGATTCCAGCAAGCTTCTTGAGATCTTGGAAACCCAAGAAAATTGTTTTTCAGTTCGTGCAAGTCGTCAACACCCTTGACAAGATCTTAGCAAGATCTTTCAAGTCTGATTGTGGATCTTTCCAGGACCTTGCAAGCGTTTGCGTGCGTCTTTTCTGAGAAGAGTGAAACAGAATATAAACAACAAAATACGTGAAATAGAGTATAGACTCAGCGCGTTCATTACAGCTTCAGTGTCTGCTTTTGATTCCTATTAAGGATCAATAATGAAGTGTAAGCAGAGAAACAATGCGAATTTAAATATATAATGATTTCTACTGATATTTTGATATTTTTAAAATAAATAATTGTTAAAATTGTTTCTTGAAAAAGTTTTTGAGACGACAGGATGTGAATAGATGTTATTGTTAGAGTTAACTAGGTGTCACCATATTTCGTTGACCGAGACGCAATGCCCAGGTACATACGATTTGAATACCATCCACCAGAAGAAAGCCGATTTCGATAATAGTGACGAGACTGGCCCCAATAAAGAGTCCCCCTAGTCCCCCAAAAGCAGAAATGACATCTAGGAATGAGTACTTGAGAGTGACAGAGATATCGGTGGAGATGAGAGATCGGAAGTGGATGTTGACATCAAACACTCTCTGTCTCCAGAGGTCAAAGGTCAAGTTATTAGCTCGGAGTAGATTTGGATTCGCTTTTTTGAATAGAGACCTCATTGTATTGAAGGAGCTGAATGAAGAAAACTTTGCTGACTTTGAAAAGATCTCGTATGTTGTGAAACTACATTGAGGCCTGCACGCGCGATTGCATTCACCTGCAACACATATAGTCATTCAAAAAAGTTAAAACTTGTCCACCGTTATAAAAACAAAGCATATAGAAGCATGTCAGGTTAAAACCCGGGCCGAGGAATTTGGCCAAAATTATGTAAGATCAGCGGCAACTAGCGTTGACAAGTCGGAAAATTCACCGCAATTTTCTTACATAATTTTGCGTTGAATGCGTTGAATTTTTGTCTTAAAATTCAACGCATTCAACGCAAAATTATGTAAGAAAATTGCGGTGAATTTTCCGACTTGTCAATGCTAGTTGCCGCTGATCTTACATATTTAGCGTTGAATTTAGCGTAGATCTTACACATTTAGCGTTGAATTTAGCGTAGATCTTACATATTTAGCGTTGAATTTAGCGTAGATCTTACATATTTAGCGTTGAATTTAGCGTAGATCTTACACATTTAGCGTTGAATTTAGCGTAGATCTTACATATTTAGCGTTGAATTTAGCGTAGATCTTACATATTTAGCGTTGAATTTAGCGTAGATCTTACACATTTAGCGTTGAATTTAGCGTAGATCTTACATATTTAGCGTTGAATTTAGCGTAGATCTTACATATTTAGCGTTGAATTTAGCGTAGATCTTACATATTTAGCGTTGAATTTAGCGTAGATCTTACACATTTAGCGTTGATTTATATAAGATTTAATAATTTAAAATAATGATAATAATTAAAATAATTTTAATAACGCTAAAATTCAACGCTAAATATGTAAGATCTACGCCAAAATTCAACGCAAAATTATGTAAGATTAGCGTTGAATGCGTTGATTTTATGTAAGATCTACGCTAAAATTCAACGCTAAATATGTAAGATCTACGCCAAAATTCAACGCAAAATTATGTAAGATTAGCGTTGAATGCGTTGAATTTATGTAAGATCTACGCTAAATTCAACGCTAAATATGTAAGATCTACGCTAAAATTCAACGCTAAATATGTAAGATCTACGCCAAAATTCAACGCAAAATTATGTAAGATTAGCGTTGAATGCGTTGAATTTATGTAAGATCTACGCTAAAATTCAACGCTAAATATGTAAGATCTACGCCAAAATTCAACGCAAAATTATGTAAGATAAGCGTTGAATGCGTTGAATTTATGTAAGATCTACGCTAAATTCAACGCTAAATATGTAAGATCTACGCTAAAATTCAACGCTAAATATGTAAGATCTACGCTAAATTCAACGCTAAATATGTAAGATCTACGCTAAATTCAACGCTAAATATGTAAGATCTACGCTAAAATTCAACGCTAAATATGTAAGATCTACGCCAAAATTCAACGCAAAATTATGTAAGATTAGCGTTGAATGCGTTGAATTTATGTAAGATCTACGCTTAAGCGTAGATCTTACATAAATTCTACGCATTCAACGCCAATCTTACATAATTTTGCGTTTTTTAGCGTTGACACCTCGGCCCGGGAACATCTTTACTCCGCTAGCCAGTAGTGTAGACGGTATAAAAACCGCAGAAACTAAACTTAATTCTAAGCAGATAGATTGTCCTAAAAATCATATGCAAAATTTATGAATAGGGTCAAAACGAGATTGTGTTTTGCAATGCTACAAGCAATCAAGCTGAGTAAAGAAGACCAACATGCAAATGACAAATCATTTCAATTTGCTGACGATGCTTTTGTTAACGAAGACTGTACAAACCCAGTGAATAGAAATTAGATAGAGTTTATAAACAACTATAATAACATGGATACCCTGGTTTAGGTGCGCGACCCCAGACCGCTCTGACATGATAATTTAATATTGTCGAGACCTTGCCCAGGAAAAATCAACATCAGATAAAAATTAATCTACGTAATTAAAAGATTTTTATATAGGTATCAAAAGCAAGATTTTAGGAGGATAAACAATAAAAATTAACCATGAGACGGCAAGACAAACCAATTTGTAAAAAATCAAAAGCACCTTTGAAAAAATTGTAGCACAAATTCAACAAATTTACAAAATTGAGCAAGAATTACAAAAATTATCAAAAATTATTACGAAATATTGGAGAATTCAGCTCAAATTAGTTAGTTTGATTTTATTAAGAACTAATTATACTATAAAGGAGAATATTTTTGAAATAATTACGACTACATATTCTAACAAGCACGACAACAAGCAAGTAATGAACAACATCAGGCAGAAATAAAATCATATTAAACAGACTCACAAAAAGGGTATATTATAGCGAAGGAGTACTGTTAACACAAAACTTGAAAAAATTTCTGCATAGATGTGGAAAAACGGTCTTCTCCAAACGTCTAACAAACGCAAAGACTGAAAAAAACAGGTCAGACATAAGCAAATTTTTATCCACAAGGTCAAAAAATCAAAATGATTTTAAAACTGTAAAAATGAAGTGACTTTTCGCCGATGATCCCCAGTTCTTTGAACTGTTGATTTCTACCAATCTTTCGACGTAATTGAAACGCTCGTCAGTAATTCTTACAAATGAGAAAAGCTCCCAAACCTCGGGAGCTGTTAACTGACATTTATACATTTTACAAAACAACAGTCAACCATGTTTCTTCAAGTAAAAAACTTAAGAGATTGACAGGAAACAAAAAGATAAAACAAACACAAAGATAAACAAATATTTCTTCACAATCAGCGCACATTTATTTTGTAGCTGAGATCTATTATTTTCACCAGGGGAATATATGGCTGTTTTTTGTTCCGACCCCTCTTGAGGGGGAGGAACTATATACTCAAATGGGTTTTTTTTGTTCAGTCAATTTTCGCCGATCGATATATTCATCGTAGAGAGTTGAGAGTGGTATCAATAGAAAGCTCGTCCAGCGTAGAGTATGGAATTAAAAAGATTTTTTTTCATCTTCTACAGGGAGTTATCGAGGTTTAAACTTCGGAAAAAAGTAGAGTGAATTCACGTTGTTTTATTCACATTTTCCGGAATTTTTGCCTAAATTTTCGTCAATTTTGGTAAAAATTGTTGAAACTTTTAACAATAGTGTCGTTGATTTTATTTTTAACGGCAAACAAGCCTTGTTGATTATTCTGATTTACTTTTTTTGTCAAAAAATCTGGCTAAATGTTTCAAAATTCAATCTTTTCAATCAAAAACAGCACGAAATAAGTCTCTTTAGTCCACTTTGATTAAATTTGCAGGAAGTACACACCCAAACATCACTAATACAATCTTTGTAGACTCCGAAGGGGGCTATTCCTACTTCAACTTCCGCTGAGAGTGCTCTGTAATTAAAACTTTGCCGTTTTTTGCTAGCTTTACTCGTTTATTATCAAAAATGCAGAATTTTTTTTTGAGTTTTCAACTAACAAATTATCTATATCTACAATATTCGGAAAATCAATAGTTGCTAAAGGACATTAAGCATTAGCAGGGCTAGTTTTGGGCCAATCTTGGACTGTTACAATCCAAAAAAAATCGGATTGCAATCAGTCGGCCTTCTTATTTTTTGAAAAAAGACCTTATTTTTAATAATAAAGAACAGACCATATCAAATGAAAGCTCAGAAGTGAAAGTTTATGATCATTTCGACTTTTAAAAATAATTGATTTTTAAATAAATAATGGCTTAATGAACTTTTACTCCATTTTTTTTCTTAATTTGGTCAACTTGCAGCTTAGTGTCAGCAAAGAAAGAATGCTTCTCCATTCTACTGATTTGAAATTTTGTCTTGATTGCGTTTTTAAGCCTGAAGTTATTGTTTTCTGGCATTGATACTACTAGATTTCAGATTTTTTTTGTTTTTAGAAATTTGCAGTTTTCACGTTTTCTAGTCACATTAGCACATTACTGACAGTTCTCATATCACAATATTTTCACTGGTTTTTATGGAAGAATAGAGGAGCCGATTTTCTGATTTTAGTAGATAGCTGATGGCTTTCATGACTTTGAAAACAATCGTTTTCCAAAACTAAAAAATAAAAAATTTTTTAACTGCGCAAGTTTGTTCTTTTTATTTTTCTTTTTGGTGCCTAATCTTGTTAATTACAGGTCATTTATGACATTATGGGTGTCATGGGAGGTTGTCAAAAGGGAGTAATGTCCCAAAATCCATTTTTTAAAGAATTTGTTATGACCTTACTGGCTTCGACACCGGTTTTTCACAAAAAAAAAGTAAATTGATTTGATTTTTGTCATGTTTGACGTTCTTTTTGTAGACGAAAGAATTATTCTGGATAATGTCAGGTCTAAAAGATTTCCTTTGGATGAATAAACGACCCTATTTATATACTTCATTTTGTAATTAATGTTTTTCATGACTTTGGATATAATTTTGTTTCGAAAAAAAACCCCGAAATTATTACAAACTTTTGCCTTTTTCTCTTTTTGTCTACTTGTTACCTGGTCTCACTAAAAAATGGCTAAATAACACACTATCTGTGTTTTAGGAAGGCGCAAACAAATATATTTTGAGGGCCGAAATATGGCTTCACGGTCTTGACAGCGTTTCATGGCAAGTTTCAATTGAACTTTTGTTTGTTGTTTTTTGTTGTTCTTTTTAGCCGCTTAGAGAAATGATTAAGGACAGGTCCTAATGCCCTTCTGTGGAAGCATTGGTAATCGTAAGCCGTTGGGATTTTTTACTTGATTTCTAATGGTTTTAATTACTTTGAAGTTAATTGTTTTTAAAAAATAAGCGAAATTTTTAACTTTACTGTTTTTGTTCTTTTTTGTGTAATTGTTACCAAACCTTTTTATGGACTGGTCCATATCATTTCTGGTGATTTATTTATTATTTATTTTGTTTAGCTTTAGGTTCATCTGACGGTATGCTGACTTTGTTATCAAATTTTGTTTTTTAAAACGGACAAAAAGTTTTTGATGTAATTAATGTTTGTTGTTAATGTTGTTTGATTTTGCTGTTCGTCTTGACTCGCTTTCTTAATATTGGCATATCACAGCAACTTAACGCTCAATTTTTACTCCACTGAGTTATTTGCTTTTGAGGCTATCTTATCGTTCATACACAGTTTTTTTGAAAAATACTTGGGCTTTTTTGGGATTCCCAAAAAATAGTTGTTGGGTTTTCTATCTGTTCCTCTTTTGGTAGACAATTATGCCAAAATTGTGGATAGGCGGGTTTGGAACCTTATGTGCCATCGCACATTGCTGAGCGGCCTTGTCCTCATCTGGGACCGAGACCATACAAGTTTTTTTTCATGAAATTTAAATGATTTTTGCTTATTTTTCAATCGTTCGGTTCCAGTCTCAATTAAAGGACAATAGGATCTTTCATCTTCGTGTACTACCAGGCTAATGTTCTAGAACTTACATTTTCTGTTCTTCTATGTGTGTGTGGGAATTTTTGCAAGCGGAATAAAAGCGTTCTTAAATAAGTTAAAAGATGAAGTAATTAAGAATCAAAGAATGACAAAATGATCTTTAAGTCGAACTTAGAGTGTACAGGAGAGACCTTGTTAATAGAGCAATAAGGTGATTTGGAATTGAGAAAAACAAAAATCTGCCCGTATATATACCCATTATCATTGAGAATAGTCATAATAGGAATCTAAAACCATAGCATCATGAATTATAATGGGGAGTCCTAAATCTGACCAAATATGGCAAGTTTTTTCAGAAATTGCCGGAATTAAATCTATTTCCGGAGGTATTTTGATCATATAAGCACATAAAATGGGGATAGGAAAGTTCAACATCAGATAACTTGCAACTAGTTATAATTCTCTAAATCAGAGTGCAATAACAAGATTTTGATCTTATCTGCTACATTTAGCTTGTTTCGTTCCAATAACTTCAAATCAACTTCCTCTGAAGTAATCTTGGTTAATAACATACTTCATCTTTAAGTTTAAGTTTCGATCTCTATTTCTAACATATGCAAGCAATTTTTCCAAAAGCATTGACAACGCAAAACAAATAATCCAATTTTCCGACCGCTCACGTTTCGTAGTAGTGCTAAAAAACTTGCTCTTGCTAAAAAAAACAAAGATGAGGTACATAAAACGAAATTAACTTTGAACTCAAATCAAACTGAACTTAAAATAATTTTTCAAATTCTCAAACTTTCCGAGAACTAAATTAGTGCTATACGCCAAAATGGAGATTTATTAGCTGCAAGAATTGCTGTAGATACCTTGGCACCTCAAAAAATTGAGTAAATAAAGTGTGCACAAAGAAAAAATGAGGTCGCTCAATTGATACCTGTAGCTTTTCCAACATCAAAAGCACAAAGTGTCATATCAAACACCCCGCAGTCTGGAACTCTGTCATCTGGTTGTGCGTATGAAAGAGAGTTACAGCCACAGTTCTCTCTCTCCTTCACAGCTACACACTCGTCCACGCAGAGAGCATAAGTGTAGCCGCCGTAAAAGTTGAGAATTCCTTTTGCGCCTAAAGGGAAGCAATTAGGATGAACTCTAAACAAAGTTCAGGCAAATTTAACTAAGCAAAACCTGAATTTAGCTGAATAGTTCAGGCAAATTGTTCTTACCTGGTCGTCACCTGAATTTGAAACGTTTACGAGCAAATGCCTGATGAAAAACACCTGAGAAAAAAATTAAAACGCTAACCTGTCGAGGTTGATGGAAAAAAATTTCATGGAAATCAACTGAATGTGTTGAAAATATATTTTGAGATGCTAAATGCACTGGAAAACTTTTTCAGCACAAGTCAAATCAGTACTTGTAACAATTGAACACGTTTTGAACACGTTTGAACACGTTCTTACGTAAGTTCCACACCTCGCAAAAGACGAAACCAATGCTTTAAACATACTTTTTACATAAATTCCGACATATTCTTATTAGAATTTCATATAAATCAACCACCTAAGCACAAATTTTTAGTTCTTAGTATAGTTTTTACAATTATTCCATTGATTTCTTACACCATTTAAACATTGCTCAAAGCAAGTTTTTTTCAAATTTTTTTGTACAGTTGAGAACAAATTTGAAAATTTGAAAAAAAAAATGCAGAAAATGTGAAAAAATAGTGAAAGAAGAGGCAAATGTCTGGAAACAATAAGAGGAATAGTGTTGAAAAGAGACAGCCCTAGTCGAGACCTGGAATTTATGATAAGAACTGTTAACTCCAGGTTGGGGGGGGGGGGGGTAAATATTGAATTAAATTACACGGTCGAGACATTAGTTAAATTCGAGGCCAAATTCTTTCCATAATTCCAGCCAAATTCTTTTCAGATGCAAAAATGAGACAAACTAAAATACCGAATATCTGTCGAGGACAGTCTTTTAATATTTCCAGGTCCCGACTAGGGAGTGCAAGATAGGTACGGTACTACAATTGTAAAAGCGATGCCGGAAAATTATGAAATTAAGTAAGCGAAGTTCTGAAAGTGTGGAATTCATGCAACCAAAGGAGTAGGGAAAATGTAGCGAGTAGTTGGTGCAAGTGTGGAAAAAAACTGAATAAAGCGTGCAAAAAATGCTGGATGCTTGAAAAAAAAAACGTTAAGAGAAGTGCCGAAAATTTTGAATTTTTGCACTGGAAAAGTTAGCGCTAAAATTTATTGCTGAAAAATCATCGTAAAAATCATTTAAGCAAACAATCGAAATTCGTCCTAATTGATGGACAAATGACGCATTGGAAGAATAACAGGAGTGATTATTATGTTAAAAATGTGCTGAAGGCATGGAAAGAAACAAACGAATGCTGGGAAAACATGCAAGAAACGTGCAGTCGCTGAAAAAATAAGTTTTAGTATATAAATTCACAACTATAACTTAAATGTGTTATAATAAGTACTGACTTTTTGAAAGAAATGCGTTGAAAATTGAGCACAGCGAACAGATATCTCAGATTTTTCTGCTAAAAAATGTTATTCACGGCAATAATTTCTTACATTTTTCGAAAGAACCTCGACTTTTTTGGGCCACCCAAATGTTCTATATATAATTTCTAATATGAGGTCCAGAGAAGCAAGCAAATGAACAAACCTTCCTGTAAACAGTTGGTTGTTCCAGAAACATCATCATATTTCGTCAGTTTCAAACCAATGTCATGATAGTGTCCAGAGCCAACTTTTGCCATGATAGTGTGATCCTGCAGAGATAATTGAGATCCAGGCATAGAAAAGAACAACTGAACCTGCATGTCATTGTACGCCAGAGCACTGGCCGATGCTGGATCAACAACGAAAGTCATCTCCAAGGTCTCGTAGGGTGTGCGGACAGTGGGTTCTGGAGGTTGGAATTTGTGGCAATAGATACCTCTGGAATGCTCGGTTACCCACAATGAAGTATTGTAACAACTTCTGCCTGAAAGCATTCTGAAATTTTTATCGGAAGAAAATAATCGTTTATGCCTTAATGGTTCACACCCGGATGGAGGTTTTTGGGTGAATTTGCGGTGAATGCGGTGAATTTTTGTAAGAAATGCGGTGATTGCGGTGAAAGCGGTGAAAAAAATATTTCACCGCATTTCACCACATTTCTTACGAAAATTCACCGCCAAACCTCGACCCGGGTACTAATTAAACCTAGTAGTAATGTAACTTTTGTAAATTCTGCAATCAATTGTCTTCCTGTTCTTCGCTAAGGAATATTGACTCAATCAGTAAGTTTAAGTAGAAATGATAAGTTTGATCGGAGTCTGTATGATTCTGGTTAGCTTTGGTTAGAACACAAAACCTGTCAGGAATTCACACAAGTAGCTCGATCATATTCGCAATAGACGTGCTATTGTATATTAGGTTCAGTAATTCGGAACTAAACAGTAACTTGAAATCAAAATCAGGATCTATTCTGTTTCCCACCCCCTCCCTCCCCCCACTCCCAGCTTAGTGAGCATAAATCTTTTATGACACCCAGGCGCACGTGCTATTTTCTCACATAGTAACATGCTATATAACAACATATAATTTGTAACTGGGGGTCATAAAAAACAGCAACAACAGAATAGATCCCAAAACAGAATAGATCCCAAAATCAATATCTGATCTTTGAGGTTAAGGTTGTCAGTTATTTCTTTCGAATAGCAAAATAGAACCCTATGAAAATATTCCTGGATTTCCCGCCGGCCTAATCTGTGAATATTAAATTGGCCACCAAAAATTTGCCAACATCATGCAACTTTAATCACGGTGTGATTTTTGAATTAACTTATTTCAGATTTTTCAAAAATTCCGCGAACTCCAGAAATCTTAAATTGCAAGGATCTTAGCGGGGAAAATGGAGTTCTAATTTAAGATTTCAGGGAGTAGTATCACAGGGTGCGTGTAATCGAAACCTTTCCAAAGACATCTGATGAAGAATAAGTTGAATTTGGGTAAGAGATCCAAAAGGAGCGTGTCTGTGTTTCCAGTTGATATTGTCTGGTCCGTCTCTTTCTGCTCTGCAAACTTCTTAATAGTTTCTCCAACTGAGGCTTCAATTCCTGTTAATTGAAATCAGATTGAATCATTTTTTATAGTATCAAAAACAGGATCTACTCTGTTCCCCCCGGGTCGAGAAAAAAATGCAAAAATAAGTAAGATAAGCGGTGAAAAGCTGGTTTTTTCACCGCAAATTTCGTACGTAATTTTGCGGTGAAATGCTGTGAATGCGGTGAAATTATGTAAGTTCACCGCTAGACTAAGCGGTGATCTTACAAAAATTCACCACAAATCACCGCTTAAATATGTAATTTCACCGCCCTTACAAGGGTCCGAACCTCTCACCTCCTGCATGCCATCCACTTCTTCTTCCACTGCGCCATCTCTCACTAAATTCTATTATTTTTTGTTTGAATATAAATCGAATTCACTCTACTTTCTGCAAAACATGCGCGGTGAATTTTTGTAAGATTTGCAATTTTTAGCGGTGAAATTACATATTTTAGCGGTGAAATGTGGTGAATTTTTGTAAGTTTCCCCTTACGCCGGTTACCCTGGTTGTAAGTTCACCACTTACTCTAGTGGTGAAATTAAATAAATTCACAGCTTAGAAAAAAGTGTCAAAAAGATGTAAGATTAAGGGGTAGTTTTAGTGGGAAGGCAAACCTAACAATTCCTTTCACACTCATCATTATTTTAACCGCATTCTTTGCTGATCTCAAACATCTTTAACAATTTTTTCTAAGCGGTGAATTTATGTAAGTTCACCACTAAGTTGAGCGGTGAACTTATGTAATTTCACCGCATTCACCGCTTATCTTACATAATTGGTACACTTTTTTCGAAGCGGTGAATTTATGTAAATTCACCGCTAAATTCAGCGGTGAAATTATGTAATTTCAGCGCTACCAGGCGATAAAGTTTTTTTTTACCGCATTCACCGCCTGATTTATGTAATTTCACCGCATTCACCGCTTATCTTACATAATTTTGCGTTGAATGGCGGTGATACCTCGACCCGGGCCCCAGTGTTTTTTATGACTCCCAGTTACAAATTTCATGTTGTTATGTAGCACGTTACTATGTAAGATAATAGCACGTGCGTCTGGAGATCAGATTTATGCTTACTAAGCTGGGGGGGGGGGACAAAATAGATCCCAAAAACGCTTGCAAAGAATGGCCATTTGAAATGGTCCATCGATGAGGTTCAATAGAGTTACGATCATCCATCGTTGGGATTTTTTGGTCCATATCTGAGGTTTTCATGGGCAGCAAAAATCAATTCTTGGGTCCCTGAGTGAAAAAGCGGCTCATGTGACATTATTTTAATACATAAGATGCACCCGTGTCGATATCATCCCCGCCACCTCCCCCCAAACTGATGCAAGAGTAGGGGGTAATTGTCTATGGGGCTAAAACGATGTAAGATCAAGGGGGTTGGCGAATTTTTTGATTTTACCCCCACAAAATTTTCATCCAAAAAAATTTAGGGGTAACTTTAGGGGGGGGGGGTAAAATACTGTACTGCGCAAAACCCCTGCTCTTGCATTGTTTTACCCTCCATAGTCACCCTCTACTATTGCACCATTTTACCCATCCCCAAACACAATTACAACTTAACCCCTCAGTCTTGCATCGAATTCCCCCTACCCCCAAAAAGATGGGAATTTGAGTTTTGAGAGAAAATTTTTTAGAAATTCCACTGACTACCCCCGTATCTTACATCTTTTTTGGGTAAAAATGACACGGGCAAGACTTGATATGGGAAGTGGGTTACAATGGTGGTTTTCTGATATTGATAAACACTTTTAAAATTAATTTTCGTTACACTCATGGACAAATAATGAACGAAATGCAGAAGAACAATTTGAACAGGAAATGATTTAGCTAATTTTGAGAGTTACTTAAACTATGTTCAATGCTCAATGTTGAGTTCTTTGTCACCTACCCCGTTGTCTTTTGCAAGTTCGGTTCAGGAAGACGAAAAAAATTTGATATTCTTTAAAAAAGTTTTTTCTGAAATATACTACTAACTTCCCAGTAATGTACGGTCATGAGCAAATTTCAAAATTTGGGTCCCTAAGTGAAAAAGCGGCTCAAGTGATATTATTTTTATACATAAGATGAACCCGTGTCGAAATTGCCCCCATTACACCTAAACTGATGTAAGAGTAGGGGGTACTTGTCTATGGGAGTAAAATGATTTAATATCAGAAATTCAAATTTTAACCCTCAAAATTTTCTTCTAGAAAATGTATGGCGAGTGTGTAATTCTAGGGGTAAAACTATGTAAGATAAGAGCGTAATGAGGGTTTAATGAGGGTAAGGGAGAGCAAGGGGTGGTTGGTAAATTTTACCTCCCAAAAATACCATCCAAAAATGTAAGATTGTGTGGGGGGTAACTTTAGGGGGTAAATACTGTACTCCTTAAAACAACCTGCTCTTCCATTGTTCTACCCTCCAAAGTCACCCCCTACTGTAGCACCATTTTACCCATCCCCAAACACAATTACAACTTAACCCCTCAGTCTTGCAACGAATTCCCTCTACCCCCCACACCGCTTAGCCCAAAAAAGTTAGGAATTTGAGATTTGAGGTGAATTTGATAAAAAATTCCCCTGACTACACCCGTATCTTACACCTTTTTGGGTAAAAAATGACACGGGCAAGACATTTATTTTTTCTGGGAAGTGGGTTAGAATTGTGGTTTCGTGATGTTCGTAAGCACTTTTAAATTTAATTTTGTTTACTTTCATTGAAAAACAATGAAAGAAATGCACAAGGACAAATTGAAAAGGAATTACTGGTTAACGGATTTAACAAATTTTGAAAGTTACTTAAACTAAATTCTTCGCCCAATGTTGGGTTAGTTTTCACCTACCACGTTGTCTTTTGCAACTTTGGTATAGTAAGATAATCAAAAAATCTGAGGTACAGTTTTTCCTGAAATATACAATTAACTTCCCATTAAAGTACGATCATGAGCAAAAATCAATTCTTGGTCCCTAAGTGAAAAAGCAGCTCCAGTGACATTATTCTAAAACATAAGATGCACCCGTGTAAACATTAACCCCACCACCATTACCCCCAAATTGATGTAAGAGTAGTGCGGTAATTGTCTATGGGGTAATAAGATGTAAGATCAGGGGGGTTGGGGAGTTTTTAGATTTTACCTCCAAAAATTTCACGCAATAAATGTAACATTAGTGGGTGATTTTAGGTGGTAAAACTATGTGAGATAAGAGATGTAATTGGTTTAATAAAGGTTAAGGTGGAAACAGTAAATTATACCCCCAAAATTACTATCTAAAAATCTAAGATTATGGGGGGGTAAATTTAGGGCGGTAAAATACTCTACTCCTCCTCTTTACTCCTGTTTTTGCATTGTTTTACCCTTCAAAATTATTCCTACTATTAAACCATTTCAACCCCCCCCCCCCCCCCCAGAAAACAATTACCCCTTAACTCCTCAGTCTTGCATTGAATTACCCCCAATTAACCCCAAAAAGATGGGAATTTGAGTTTTGGGTGGAATTTGTTAAAAATTCCTCCAACTACCCCGTAATCTTACCTCTTATTGGGGTAAAAAATTGACACGGGTAGGACTTGATTTGGGAAGTGGGTATAATGGTGGTTTTCGATGTTGGTAAACACTTTTAAACTTAAGTTTGGTTACACTCATGGACAAATAATGAACGAAATGCACAAGAACGAATTGAACAGATGATTTAACTCATTTTGAAAGTTACATAAACTAAGTTCATTACCCAAGGTTGGGTTCTTCACCTACCCCGTTGTTTTTTGAAAGTTTTCTACAGGAAATTGAACAGAATGTCGACATTTCGGTGGTACAGTTATTTCTGAAATATACGACTAACTTCCCAGTTAAGTACAATCATCAGCAAAATTCAATACTTGGGTCCCTTAGTGAAACAACGGCTCAAGTGATATTATTTTAAAACATAAGATGCACCCGTGTCGAATTTACCCCCATTACCCCCAAACTGAGGTAATTGTAGGGGTTAATGGCCTATGGGGGTAAAGCGATGTGAGATCAGTGGAGTGGGGGAATTTTTAGATATTACCACCCTAAATTTTTAATCCAAAAAAGTAAGATTAGGGGTTAATTTTAGGGAGTAGAACTATGTGAGGTAATAGGTGTAATGGGGTAATGCAAACAAAGAGAATTGGTAATCCCCTCCCCCAAAACAAAAATTACCATCCGAAAATATAAGATTAGGGAAGGTAACGTTAGGGGGTAAAATACTCTACTCCTCCTCTTTACCCACTGTTTTTGCTTTTACTTACCCTCAAGAATTATACACCCCTCCTAATAAAAATTACCTCCTTAATTTCTCAGTCTTGCATCGAATTGCCCCCTATTGACTCTAACTCTAACTTTTACTATAACTCTGACTAAACGGTTGCTTTGAGAGCAGAGATTGGAAAAAAACAACAATTACAAATGAATTTTTGCTCTCAATTTTTTATGCCAATAAATATTTCCGTCTTACGGACACGAGTTCTCTCCAACAATGCGTTTGTTATAACACCAGCTTAACACGTTTACTTATTTTTTTAGGCAGATACAGAAGCTTCCAAAGAAATTTCATTCATGCGTCGACAAAAACATATTCTTCTGAATTTATGCTACCCTATTGGTGGAAACCAATGGACCCCAGCCAATGTAAGTAGCGATAGCATCTCTTAAAAAGTCATTCGATTGTCTAGGTTCCGGCCAAATTAAAAAAAAAACTGTCAGAAACGTCCCATGTCTAGGTCCAGACATATGAAGAGGCAATGCTTGACTGAAATGTAGCATGAAAGGAACACACTTGACTCTTATGAGCATTGAATAGACTGTAGCCGGACTTTAAGCCTGTCTGGACTTTAGCTCGACTTTAGCTGGATCCAAAAATTTTACAAAAGACTTTAGCTCGACCAAAAATGAGGGCTGGACTTTAGCTCGTCCCAATGTTTAGATAAAGTTGAGCAATGTCTCATCATGGGTTCACCGTGTGTTTAAACGGTAGTTTCCTAAACAAACTATCAAGAACGACAGTCTCCCAAAAAAGCGTTCAAAAGCTATAGTATCCTAAAAGAAGGATCAAAACAATCGAGAATCATAAAAAATATAATTTCTGAAAAATACCGGTCAAAAAGGCTCGAAACCGATCAAAAACGGTCACTTGCCACATTACTTTGGCCATTTTGGATCGGTCTTGTCAACCGGGGCCACAAATAATTTTTCGTAAGTTTTCTAAGAGTGGTGAACTCGAAATTACCGTAAATTCTGGCCAAATTCTCGTCAAAATTCAGTTGATTGTACACAAAAGACCATTGTTTTTCCACATTCGGGAACTTCTGCAGCGCTTCCGAAATATTCTGGGAGAGAGAAGTGCGAAATGTCTCCATCATGGGGTGTTGTGAAAGGAAAAGTAAATACGTAAACAAGGGTCCAATATTTCCTGGGAAGAAGGCTTCAAATGCTGAAATGTTGGTTAAAACTGGGCAAACTAAAATTGATGGCATTGTGATTTCTTTGTTATATTCCTGTTTGATTTCAGTTACAGTTGGTTTGTTCACAAAAAACTCATGCAGTGATAGCGATAAATAGTAGAACCAGAAGCATATAAAAGTCAAGGATATCAAAGTCCATAAAATTTTGTTTCGAAATAATCTTGGACCAAATAAATGATTCACACCATGAAATGAACTTTCCAATGCAAATTTCTTCAACAAATTTGCAATTTGATTCATTTCTGAACTGATAATTTTTGAGTTATGTTTACGTGTTCACGACTCTCGTTTTTTTCCAAATGAAAAGATTACGGTCGTAAATTTTGCGAATAAAATTTTAAAAAATAAGAAAACGCCCAGTTTTATGAGTCCCTTTCATCTGAATTTTGCTATTCAATTAGGACAAAAACCGTTTTATTTTATGGCACCGGAAAACTTTTGAAAAAATGCTTAGTAGTATTAGCTAAGCAAGAGAGGGGGTAAAACGATGTACCCATGTATCAACACATTAGGTAGAGCCTACTTTCATCGATTTTTGAAGGATGTACCAATATTTTACCGCTTGAGTGAACATGTACCAAAAAATCAAGACTTCAAATAGATCCGTTCCCCCACAGTTCAGCTGCGCCTCAATGCGCAATCAGAAGCACTGATCACATCAACTTGCGCGAAATCACATGACAAAAACAGTATATATTAGTTTTTTTTCAATTCGCCGATTTTACTCATTTCCTCATATTCTTTAAAAATTATGCAAACTTATCTACCCAGTTTTTACCTAGTTTATCCAAAGTCGTCTCAAAAGTTTTCAAAAAAGACCAAAATTATCCAACTTGCACAAAAAAGTACCATTTTACCAAAAAAAGCAAATTTCTTCCAAAAACAACCAAACCTACAAAAAAACCGAACTCCTGCCAAAATATCCAATTTTTGCCAAGAAATACGCAATTCCTCTGATAAAAACTCAATTCCTACCAAAAACCACCACCCAAAAATTTGCAAAATATGCCCAATTCTTATTAAAAAAAATTACCTAATTTATACCAAAAATACCCAAGTCATCCCAACAACAAACCTATTTCTTCCCAAAAAAGACATAATTCTTCCTCAAAAACACGCAAATTTTTGCAAAAATCTGCTCATTTTTTACCAAAATTTACCAAAATTTAACAATCGTATCAATTGTAACCTAATGTATGAAACGTTACTCAAAGTTCATCACAATATTAACTGGAAATTACCATTCTTTAGGAAAAGTTTCCTTTTTTGCCAAAATTTGGAACCAATTTAAAACAAAATTTTACCACAATTTTAAGAAAAAATCACCAATATCACTTTACTTCTAACCAAAATTTTCCATAAGTTAGCACAAATTTTTATCACAAATGACAAATTTTGAACAATTTTTGGCCCATATTACTCAATTTCTAACTAGGTTAACACATTTTTTTCAATAGGTCAACTAAGTTCGTACTTTTTTCCAAATTTTGTGTATACAGGACAAGTATAACCTTTTTCAACAATTTTTCAAAGACTCCTGTGTATTAACCACTTGAGCGAGAAAGAGCTATATGTTATGAAAATTACCAATTCAAACAAAACCTTTTCTCCACGATCCAGCTCCCTCACTGCGCAATTAGCAACATCTATCAAACCAACCTTTTGCGAACTCATATGGATAAAATGTATATTTTTTTATTTTTTGCTTTTCTTCCGAATTTTCCCAATTTTACCTAATTTTTACCCGATTTCTGACGAATATACATAATATCTCCTCAAGTTTTCCCATATTTCTAAAAATTATCCAGATTTTATCAGAAAATTTCGCAATCTTAACAATTTTTGCCA
Source organism: Convolutriloba macropyga (assembly GCF_964194025.1). NCBI lineage: Eukaryota > Metazoa > Xenacoelomorpha > Acoela > Convolutidae > Convolutriloba > Convolutriloba macropyga. Next base: position 1,589,048 of record NC_134478.1, on the reverse strand, counting down.
GACTTTCATCCAATGTGATCAAATTATATCCAATTTTTAAAAAAATTCATCTAATTTTCAATCGTTTTCAAAAAATTTGTCAAAATTGACTAAAATTTTAAAAAGTCTTGCATAATATCTGCTCAATTTTAAACAAACTTTCATTAGGTTATCGACGATTAAACCAATTTCAATCATTTTTACAAGTTTTTGCAAAAAAAGTACGCAATTTTTTTACCTAATATTCCAAAATTTTGCCAATTAAACCGTGTTTTTCAAAACTTTATCAAAATTTATACACATTTTCACACAACTCGCGATATTTGTTCCCCGATTTCTGCGATGTTTACGCGAACATTTAGAATATATTTCAAAACTTTTACCAATATTTTCAAAATCTAACCACATCTTACATTCGTTTTAACCACGTTTTAAAAACTTTGACCTGATATAAACCCAATATTTTCCCAATTTTTCGAAAAACTACTCAAATTTCAAACAAGTATACCCAATAACTGACAAGTGTTTTTATTAATACCTGTCAAATCTCCCCGGATATCGTGATTTTAGATACGTGGACGCTTTAACATCTTAATTATTTTGACAAAACATCTCAGGTGAACCAATTTATCGTAAAAAGTTGCGTAACATTAATATTGGAATAAAAAGTTTTGTTCAATCTATGCGTGATCAAAGTTGTCCCAACAACAAACCAATTTCTTCCCAAAAAAAGACATAATTCTTCCTCAAAAACACGGAAATTTTTGCAAAAATTTGCTCATTTTTTACCAAAATTCACCAAAATTTAACAATCGTATCAATTGTAACCAAATGTATGAAACATTACTCAAACATCATCACGATTTTAACTGGAAATTAGCCTTCTTTAGGAAAAGTTTCCTTTTTGCCAAATTTTGGAACCAATTTAAAACAAAATTTTACCACAATTTTAAGAAGAAATCACCAATATCACTTTACTTCTCACCAAAACTTTCCAAAGTTAGCACAAATTTTTATCACAAATGACAAATTTTGAACAATTTTTGGCCCATATTACTCAATTTCTACCTAGTTTAACACATTTTTTTTCAAAAGGTCAACTAAGTTCGTACTTTTTTCCAAATTTTGTGTATACAGGACAAGTATAACCTTTTTCATCAATTTTTCAAAGACTCCTGTGTATTAACCACTTGAGCGAGCAAGAGCTATATGTTATTAAAGTTACCTATTCAAACAAAACTTCTTCTCCACCATCCAGCTCTCTCACTGCGCAATTAGCAACATCTGTCAAGCCAACCTTTTGCGAACTCATATGACTAAAACGTATATTTTTTTTATTTTTTGCTTTTTCTTCCAAATTTTTCCAATTTTTACCTAATATTTACCCTATTTCGGACGAATATACATAATATCTCCTCAAGTTTGCCCATATTTCTGAAAATTATCCAGATTTTATCAGAAAATTTCGCAATCTTTACAACTTTTGCCAGACTTTCATCCAATGTGATCAAATTATATCCAATTTTTAAAAAATTTCATCTAATTTTCAATCGTTTTCAAAAAATTTGTCAAAATCGACTCAATTTTTAAAAAGTCTTGCATAATATCTGCACAGTTCAACCATTTTTACAAGTTTTTGCAGAAAAAGTACGCAATTTTTTTACCTAATATTCCAAAATTTTGCCAATTACACCGTATTTTTCAAAACTTTATCAATATTTATACACACTTTCACACAAATCGAAATGGAAATGACCATATTTATTCAAAGTCTTAGTGACAATTGAGAACACTCCTGATAAAAAGGTTTCTTTCGGAGAATAGTTCTTCACGTTATCGAACTATTATTCACTAAATCGTAACAAAAACATCATAAAAACAACTGAATTAAATCATAATATTGTAGCGATTACGTCATAATCATACCTTAGGGGTCATTGGCCTCTTGTGAACAAAGTCAGATTTAAGTTATAATCATATCGTTTTATTATCACACAAATCAAAAGCTTGTTTTACTCCACTTCTTCATTTGATTTCTGTTCGGGAACCAAATTTTAACTGGAGTGTATGTCTTTCCGTAGACTTTCCCAATCTTATATTTAACACAAACCTAAGTTGTCTGCTCGAAACATTCCAACAAAGATTCTTCAAATCGCAAACTTCCGACAATTTCCCATTCGACGTAAATGATTTTTATTATAGCTTTAAAAAACAACCCATATAATTTAAATTGCTAAAGTAAAATGCTTTTCTTTGACATTTTCGTCTTTTAATTATTACAAAAATGTCGTTTCGTTATGTAACTTTGACAAGAAACTGATATTTCTAACAGAATTTTAACCAAATGTCAAAATTAAAATTTGACGTTGAAAAATTTCATTTTAAAAAAATCGCTCTAAGAAACATGCGTTTTAGAATACAATGTAGAAAAAACAGTGAATTTTAAAATTTGTTTTGAATAGAAAAATTCTTTTTACAATAGAATTTTTTCTAGAAAATTGCTTTTCTGATCATATTGTAGTTTTTATTGTAATTTTCATATAAAACGATATTTCTATTTAAAAATGCTGTTTCTGCAAAATTTGTTTTACAAAAAATTTTTATATTTTTTTGCAAATTTACGTTTGCAAAATTTCTCATTTTGAAATTTAAGTCGTAAAAGTCAATTTAAAGTTTAAATTGCTGAAGTAAAATGCTTTTCTCTGATATTTTGATATTTTCGTCTTTTAGGTGGCATTTACTTCCTTTCCAGCATGCTTATAGTGAATCTCTGGATCTGGTCAGAAATATCAGGCCGCTTTTTTCTATCAGTCTCTTAATCAAAGAGAAGAAATTGAATTAGAAGATATAGCTCCTAATTTTCTTTGGTACACTAAATAGGGCATAGATTGCACCGTACACCTTAAAAAACGTGCAGGTAAATTTACCTGAACTGTGCATGTGTCTTGACGGCCCTGCACACTACCTGCAAGTAACAGAAAACGCAGGTAATTTTACCTGAAACGTGCATGTAGCCCCCTGCACAATTTACCTGCAGTTTTCCTGAACAGTACAAATTTCAGGTAACTTTACCTTCACAATTCGCCTTAACTTTTCAGGTAATTTATTTTACAGTGAGAGTACAGGTGCATTATTGTGATCGCAGTTTGGAATATCACGGCTGACTATTATAGCTTTCATCAAAATTCTCCCTTCTTTATTACAAAATAATTCATTAAAAACTCATTGTCACCAGCACCAATTTTCGCCACAAGTTCATGAAAAATTATCAGCAAGAAAGAAATAATTTCTTTTGCTCTTTGTAATTATTCTAGTCTCCTGAACAATTTAAACATTGACCAGATACGGAAAACAAGGAATTGCGTTTTCCACATAAACATTTTGGCGTTTCTGTTACAAAAAAAAGATTTGCGTAGGAAATCATAACTCGCATTCCGAATTTTGAACAAAATTGATATGATCACAAGTATGTTCGATACTTCATAGAAAAAGAAGTGACACATCGTTACGGTTTACCCATTTTAAAAGTGGCAAACCTTTATGTTTACGTGTTCAAAAAGATTACTTTTGCAAATGAGTAGCTGAGGGCAGTAAATTTTGCGAATAAAAGTTAAAGAATTAATAAAAAAGTTCGTTTTATGGGCCCCTTTCCATTTGAAGTTTGCTATTCAAGTGAGGCAAAAACTGGTTTATTTTATTGCACCGGAAAATTTTAAAATGCTTCCTGCCAACATTCCTGGCGACCTTTATTCGTTTGTAGTTTTGCGTCTGTAATTTTCGTTTGTAATTTTCTAACAAGTCTTGAGCAATGAGAACTTCGAGGTCTCATGCGAACTCAAGATAACAAAATTCAGCGAGGGAGTCTTTTGAACGAGGGTCAAAGTTGATTTCTTCTATAAGTTATGAGAAACTGTAGGATGGTTATAATTGGCGGGTTTTATTTGGATCTTTGTCGATTCTAGTTGAAAAATGCGCAAAATATTGTTGTATATATCAGTTGAAACGCAATCAAATTTTGTAGACTTGTCTAGACATCGGGATTTTAATACTACTTGCTCAATTCAATTGAATATCTAAGATGGAAGCTTTATAAACATGAGATCACGATATAAAAAGTATAGTATTTATTGTTCAAAGTTTTCAGCTTTGCGGAAAATTTAAAGGAACCTAATTCTACATCCGAACGACACATGTTTTTTTTACTGTTTAAGAAAATTGTTAGTTTTTTCTCACATAAAGTTGCGGGTTTATTTTTTGGAAAATACGATAACAGTTAGTCAGAATATTTTGTTAGCTCAAAGGATTTGTATTGTTGTTTCAAACAAACCTAAGGGCACTTATTTATATTGGGGAAAAGATTTTCTCTTCCGTCAGCTTTTGTTGCGGCCGCTCAAGAATCTGAGCGGAATGGATATATCACAGCCTGGTTCTCGAGTTTTACGCCAGCCTGGTTCTTCAAAGGGTTCGATTGACTAACAATCTCGCAGAAATAATTAGTCGCTCGGAAGTATTAAAGGACTGTAACTTTAGATTTGCTGATTGAAGTTAAGAAAATCTTTAGTGATAGTCTATGTTCAATCTCGTGCTGAAGTTTGTAAGGCTACAACCAGTGTTAGTAAGGCTGCAAACTTCTCGTAAAGTAAGCTCAACTAACAGAAAATTTGCAAGATCTCAAGATCGAGCAAAAATTAGCAAAAAGACTAAAGTTGTTAAAGAATCAAATTTTTAGTCAATCTGATAGCCAACTGCTCTGTATAACAGTTTCTAATGGTTCTAAATACACTTCAGTTTCACTAATCCAACAATTAGGTTAAAGCAAATAATCAAATAATTATTATTAATAACATCACTGCTACTTGTTTCTGATTGGTTAATCAAGAAAATGATTTAGGTCATTGTTTACATAGTAAATGTCAAATTACTGCAATATTTACTTTATTGAAATACGCACGGATGGTTATTACGTGGCTCTAAATGCCTCGAATATACGGTATTTGACTTTTAATGATCACCTAAAATATCATAAAATAAACAACTTAAGAAATTTAACAATAAATGAAAAAATATCGAAAAATGCCAGTTTTGCATCATATAAGTGCAAAGAGCCACACTTGTAGGTCTGATGCAATAACGTTCGTTGGGTCCACGAGTAGCTTAGAGGTAACCCTAACCGTGTGCTACAACCTCGGGTTGCTCGGACTTTCCTTTCGAAATATATGGGGGTGTACAAGATTTCGGTCCCAACTTGTAAAAATTTTCAGTTTTGGCCATTTTTGAGTTTTGACAAATTCTAAGTTTTTTCGATTTCAAAGCTTATTTCTTGCTGTCTGATGGCTTTTGTAGCTGTTTTGGAGAAGTGGCGCCAACATCGCCGGCCCTGTTTTTGATCTCAGAAACACCATCGTAGAATACTGGCACTAACTTCACGACTGGGCGGTTTAGCTCTCCATGTGCCCTTTTCACTCTCGTTGATCTCACAACACCGTCGTTTCCAGTGAAGATCTCAATGATTCGTCCCAGTTTGTACTCACAGCGTTTCACAGAGTCATCTACTAGCCACACTAACTCGCCTTCTTTCAGGTTTCGCACATGTTCTTTTGACCACTTCGATCTTTGGTTCCATTGTGGAAGTTATTCACGAGTCCATCTTTTCCATATCATGTCGGCATATGCTTGAGCCGTTTTGAATGATTTTCTCAGGTCATTGTAGCGCTCATTGGATGGCATGAATGGTGCACTCGCGTTCTCTCGTCCTAGCAAGAAATGATTAGTTGTGGGTGCTGTCAAATCTTCAGGGTCGTCACTTACTGCTGTCAGGGGTCTTGCGTTGAGTATTTGTTCCACGAGACACATTGAGGTGCTTCGTAGGTGAGGCTTCGGTGGGGCTTCGGTAGGCGAGGCTTCGGCAAGAGACACATCTCGTAGGTGAGGCTTCGGTTGTCCAAGATTGCAATCATGATATTCTTGCAACTTTGAACCAGTCTTTCCCTGATTCCACCAAAGTGAGGCGCTCCGGGAGGATTGAATTTCCAAACAATCATTTTCTACGCTAAGTCACTTTCTATCTTAGCTTTGTCCCACTCGTTCATGAATGCTTTCAGCTCTTTGGCTGCTCCAACGAAATTTGTTCCGTTGTCGCTGATGATGGTACGTGGGTAGCCACGTCTTGCAATGAATCCTGTCACAGCAGCTAGACATGACTCGGTGTCCAATGACTGTGCAACTTCGATGTGCACTGCTCTCGTTGTCAAGCAAGTAAAGAGGCAGCACCACCTTTTCAAGGTACGTCGTAGGAACTTCACTTCAAAGGATCTGAAGTAGTCGACACCGGTATGAGTGAATGTGAACACATGTTCATCAAGTCGTTCTCGGGGCACGTCTGCAATCGGTGGGTGGATTGGATTGGCGTTTCTGTGTCTACATTTAATAGATCTCGACTTGGTTTTCCCTAATGCAATTCTTATTCCGATGATCCAGTACTCTTGTTGAAGCATATTTCTCACATATTCTGTGCCCTCATTTAGGTTGTCACGATGCGGTTTTTCCAAGAGAATTTGTACGACTGGATGTTTTGCTGTCAATAATAGTAGGTGTTTTGCATTGTAATCAAGGTTTGAATGCTTCAGTCGGCTTTCACTCTAATTGTTCCATCTTCCTCTATGAAGGGTGACAATTTGGCGATGTTCAATGTTTTGGAGATTTCTTTACTCCTTGCAATCGACTTTGAAACATTCGGGAAGCTTTCGGTTTGAAAAAATCGGAACAGTAATTTTTCTAATTGATGGATTTCGTCGGCTTTGAGGGTTCCCTTCTGCTTTGTCTTGAACCTCATGCAGTAGGCAATGAAGTTTCTAATTCGGTTGAAGGTATTGCATCGTCTCCATTCAATTAGTCGGTCCAAATCAGTTTCTGTGGCTACACTACTAGTAACTTGCTCAGCTTCAACTTCGTTCACTGCACCACGGCTTTGGGCAGTTTTCTTCATCTGTCTGGAGCCAAAACGGCCCATTTGACCACCCGGACTCCTTGAGGCCTTCGATGGACATCCCTCTTGTGCCAATACCGGCTGGGTTTTCGATGCCTTTGACATGTCGCCATTGGTCCATGGAAGAGTTTTCCAGTATTTCTGTTGCCCTGTTGGCAACAAACACTTGCTGTCTCTTGTGAGCTGACTGTAACCACTGTAAGACTGTTGATGAGTCAGTCCAATGATAAATTTTGTCAATTCTGACATCACGTTCCCTCAAAATCTGCATCCTGAGACAAACTCCGTAGACTGCGGCTTGAAGTTGTAAATTCGGAATCATCGTGTGTCTGATAGGTGCCACACGGTATTTTCCTATCACATAGGTAAGTTTCAACTTTGCCTCGTTTTTCAGATATGCCACGATGCACATTGCTTCTTCTGACGCGTTTGTGAAAATGTGTTGTCTCAAATTTGTACATCCGTTTTCGAAATAAAGTCGATTTATCGACATCGTCCTTATTTCTCTCAACTCAGAGCACCAGTAACTGAGTAGTTTTGAGTGTTCTGCTGAAAACTTTTTGTCTCATGCTTGTCCCAATGCTGCCCAAATACTTTTGAGACAAAGGATACGACAGTTCTCTAAGTTATTTTTGCTGGAACTTCTTGCTCAGTTCCACGACAGACTATGAGACTCTCTGGGTCTACATTCCAGTTCAGTCCAAGTGTTGAGGATGATTGCGGCTCGGCCTCGAAAGTTTTCACAACTTTCGTTGATCTGCCTGCCTCTGGGATTTGTGACTTGACATCATTCTCACTAGTTATCCATTTTGTCAAATTGAATCCATCTTTGCTGAGGATCTCTCTGACTTTCTGGTAGATTTCAATTGCTTCTTGAGGTGTTCTGATTGACTTGAGGAAGTCGTCCATGTAGAAGTTTCGCTGGACAGCTTTGACAAGATTTTCCTCATCTTTCGCGTTATCTTTCGCCATTTGATGCAAAGCGTAATTTGCACAAGTCGGCGAGCTCTTCGCCCCAAAAACGTGTCGAGTATACTTGTAGACTTCTATCCTCTACTCTTAACCTTCTCACCAGATAAATCGTAAGCATCCCCTGTCATCGCTTGGGACAGCAACTTGAAGAAACATCGCTTCTATATCGGCTGAAAGTGCTATTTGATGTTCTCGGAAGCGAAAAATAATTCCTATCAGACTCTGCAACTGGTCTGTTCCAGATAGAAGTTTGTCGTTGAATTTGGAACTAGAAGTTTGTCGTTGACTTTGGAACTTTGCTGTTGTACTGCACACTCTTCTAACTTTCTCGGGTTTGTTAGGATTGATGACAGGATGAAGTGGCGAGTAGCGCTGAAGCTTGCCTCTTGTTTCGTTCAATTCAACTTGTTGGACTTTGCGGACATAAGCAGCTTTGGCGTCAGTGTCAATGGTCTCCTGATAACACTTTCGCAATATATCATCTTTCTGTAGTTGTCGTTCTAGGGACTTGAGTTGCCCATAGCAGAGTAGAAGTTATTTGGTAACTTCACTTCCTCTTCTTGCCATAAATTCCAACTTCGTATCTTTCACCGGTGAATCGAATTGTTTGCTCCAATGTTTTGATTGCTCTCTGTTCGTCTTTCGAATGACCGGTGACATCACAGTTTGAGGCGTACAATTCGATGGCCCACCAATTACTCAACTGGTTTGCTAACTTGTCCTATGATACTGAGGTTGTTGTTCTAGCAAGATTTATTGTCTGTTTCGCCTGGTAGCAGACAATTTAAGGCCCCGTCAATTTTCGATTTCACTGCTCATGGTGCAGTTTTGTCGTATGACTTCTTGAATTCTATTGACTAATGGATGTCGTAGCTGTCTTGTCCAAGAATTACTTGAACTTCGTTTGGATTGTAGCTCTGATTTGGCAAGTCCTTCAGATGTGGGTAGCGATCTTTCACCCCTTGCAGATCTACAATCTGATCACCCAACTTCAGTTTCTCGTGAACATAGAATTGCACTGTTGTCATCAGTCGAGACTTCTCGTAAGCTGAAACCGCTATCGGCACTATTTCTGTCTTGACATCTTTTGATCCGTGGATTCCTGCTACTGACAAAGATGCTTTTTGGCCTTGTAGCTGCAGTGTAGATACAATTGACTTGTCCGCGAATGAGATTGAGCATCCCGTATCACACATTGCCAGCACGCTCAGGCTGTGGTTTCCATTCACTAGTTTGACACGCACTACAGGGAGTCCTCCTTGTGTGATCATTGTTGCTACTGCTGTCGTAGCATCTGAGGCACTTGTTGTAGCCTCCTTCTTTGGGAAGTCTCTGTGCAAAAGTTTGTTGTGTCGTCGTCCACAATTTGGCACGCTGCAATTTCTGCTTTTGCAATTCTTTGAACTATGACCAGGTCTCAAATGAAACACAGTCTGAACTTCTGCACATGTTCTCGTCGTTCATTCAGCTTCATTGATTTGAATTTCTCGCAACTCCAGATTGCGTGCTGTCCATCTTTGAACGGACATTCTGAATTCCTTAGTTTGGTAGAATCATCAGCATTGGATGCAAATGTACTAGTTTTTGGTTTCTCGCGGTTTTGAAACTTAGGGTTTGTTTGGGCTAGCAAGTCTTCATGTATGAAAGCAGTTGATTCTAACCAGTCTTTGAAAACAATCAAGTTTGCTTCTAGTAGTCGATGATCCTGTATATGTTGTAGCCACTGCTCTTTAAGCTGAGGGGAAAGTTCAACTGGTCGCTGAACTCAGAACTCCCTCCGACTCCAGATCATGCTGAAGTCCGAGTCGAATCAAAACGTTAACTCTGTTTGTGACTACGTTTGAAAATCGAACGATGCTACTGGAATCATCGTGTCTAACTGGAGGATGTGTGTATATCTTCTTGAGTTGACATTCAACAATGACTCTCGGTCTGCTAAAACTTTTGCAGAGAATGTCCCAGGCTTGAGAGTATGCCTGTGAAATGAATCCCAGTCCAGAAATTGTAACTTCCGCCTGACCAGTGAGGTTAATCTTCAGATACTGCATCTTCTCAGTGTCGCTCAGCCGCTTCTGATGCACAATGACATTGAAAAGTTCTGCCCATTCGGGCCACTTCAAAAGGTCTCCTGTGAATTCCGTTAGCTTGAGTTTTGGTAATCCTCTTGGGTCACCGGGTCACCACTCTTGCGTCACCACGGTGTAGTTTTCGTTTAGGCGCTGAAACGTTTGTCACCTCTGTCTAGTGTGAAATTCTTAGGAGGGTCGATCACAACATTGGGAGATAGTGCTCGACTTGGGCCAGAATGTTGAGCCACTAAAACTGCCCAACCTGCAGTTCTTTCTAGATTGCGTCTTGATCCAACACTTTCTTAATTGTCTACCTGTGACCCAGATGCTCTTGAACTTCCTTTTGTCAGTTCAATTTCCATGCGCCTTTGCTCTTTGTCTGCTTCAGCTGCCTTTCTTTCCTTCTCGAGCTCTCGTTCATGTTGTCGCAAACGTAGCTCATCTTCCTGGTGTTGTAACTTTAGACGTAAGTCCTGTTCTTGTTGTTCCTTTCGTCAACGCAGTTCCATTTCCTCGCGCTCCTGCTCCAACTCCAACTGCCGCTCTCGCAGTCGTTGCTCTCTGTTTTTCTTAACTCTTAGGTTTTCGAGCTCCATTTCGTCAATCTGTCGTCTTCTCGATGATCGCGAGTTTGCATTACTGGGTTGTTTTCTGCTTCCTTGTGTAGCAAAATGCCTTGAAGAGACCACGACGTTGTCTTCAGCGTTCTCTACTGCTCCATTTCTTGTATCAATTATGGTCTTGTTTGGGTCGTTATCACCAGCTTATGTGGATGACACTGACGATGTTTGGTTTCCACAATCCTTGCTCTGCCCGTACTGCTTGATTAGGTCTCAATAGTGACTCCTAGTATTGCTGAAATCCACAAGCTCTCGGGAGCGATATTCTTGCTTTATCGTTTGAATCGACTCTGCGTAGATTTCAACGAGTTTTTCGACTAACCGTTCCACCTGATTACACAATGTCTGTTTTTCGGAGTCGCTTAAGTTTTCAGTTTTTAACTTCTCCTCCAAACTTGATAGCTCACTCTCAATTGAGTGAGCAGCTTTCACTGCTTTTCATGCTCGAAATGTGTCTGCGCAATAACCCACGAATTCTGAGCAAAATTTTTCAATGTCCTCCGAGAAATGGTACTTCGTCAACTACCCATCTCAAATATTTGCTCTTTTCTTCTAACTTACGCTTGGTGTCATTGTCGAAAGCTTCCAAATACTTTGGTTTTAACAGTAACTTTTGATGCTTTCTGTTGGCTTCTAACTTTTCGTACGTCTCAAAGAAGACTCGATATGCACTTTTGGCAGTCATTGTTTTGTTTTGTGTCAGGTAGCCTTCTTGCTCGGTGAGGCGTCTGGAGAACAATTTGAGTAGGTCAGCTTCCTCCTCCTCTAACGTCTTCAGTTGACCACTCGTCTTCCAATCGACCGTTTTCCAGTGTCTACTGGAAATTTTGCTGGCCATCGTAGAGATATCGTTCTGGTCCACGAAATTGAATAGAAGATTCGTTGCTGATCGTGTTGTTGTTGATTTCCGGGTCGGCGGACCAAATGTTGCGGCTGCTCAAGAACCTCAGCGGAACCGATATATCACAGCCTAGTTCTCGAGTTTTACGCCGGCCTGGTTCTTCACAGGGCTAGATTGACAAACAATCTTGCAGAAATAATTAGTCGCTCGGACGTATTAAAGGACTGTAACTTTAATTTTGTTGATTGAAGTTAAAAAAATCCTTAGTGATAGTCTATGTTCAATCTCGTGCTGAAGTTCGAAAGGCTTAAACCAGTGTTAGTATTGCTGCTAATTTCTCGTTAAGTCAGCTCAACTAACTTAAAACTCGCATGATCTGAAGATCTAGCAAAACTCAGCAAGAAAGACTAAAGTTGTTAAAGAATCACATTTTAGTCAATCTGAGAGCCAACTGCTCTGTATAACAGTTTCTAATGGTTCTAAATACAATTCAGTTTCACTAATCAAACAATTAGGTTAAAGCAAATAATCAAATAATAATTATTAATAACATCACTGCTACTTGTTTCTGATTGGTTAATCAAGAAAATGATTTAGGTCATTGTTTACATAGTAAATGTCAAATTACTGCAATATTTACTTTTGATGACATAAGCACGGATGGTTATTACGTGGCTCTAAATGCCTCGAATTTACGGTATTTGACCTTTAATGATCACCTAAAATATCATCAAAATAAACAACTTAAGAATTTTAACAAGAAATGACAAAATATGGAAAAATGCCAATTTTGCACCATATAAGTGCTAATAGCCACACTTGTAGGTCTGATGCAAAAACGTTCGTTGGGTCCATGAGTAGCTTAGAGTTAACCCTAAACCTGTGCCATAACTTCGGTTTGCTCCGGTTTTCAATTCCGAAAATGGGGGATGTACAAAATTTCGGTCCCAACTTGTAAAAATTTTCAGTTTAAACCATTTTTGAGTTTTGACGAATTCTAAGTTTTTTTCAGTTTCAAAGGTTATTTCTTGCTGTCTGTTGGCGTTTGTAGCTGATTTGAAGTGGCGCCAACAGTTTTAACCGATTGGAGTAATTCAGGAAAGCGTCTGATTTCATTGCATAATTTAGATGACTCATAAATTTAAATCTCACCAGATATCTTTCTTTGTTAAATTTTAGCTCATCTGCAGAAATTTTTGCACAATCTCAGGTTTTTCCTGTCGCCTGAGTTTCGTGGCAAATAAATCTGAGATTGAAACCGTAGTACGACACATCATTCAACAGTAATTTCTCTTGAACTCTTCGATCACTCTTTCAATGAACAGAAGAAATGGAATTAGAAAATAGTTCCTAATTTTCGACCTCGACCCTAGCCCAAACTTAAGGTCAAGTTTGCAAAATATGCACAGTGATTTACAAACGGTGTAAAATAATGTATTATAGTAGCAAATGTTTGCAAAGAACTTTTGCAAACTTGACAATAATTTGCAAATCCTTATATTAACTTGCAAACAATTTTATAACTTTGATATTAATTTGCAACAAAATAGCAACTCTAAAACTAATTTGCAATTTTTAACATATTTGACCTCGGATTTTTTAATCAATAAAGGCCCAAAATTTTTTTAAAATGTCCTTAATCTAAGCTTAAGGCCTCTTCACTTTAAAAAACACGAAAACGTTGAAAAATATGAATGTACATATATTTTGTGGGTGTCGACAAAATTCTAATGAAAATAGCAATGATAGCTTCTTTCTATCTTCAATTTTTCGTTTTGTTAAAATTTTTCACAAATTTTAAATTCTTTTACCTGAAATTCTTGTCGAAGTTGTGACCCTTGCCAAAGTTTGCATCCTTGCCGCCGGCGACCTCACATCAAACAGGCATCCTTGTTGAAGTGGCTATAACAAATAAAAAACTAAAACAAGAAGGAAAAAAAGAAAAATTGGGCACGGTGTGCCCAAAAACAAAAAAAGTAGAGGGCACGACGTGTCCCGAATACGGAGCACGGGTGCCCAAAAAATACTGGACACGGTGAATCCAAAAAAAAATAAAAAACAAACACACGACTACGAACAAAAATGAACAGACGTTTACAAGCAAAAGCAAAAATGATGTGCTGGCCATCAAAACTTGCAAGAGTACGGGCAAGGAGAACGTAGAACAAAAAAGTGCATCCACCGACAGCTCAGTTGGTAGAGCAGAATACTATAGAGTATAAGCTGATATCCTTAGGTCCCTTGTTTCAGTCGGAGCAACTTTTATTCAGCTACTTTTTTGTAATTTGCTGTTTCCTCATGGATCCTTAATATAATCTGTTTCAGAACAAAATATTTAGTTCAAATTGCTAACATCAACTTCTACATTCAACACGCAACATTTATCATTCAGAATGTGTTAAAAGTAAAAAGAACCGGAGTCTGCTGCTAACTCTCTGAATTAGCTGAAGACTCTTTTTTTGCTTCGTTGTTTTGGCAAAAAGAGTAATTTTTTGGTGTTTAAGATAAAAGTAGGTGCAAACTGGCTAAAGCGCGGAAAAAGAACTATTATCTAAGTAGTGCATTCACCGATAGCTGAGTTGGTAGAGCGGAGGACTGTAGAGTTGAAGCTGATATCCTTACGTCCCTTGTTCGCGTCCCAGTCGGTGGAGCTAATTTCATATAGCTACTTCGTTTTTTGAATTTTTTGTCTTCTCGTGGCTCTTGAAAACAAATGGTTTTGGAAGCAAAATATTTAGTTTACCCTGTTAGCATCAATGTCTACATTTAACACTCAACATTTGTTAACAGTTATCATTCAGTATGTGTTAAACTTGACAACAACCGGAGTCTGATGCTAAATCTCAGCTTTAGCTAGAAAGATTTTCTTTGCTTCGTTGTTTTAGAAAAAGACGGAATTTTATGATGGCTGAGATATGTGAAGGTGAAAAGTGGCTAAAGTGCGCCGAGAAGGAACTCAGAGCAAAGTAGTGCTTGCACAGAGAACTCCGGTGGTAGAACGGAGGACTATAGAGTTAAAGCTGATATCCTAAGATCCGTGGTTCGAGTCCGGGTCGGTGAGCTATTTTTATAAAGCTATTTTACTTTTGTTTTTACTTTGTTGTCTTCTCATGGATCCTTAATATAATTTGTTTCCGAAGCAAAATATTTAAATAACCTTGTTAACGTCAATGATTAAATGACAACATTTGTTCATATTTATCTTTAAGTATGTGTTAAAAAAAGAAACGGAGTCTGATGCTAACCCTCTGCTTTAGCTAAAAAGATTTTTTTTGCTTCGTTGTTTTGGAAAAACGCGTAATGTTATGATGCCTAAGGCAACATTAGGTGTAAACGAGAAAAATTGCGCGGGAAAAGGACTTAGAGCTAAGTAGTGCATCCATCAAAAACTCAGTTGGCAGGACGGAGGACTGTAGAGTTGAAGCTGATACCCTTAGGTCCCTGGTTCGAGCCCGAGTAGTTGTAGCTACTTTTATATAGCTATTTTGTTCGTTTATAATTTCTTGTCGTCTCATGGATCCTTAAAATATTTTTTTTCGGAAGCAAAATATTTAACTTACCTTTTTAGCATCAAAGACTAAATTTAACACTCAAAATTTATTAACATTATCTTTAAGTATGTGTTAAAATTGAAAAGAACAGGAGTCTGGTGCTAACTCTCTACTTTAGCTAAAAAAGTATTTTTTTCTGCGTTGTTTTGGAAAAAGATGTAATGTTATGTTGGCTAAAGTAAGAGTAGGTGTAAACGGGCTGAAGTGCGAAGAACAGAATTTAGAGCTAAGTAGTGCATCCACCAATAGATCAGTTGCCAGAGAGGCGGACTGTGAAGTTGAGGCTGATTTTCTTAGGTCACTCACTGATTCGTTTCTGGGTTTATGGAGGTCATTTTATATCGCTACTTTTTAAAAATTTGTTGTCTTCTCACGTGTCCTCAAAATAATTTGTTTCGGAGGCAAAATATTTAGTTTACATCGTTAACATTAATGTCTACGTTTAACACTCAAAATTTGTGAACATTTATCTTTTTTGTATGTCTTAAAAGTCAAAGAAAACGTAGTCTGATGCTACTAACTTTCCGCTTTCGCTAAAAAAAGTAATTTTTTTGCTGTGTCTTTTAGGAAAGAGGTGTAATTTTATGATGGCTAAGGTATCAGTAGGTGTGAACGAAAAAAAGTTTGCGGAGAAGAACATAAAGCTAAGTAGTGCATCCACCAAAAGCTCAGTTTGCAGAGCGGTGGCTGTAGAGTTTAAGCTGATATCCTTAGCTCCCTAGTTCAAGTCCAGGGCGGAGAAGTTCATTTGATACAGCTACTTTGTTTTTTGAATTTGTTGTCTTCTCGTGGATCTTGAAAATAAGTTATTTCAGAAGCAAAATATTTAGTTTACCTTGTTAACATCAATGTCTACATTTAAAACTCAACGTTTGTTAACAGTTATCATTCAGTATGTGTTAAAATTGAAAAGAACCGGAGTCTGATGCTAAATCTCAGCTTTAGCTAAGATTCTTTTTTGCTTCGTTGTTTTGGAAAAATAAGAGAACGTTATGGTGGCTGAGATAAGAGTGGGTGAAAACTGGCTAAAGTTTGCGGAGAAAAAACTTAGAGCTAAGAAATGAGTCCAAGGAGAGCTCAGATGGTAGAACAGAGGACTGAAGCGTTGAATCTGATAGCCTTAGGTCCCTATTAGGGAAAAAGGGGGTCACCAACCAACCACTCAAAACTAACGTGTATTCGATTGGGGACCCCCTTTTACCCTACTACAGTATTGGATATATCCGCTAAAACAGTATTGGATATATCCACTACCACATATACACATTACCCTATACTCCCATTCTTATACAATTAAAAACAATCATTTCCTGTCTCACTTAATGCAGTCTACTAGTACAGAGTTAAGTTGGTAGTTAACCATGATAGTCCAGGTTCTATCCCCATTAGATACTAAATTTTTTCCACTCTATATCCACTACTAGATATATACACATTACTCTATACCCCCATTCTTATACAATTAAAAACAATCATATCTTGTCTCACTTAGTGCAATCCACTAGTAGACTTAAGCTGGTAATTAACCGTTATCAGACGGATATTTTGTGTTCTATCCCCACTGACTCCAGTAGACGTTCGCATAAATTAGTGTAACTAATGAGACCGTGTAAAAAGAACGTAAAGCCATCTTTCAAAAATCTGTGAAGCCACTTTGTGAATAACTTGAACAAAAAACCAGCTGAACTCTACTCCTTTATGTTAAATCTTCTGGGCATATTCCTTGAATCTATCTTTAGTATGTGTATATCTACATCTATGTAGATAAATACATAATCTACACAGAAAAATTTTAAATCTAAGTCCGCTGATATGTTGATTTACATTGCACATTATAAAAGTTAAATATAGATTTGGATTATTATAATGCATACTCATATGATTAAAATAATATCACAGATATAACATTCAAATAAACTATCTAAACATTTATCAAAACATTTTCTCCATGATTTATCTTTGCAACTATCACGTTTTACTGACATAGACATTTTTAATTTGTACAATTTCAAAAAAATGAATTTTTACCCTTAACAAAAAAAATGTCTAAAGCAGAAAGCGTAAATTTTTGTCATATTTGTGATCATTTTTGCGCACATAAAGCATGCCGCATAGCAAAAACAAGTGAGCCAAATAGCCAATAACGAAAAAGTGGCTTATTAGAAAAGTCAATAGGCGTAAGCAGTAGGAAGCGTTAGCGGAGAGAATTAGACCAATGACTGGCAAGAGACGGGCAGGGGTTCGAGTTCAATTAAGGGCGGAAAAAGACGCATAACTTCCTGGACCACAAAATTGAGAAGTTGGGTTTCTTTTGCATCTGTTCCTTCTACTTCATTTCTTTTCTTTTTTCATTTTTTCCAATCTTTCTTTCCAATCTCATTTATATGTTTCGGCTCCTAATCTGCTCATTTTTTGCGATCATTAAGCTTGCCAAAGCAGGCGAGCCATTAAAGTCAGAAAGCAATATTTCGCTGATTCAGCAATAGGAACAGACGAATGCAGCACGCATCGTTAGCGTAAGCAAGGGTTGCGGGTTCGAGCCTGAGTCGCTGCCAAAAATGGCTTCTGTTTATTGGCTTAAAAATGATGAATATTCTTTTCATCCACTTCTGTGTTTCCCTCTTGCTCCTTTCTTCTTCATTTTTCTTTGATCTTTCAATGTTAAATTTCTTCGTCTACATTTTTATTTCAACTCGATTTCTATGTCACCATGTTTATGCACCTAATCATCACATTCGTTTGTTTATTCGTTCATTCTTTCTGCATTAGAAAAATCAACAGGCGTAAGAAATCGGCATCCTTAGCGTAGAGGATAAGACCTAAGACTGTTGAGAGAGGGGCAGGAGTTCGAGCCTTATTAAAGGCGGAAAAAGACGCATTATTTCCTGTGACACAAACTTGGGACGTTAGTTTTCTTTTTTTCATTTCTTTAATTTCGTTTGTTTTCGTTTTTCTTTTGTTTCTTTTCAATCTTCCCTTATGTAAAAATTTGGCTGGTAGTCTGCTGATGTTTTGTGTTTATTAAGCGTACCAAAACAGGCCAGCCATTAAAACCATTGAGCAAAACTTTGCTGATTCAGAAACAGAAGTAGAAAAAAGCAACGCGAATCAGTAAGCAAGGGGTGCGCGTTCGAGCTGGAGTCGGTACCGAAAGCGGCTAATTCTAACTCGATTGCTTTACACCCATGTTTAAGCTCCCAAAACTCATATGCTTTAACGATACTGAAACATACAACCTAGCCTAATTCATGCGGTTTGAGACGAGCTATATTGCTTTATTTAAGCTCCTAATTTGATCATTTTTGCGCGCAAAAAGCATGCTGCATAGCGAAAACAAGTGCGCCAAATAGCCAATAACTAAAAATGTGCTCATTAGAGAAGTAAAAGGCGTAAGCAATAGGAAGCGTTAGCGGAGAGGATTAGACCAATGACTGTCAAGAGATGGGCAAGGGTTCAAGTTCAATTAAGTGCGGAAATTGACGCATAAAATTCTGGACCACAAAAATGAGAAGTTGGTTTTCTTTTTCATTGGTTCCTTCTATTTCGTTTTATCGTTTTATTATTTTTCTTTTTTCCAATTTTTCTCTTTAGTTATGTTTTGGCTCCTAATCCGCCCATGTTTTGTCTTCGTTAAGCTTGCCAAATAAGGCAAGCCATTAAAATCAGAGACCAATATTTTGCTGATTCAAAAAATAGGAAAAAACGAATGCTGCACGGATCGGTAGCGTAAGCGAGGGGTGCGGGTTCGAGCCTTACTGGGTGCCAAAAATGACTTGTGTTTTTTGGCTCAAAAATGGTGAATGTTGTTTTTCATCCACTTCTGTGTTTCCCTCTTGCTCTATTCTTCTTTATTTTTCTTTAAACTCTCTATGCTATATTTCTTCGTCTATGTTTTTATTATAATTCGAATTCTATGTCACCATGTTTATGCGCCTAAATATCACATTCGTTTTTTATTCGTTCATTCTTTCTGCATTAGAAAGATCAACAGGCGTAAGAAATGGGCATCCTTAGCGTAGAGGATAGGAACCATGAATGCTGAGAGAGGGGCAGGAATTCGAGTCTTATTAAAGGCAGAAAAAGACGCATAATTTCTTAGGCCGCAATTTGATAAATTGATTTTCTTTTTCGATTTTTCGTTTTTTTTTCGTTCCTTTTCCTTTTTATCTTCTTCCCTTTCAATCTTTCTCTTTTGTCATTTATGGATCCCAATGTTCACATGTTTTGCGTTCATTGCGTTTGCAAAAATAGGCGAGCCCTTAAAGGCATTGAGCAAAAATATTGCAGGGAGAGCAATAGACAAATGCAACACGTGACCAACGAGCAATTAGTCGCCACAAAAATTGCTCGTTAGAAAGGCCAATAGGCGTAGGCAATAGGCATCGTTATCAGAGATGATAAGAACAGCGATTGTCAAGCGAGTGGCAGGGGTTCGAGTCTAATTAAAGGTGGTATAAGAAGCATAATTCCTTGGAACACAAAATTGAGACGTTGGGTTTCTTTTTTTCATTTCTTTAATTTCGTTTCTTTTAGTTTTTCTTTGGTTTCTTTCCAATGATACCTTCTGTCATAATTTGGCTCGTAGTCTGCTGATGTTTTGTGTTCATTAAGCTTACGAAAACATGCCAGCCATTAAAACCCTTGAGAAAAAACTTTGCTGATTCTGAAACAGGAGTAGAAAGAAGCAACGCGAAACAGTAGTATAAGCGAGGGGTGCGGGTTCGAGCTGGAGTCGGTATCGAAAGCGGCTAATTCTAACTCGATTGCTTTACCCCCACGTTTAAGCTCCCAAAACTCATATGTTTTAACGGTCCTTCAACATACAAACTAGCATCATGCATGCGTTTTGAGACGAGCTATATTGCCATATTCAAGCTCCTAATTTGATCATTTTTGCTCGCATAAAGCATGCCGCATAGCAAAAACAAGTGAGCCAAATTGCCAATAACGAAAAAGTTGCTCATTGGAAAAGTCAATAGGCGTAAGCAAAAGGAAGCGTTAGCGGAGAGGATTAGACCAATGACTGTCAAGAGATGGGTAGGGGTTAGAGTTCAATTAAGGGCGGAAAGCCGCAAAATTTCCTGGACCACTAAACTGAGAAGTTGGTTTTCTTTTTCATTTGTTTGCTCTACTTCGTTTTTTTTTCATTTTTTCTTTTCTTTTTTTCCAATCTTTCTCTTTTGTTATGTTTTGGCTCCTAATCTGCTTATGTTTTGCGCTCATTAAGCTTGCTAAACCAGGCGAGCCCTCAAAGTCAGAGACCAGTATTTTGCTGATTCAGAATTAGGAAAAGACAAAGCTGCACGCATCTGTAGCGTTAGCGAGAGGTGCTGGTTCGAGCCTGACTCGGTGCCAAAAATGGCTCCTGTTTTTTGGCTCGAAAAAGGTGAATGTTGTTTTTCATCCACTTCTGTTTCCCTCTTGCTCCATTTTTTGTTTTTCTTTAAACTCTCTATGTTATAATTCTTTGTCTATATTTTTATTATAAATCGAATTCTATGTCACCATGTTTATGCGCCTAATTATCACATTCGTTTTTTTATTCGTTCATTATTTCTGCATTAAAAAGATCAATAGGCGTAAGCAACTGGCATCCTTAGCGTAGAGGAAAAGACCCATGACTGTTGAGAGAGGGGCAGGAATTCGAGTCTTATTAAAGGCGGAAAAAGACGCATAATTTCTTGGACCGCAATTTGATAAATTGGTTTTTATTTTTCGATATTTCGTTTTGTTTCGTTCTTTTTCCTTTTTATCTTCTTCCCTTTCAATCTTTCTCTTTTGTCATTTATGGATCCCAATGTTCACATGTTTTGCGTTCATTGCGTTTTCAAACAATAGGCGAGCCCTTAAAGGCATTGACCAAAATATTGCAGGAAGAGCAATAGACAAATGCTATACGTATCGGTGGCGTAAGCGATAAGACACGCGGTTGTTAAGCAAGGGGCATGGTTTCTCAGCCGAGTTGATGCAAAAAATGGCTCGTTTTATTGACCCACAAAACCGGTAACTGTTGCTTCTCATCCACTCCTGTCTTTCTTGCTTTATCTATCTTATCTCTATTATCTCTGTTTCGTATCCGTCCTTGTTAAGGAATTCTTTTCTATCTATCCATCTATTTTTATGTCTTTAGACTGCAATTCTCACATGTTTTAGTGGTCCATAAACATGCCGACTAGCATAATACAAGCATTTTGAGACGAGCTATATTGCCATTTTTAAGCTACTAATTTTATTATTTCTTGCACGCATAAAGCATGCCTCAAAGCAAAAACAAGCGACCCAATTAGCCACAACAAAAAAGTTGCTCTTTAGAAAGGTCAATAGGCGTAAGCAATAGGCATCGTTATCGGAGATGATAAGACCAGTGACTGTAAAGCGAGTGGCAATCGTTTGATTCTAATTAAATGTGTTATCAGACGCATAATTTCCTGGAACACAAATTTGGGACGTTGGTTTTCTTCGTTTTCATTTCTTTAATTTCGTTTCTTTTCGTTTTTCTTTTGTTTCTTTTCAATCTTCCCCTCTGTAAAAATTTGGTTGGTAGTCTGCTGATGTTTTGTGTTCATTAAGCGTACCAAAACAGGCCAGCCATTAAAACCATTGAGCAAAACTTTGCTGATTCAGAAACAAGAATAGACAGAAGCAGCGCGCATCAGTAGTATAAGCGATGGTTGTGGGTTCGAGCTGGAGTCAGTATCGAAAGCGGCTAGTTCTAACTCGATTGCTTTTCCCCCATGTTTAAACTCCTAAAACTCATATGTTTTAATAGTCCTTAAAAATACAACCTAGCTTAAATTATGAGTTTTGAGACAAGCTATATTGCCACATAAAGCTCCTAATTTGATCATTTTTGCGCGCATAGAGCATGCCGCATAGCAAAAACAAGTGAGCCAAATATCAAATAACGAAAAAGTTGCCCATTAGAAAAGTCAATAGGCGTAAGCAATAGGAAGTGTTAGCGGAGAGGATTAGACCAAGGACTGTCAAGGGATGGGCAGGGGTTAGAGTTCAAATAAGGGCGGAAAGGAGCATAATTTCCTGAACCATAAAACTGAGAAGTTGGTTTTCTTTTTCATTTGTTCCCTCTATTTCGTTTTTTCTTCGTTTTTTCGTTTGTGTTTTTTCCAATCTTCCTCTTTTGTGTTTTGACTCCTAATCCGCTCATGTTTTGCGCTCATTAAGCTTGCCAAAGCAGGCCAGCCCTTAAAGTCAGAGAATTTTATTTGCTGATTCAGAAATAGGAAAAGACGAATGCTGCACGGATCGGTAGCGTAAGCGAGGGGTGCGGGTTCGAGCCTTACTGGGTGCCAAAAATGACTTGTGTTTTTTGGCTCAAAAATAGTGAATGTTGTTTTTCATCCACTTCTGTGTTTCCCTCTTGCTCTATTCTTCTTTATTTTTCTTTAAACTCTCTATGTTATATTTCTTCGTCTATGTTTTAATTATAATTCGAAATCTATGTCACCATGTTTATGCGCCAAATTATCACTTTTGTTTTTTTATTCGTTCGTTATTTCTGCATTAAAAAGATCAATAGGCGTAAGCAATTGGCATCCTTAGCGTAAAGGAAAAGACCCATGACTGCTGAGAGAGGTGCAGGAATTCGAATCTTATTAAAGGCGGAAAAAGACGCATAATTTCTTGGACCGCAATTTGATAAATTGGTTTTCTTTTTCGATTTTTCGTTTTGTTTCGTTCCTTTTCCTTTTTATCTTCTTCCCTTTCAATCTTTCTTTTTTGTCATTTATGGATCCCAATGTTCACATGTTTTGCGTTCATTGCGTTTTCAAACAATAGGCGAGCCCTTAAAGGCATTGACCAAAATATTGAAGGAAGAGCAATAGACAAATGCTATACGTATCGGTGGCGTAAGCGATAAGACACGCGGTTGTTAAGCAAGGGGCATGGTTTCTCAGCCGAGTTGATGCAAAAAATGGCTCGTTTTATTGACCCACAAAACCGGTAACTGTTGCTTCTCAACCACTCCTGTCTTTCTTGCTTTATCTATCTTATCTCTATTATCTCTGTTTCGTATTCGTCCTTGTTAAGGAATTCTTTTCTATCTATCCATCTATTTTTATGTGTTTAGACTGCAATTCTCACATGTCTTAGTGGTCCATAAACATGCCGACTAGCGTAATACAAGCATTTTGAGACGAGCTATATTGCCAATTTTAAGCTACTATTTTTATTATTTCTTGCACGCATAAAGCATGCCTCAAAGCAAAAACAAGCGACCCAATTAGCCACAACAAAAAAGTTGCTCTTTAGAAAGGTCAATAGGCGTAAGCAATAGGCATCGTTATCGGAGATGATAAGACCAGTGACTGTAAAGCGAGTGGCAATCGTTTGATTCTAATTAAATGTGTTATAAGACGCATAATTTCCTGGAACACAAATTTGGGACGTTGGTTTTCTTCGTTTTCATTACTTTAATTTCGTTTCTTTTCGTTTTTCTTTTGCTTCATTTCGATCTTCCCTTCTGTAAAAATTTGGTTGGTAGTCTGCTGATGTTTTGTGTTCATTAAGCGTACCAAAACAGGCCAGCCATTAAAACCATTGAGCAAAACTTTGCTGATTCAGAAACAAGAATAGACAGAAGCAGCGCGCATCAGTAGTATAAGCGATGGTTGTGGGTTCGAGCTGGAGTCAGTATCGAAAGCGGCTAGTTCTAACTCGATTGCTTTTCCCCCATGTTTAAACTCCTTAAACTCATATGTTTTAATAGTCCTTAAACATACAACCTAGCTTAAATTATGAGTTTTGAGACAAGCTATATTGCCACATAAAGCTCCTAATTTGATCAATTTTGCGCGCATAAAGCATGCCGCATAGCAAAAACAAGTGAGCCAAATATCCAATAACGAAAAAGTTGCTCATTAGAAAAGTCAATAGGCGTAAGCAATAGGAAGCGTTAGCGGAGAGGATTAGACCAATGACTGTCAAGAGATGAGCAGGGGTTAGAGTTCAATTAAGGGCGGAAAGAAGCATAATTTCCTGAACCATAAAACTGAAAAGTTGGTTTTATTTTTCATTTGTTCCCTCTATTTCGTTTTTTCGTTTGTGTTTTTTCCAATCTTCCTCTTTTGTGTTTTGGCTCCTAATCCGCTCATGTTTTGCGCTCATTAAGCTTGCCAAAGCAGGCGAGCCCTTAAAGTCAGAGAATTTTATTTTGCTGATTCAGAAATAGAAAAAGACGAATGCAGCCTGCATTGGTAGCGTAAGGGAAGGGTGCAGGTTCAAGCTTGAGTCGTGCAAAATGGCTTCTATTTTTTTGGCTCAAAAAAGGTGAATGTTGTCTTTCATCCACTTCTGTGTTTCCCTCTTGCTCTATTCTTCTTTATTTTTCTTTAATCTTTTTATGTTATATTTCTTCGTCTATACTTTTGTTATAATTGGAATTTTATGTCACCATGTTTATGCAACTAATCATCACATTCGTTTCTTTATTCGTTCATTCTTTCTGCATTAGAAAGATCAATAGGCGTAAGCAATCGGTATCCTTAGCGTAGAGGAAAAGATCCATGACTGTTGAGAGAGGGGCAGGAATTCGAGTCTTATTAAAGGCGGAAAAAGACGCATAATTTCTGGGACAGCAATTTGATAAATTGGTTTTCTTTTTCGATTTTTCGATTTATTTCGTTCCTTTTCCTTTTTATCTTCTTCCCTTTCAATCTTTCTCTTTTGTCATTTATGGATCCCAATGTTCACATGTTTTGCGTTCATTGCGTTTTCAAACAATAGGCGAGCCCTTAAAGGCATTGACCAAAACATTGCGCGAAGAGCAAAAGACAAATGCAATACGCATCGGTAGCGTAAGCGATAAGACACGTGGCTGTTAAGCGAGGGGCATGGTTTCTCAGCCGAGTTGATGCTAAAAATGGCTGGTTTTCTTGACCCACAAAAATGATAACTGTTCTTTCTCACCTACTCATGTCTTTCTTGCCTTATCTCTCTTATCTATTTTATCTCTCTTTTTTATCCTTTTTTGTTAAGAAATGCTTTTCTATCTATCCATCTATTTATATATGTTCAGACTGCAATTCTCACATGTTTTAGCGGTCCTTAAACAGGCCGCCTAGAATAATGCATGCGTTTTGAGACGAGCTATATTGCCGTATTCAAGCTCCTAAATTGATCATTTTTGCGCGCATAAAGCATGCTGCATAGAAAAAACAAGTGAGCCAAATTGCCAATAACGAAAAAGTTGCTCATTAGAAAAGTGAATAGGCGTAAGCAGTTGGAAGCGTTAGCGTACAGAATTAGACCAATGACTGGCAAGAGATGGACAGGGGTTCGATTTCAATTAAGGGCGGAAAAAGACGCATAATTTCCTGGACCACAAAATTGAGAAGTTGGGTTTCTTTTGCATTTGTTCCTTCTATTTCGTTTTTTTTCTGATTTTTCCAATCTTTCTCAATTTATATGTTTTGGCTCCTAATCTGCTCGTGTTTAGCGCTCATTAAGCAAGCCAAATTAGGCGAGCCATTAAAGTCAGAAAGCAATAATTCGCTGATTCAGCAACAGGAACAGACGAATGCAACACGCATCGTTAGCGTAAGCGAGGGTTGCGGGTTCAAGCCTGAGTCGCTGCCAAAAATGGCTTCTGTTTATTGGCTCAAAAATGGTGATTATTCTTTTCATCCACTTCTGTGTTTCCCTCCTGCTCCATTCTTCTTCATTTTTCTTTGAACTTTCTATGTTAAATTTCTTCGTCTTTATTTTTATTTTAACTCGAATTCTATGTCACCATGTTTATGCGCCTAATTATCACATTCGTTTTTTATTCGTTCCTTATTTCTGCATTAAAAAGATCAACAGGCGTAAGAAATCGGCATCCTTAGCGTAGAGGATAAGACCTATGGCTGTTGAGAGAGGGGCAGGAATTCGAGTCTTATTAAAGCCAGAAAAAGACGCATAATTTCTTGAACCGCATTTTGAGAAATTGGTTTTCTTTTTTGATTTTTTCGTTTCGTTTCGTTCCTTTTCCTCTTTATCTTCTTCCCTTTCAATCTTTCTCTTTTGTAGTTTTTGGATCCTAATGTTCACATGTTTTGCGTTCATTGCGTTTGGAAAAATAGGCGAGCCCTTAAAGACATTGAGCAAAATATTGCAGGGAGAGCAATAGACAAATGCAACACGTGACCAACGAGCAATTAGTCGCAACAAAAAATTGCTCGTTAGAAAGGCCAATAGGCGTAGGCAATAGGCATCGTTATCGGAGATGATAAGACCAGCGACTGTCAAGCGAGTGGCAGGGGTTCGAGTCTAATTAATGCTGGTATAAGAAGCTTAATTCCTTGGAACACAAAATTGAGACGTTGGTTTTTTTCATTTCTTTAATTTCGTTTCTTTTAGTTTTTCTTTCGTTTCTTTCCAATCATCCCTTCTGTCATAATTTGGCTCGTAGTCTGCTGATGTTTTGTTCATTAAGCTTACCAAAACAGGCGAGCCATTAAAACCATTGAGCTAAACTTTGCTGATTCAGAAACAGGAATAGAAAGAAGCAGCGCGAATCAGTAAGATAAGCAAGGGGTGCGCGTTCGAGCTGGAGTCGGTACCGAAAGTGGCTAATTCTAACTCGATTGCTGTACCCCCATATTTAAGATCCCAAAACTCATATGTTTTAACGATCCTTAAACATACAACCTAGCCTAATGCATGCTGTTTGAGACGAGCTATATTGCTATATTTAAGCTCCTAATTTGATCTTTTCTGCGCGCATAAAGCAAGCCGCATAGCAAAAACAAGTGCGCCAAATTGCCAATAACGAAAAAGTTGCTCATTAGAAAAGTCAATAGGCGTAAGCAAAAGGAAGCGTTAGCGGAGATGATTAGACCAATGACTGCAAGAGATGGGCAAGGGTTCAAGTTCTACTAAGTGCGGAAAATGAAGCATAATATTCTGGACCACAAAATTGAGAAGTTGGTTTTCTTTTTCATTTGTTCATTCTGTTTCGATTTATCGTTTTTTGTTTTCTTTTTTCCAATTTTTCTCTATAGTTATGTTTTGTCTTCTAATTCGCCCATGTTTGTGCTCATTAAGCTTGCCAAATCAGGCGAGCCATTAAAGTCAGAGACCAATATTTTGCTGATTCATAAATAGGAAAATACGAATGCAACACGCATCGGTAGCGTAAGCAAGGAGTGCGGTTTTGAGCCTGAGTCAGTGCCCAAAATGGCTTTTGTTTTTTGGCTCAAAAAAGGTGAAAATTGTTTTTCATCCAGTCTGTGTTTCCTTCTTGCTACCTTCTTCTTTTTTTTTCTTTATTTCCTTCTATGTTATATTTCGTCGTCTATATTGTATTATAACTCGAATTCTATGTCACCAAGTTCATGCACCTAACGATCACATGCTTTAGGGTTCTTTCTTTATTATGCAATTTGAGGTACAAGCGTTTTGAAACGGGCTATCCCACCATGTATAAGCTCATTATCTGCACAAGTATTAGCGCTCCTTAAATATGCAACACAGCAAAGCCAAAAATCTTGACAAAGAGAACGTTTCTGCTACATAGGATATAGACTCAAAAATATGTATATGTAGCGTAGGCGTCAAATCACATGCCAGGTAAATGAGGGGCATACTGGTCCAAGCCGGAGGTGGCACGAGAAAGAAATCCTAATTTATTTTAAACCTTCTATTCCGTCAAAAATATTTTCTTGTGATGCATTTGGGCTCCTGCTAGTCTATATATTGAACGCGTGAGCTCTAAAAGGGGACAAATCTTTTCCATGTTTAAAGCGCCTCTCGAAGCGCATGTTAAGAGCTGCATTGGATAGCATGCTTAAGCAAACATATCGAGAGAGGTCAATGACCTAAAAGGCTCAAAGTAGATGGGTGAGAACCAAAAATGGTACAGAAGACTGTTAGTCAGATGCAGTTACCACAAGAATAAGATGGCTTGCAATTATGTTATTCCTAGAAGGGGTATTTACTGTACTGGGTACTAAGTGTTTTTTAATTGCTCCCGAACAAAGTTCGAAGTACTTATCGTAAACGTGTTTTTTGCCAAGTTTTAGCTTCACAGATTCTGCTCTTTTATAGAACACTCTTAGCTTTCAACTAAGTTTTTAACGCTTTACTGTTTAATTTTTGCTAGATCTCAAATGCTCTCAAAATGAAATAGGTTTATTGGCAAACAAATGCGATTGTGAGAAAGGGGGTATGAAGTGGTTTGAGAGCAACTCTTGCAACGCAAATGTGTTTATGTTCCTATGTTTGTGTTTGGGGGATGCGAAATGGTGATCCTATATATAGAACGCAAGAGCTCAAAAATAGGACAAAATTTTTGCATGCTTAAGAAGCCCCCGAAGCGCATGATAAAAGCTACAAAGGGCAGCATGCTTAAGTGAAGATATCGAGAGAGGTCAATGACCTAAAAGGCTCAAAGTAGATGGACGAAAACCGAACCTGGGATAAAAGACTGTTGGTCAGGTGCAGTTATTACGAGGCTATGAGGGCTTGAAAGTATGATCGTCCAGAGTGAGCATTCATTGTACTGGATACTAAGGGTTTTTTAATTGCTCCCAACGAAGTTGGACGTACATATTGTAAACGTCTGTTTTCTTGCAAACATTTAGCTCCACAAACTTTGCGCTATTATAAAATACTCTTAGGTTTCACCTAAGTTCTCGTTTCCTGTTCATTTTTTGTTCGCTTTCCTGTTCGATTTTTGATTGATCCCAAATTCTTTCAATCTGAAATGTGATGGTTGCTAAAACAGAAGCGATTGCGAGAAATAGTGAAATGTAGTGTTTATAGCGCAGTTGGTATCAAGGAGGACGGCTATTCTGAGGTTCGAGTTTTCAAAACCGTAACTTCTTCTTTATAGTGTTTCAGTCGTTTCTTTGTTTTTTATTTCATTTTTTGAACGGCATTTTTTCGTAAAAACCAATGGAAGTTTTCGCCTGTTAGTACTGTTTGCCACAAACGAATTTGAGCAATCATTTTTCACCCTCTTTCTTTCTGTCTTCTTTCTTTCTTCCTCTC
The DNA here is from genome assembly GCF_964194025.1 of Convolutriloba macropyga. NCBI lineage: Eukaryota > Metazoa > Xenacoelomorpha > Acoela > Convolutidae > Convolutriloba > Convolutriloba macropyga. The sequence goes on along the minus strand of NC_134478.1, from coordinate 1,560,039 downwards.
TCTCTCTCTCTCTCTCTCTCTCTTTATCTATCTGTCTCCTTCTATACTTTTTTCCTTCTTTCCCTTATCTCTCCCTATATCTTCTCACTTTTTCGTTCCTGTCTTTCTTACTTCTCTAGCTTTTGTACTCTCTTTCTTTCTTTCTCTTTCTTTTTTCTTTTTTTCGTTTTCTTTTTTTCGCTCTCTCTCTCTCTCTCTTCTCTCTTTGTTTCTCTTTATCTCTGTTCATCCCTCTCTTTTTTCTTCGTTTCCGTCTCTCTTTCTCTCTCTCTCTCCCTCTGTTTTATTCTCTATTTTTCTCCTCAAAATTAACCAAACAAACCGCTTGAGCATTTAGTCCCCCCAAGAGACGGGAGGCCAAAACAGAATATACCAAGAGCTTCAAACAGAGTGAATTCGAAAAATCAAACAGCTGTCTCTGTCTTCCATAGGACACCCACAAGTTGCGTTTTATGCCATAGCTGTTGATTTGCGGTTCTATTACTAGTATCCATAAAATTGTTATGAAACTAAATTTTGAGCAGCTTTATTCGTATTGTCTAATCTTCCTCTGTTAAATTAAATATTAAATTTAACTAAGCAACCTAGCATAGTAAAAGCATTTTCATCTCTCTCTCTCTCTCTCCTCTCTTTCCTTTCCGCGTCTCTCTCTCCCCCTTCTCTCTCTCTCTCTCTCTCTCTCTCTCTCTCTCTCTCTCTCTCTGTCTCTCCCTCCCTCCCTCCCTCCCTCTCTTTCGCTTTGTTTCCTTCACATTTTTTTCTACAATTCAATGATCAACAAAAAATACCTGAGCATTTAGTCCCCCCAGTAAACGGAGGCCAAAAGCTTCAAACAGACTGAATTGGAATAATCAAACAGCTATCTCTGTGCTCCACAGGATACCCACAGGTTGCGCTTTATGCCATAGCTGTTGATTTGCGGTTCTATTACTAGTATCCATAAAATTGTTATGAAACTAAATTTTGAGCAGCTTTATTCGTATTGTCTGATCTTCCTCTATTATATTAAATATCAGTCGCAATTGGGCACAATGGTTAACAGCACTCCTACAGCAACATACTTAAGGGGTCCTTAACTAAGCAACCTGGCATAATAAAAGCATTTTTATATCTCTTTCTCTCTCTCTTCTCTTTTCTTTCAGCGTCTCTCTCTCTCTCTCTTTCTCTGTCTCTCTCTCTCTCTCTCTCTCTCTCTTTCTCTCCCTCCGTCCCTCTCTTTCGCTTTGTTTCCTTCACATTTTTTTCCCTACAATTCAATGATCAACAAAAAATACTTGAGCATTTAGTCCCCATAATAAACGGAGGCCAAAAGCCTCAAACAGACTGAATTGGAAAACTCAAACAGCTGTCCATGTGCTCCACAGTATACCCACAGGTTGCGCTTTATGCCACAGCTGTTGGTTCTATTACCATTATTAAATTCTATTAAAAAATTGTTATGGAACTAAGTTTGGAGCAGCTCTAGTCCTATTGTCTAATCTTCCTCTATTATATTAAATATAAGTCGCAATTGAGCACAATGGTTAATAGCACTCCTATAGTAATATATTTAAGGAGTCCTTAACTAAGCAACCTAGCATAGTAAAGGAATTTTGAGACGCGCTTTACCATCTATCTATCATATTAAATGTAAGTCGCACTTGAGCGCAACGGTTAACAGTACTCCTATCTTCACATGCTTTAACGAATATTAAACATGCAGCCTAAGCCACCGTGCTTGAACTGCTGATCTGCACAAGTTTTTGTGCTCATTAAACATGCAGCTTAGCAATAAGAAGAAGGGCAAAAAAGCCAATGACCAAAAATTTGCGTATGCAGTCAGTTCGATGGGCAAAGAGCAACAGGCGTCGGCAGCGCAATGGATAAGACCAATGACTGTGATGCGAGGGCATGGATTCAAGCACGAGTAGGAGCAGAAAAGGATGCATATTTTACTGGGGTAAAAAAAATTGGTATTTGGTTGTCTTTTTCTTCCGTGCTTCATTTCTTTCCTTTT